>NC_092802.1:29227442-29580023 GCF_918797505.1 Bemisia tabaci
AAGTATACATTTTAATTTGATGTTGGCTAACAATAAAATTTCTTAATACTTGAAATGAAGAGATTCTTAAAATGGTGGACACGGCAAGGAGTTAAGTCCAGATATAATACGGAGTATTTTAAAGGGCAATTCATTGATGCCTCATCATAAATTGGCATTGTTTTTTGGAAGGGAATCACGTAAAATCATCTGTTGCCAAGTTTCATTAGACTATTTTTTAACAAGCAAATAGTTGAACCAGTTCAGGTGAAAAATTTCAGGTAACTGGCTCTATGGCATAAAGGAAATACTCTGAAATTTTCAAAAGAATCAGTAGGACTATTTTCTTGTAAAAAATAAATTCTTTAATGAAAGTTGACAACAACCAATGAACTTGGTTTCCTTCCGAAAAAGTCTGCTTAAATGATGTTAACTGAGGACACGAGAATGTCTGATCGATACAATTTCACAGCAAGTCATGGCAAAACTCCAAAATTTTTGAATGCAATATAGATAAGAAAAGCATATCTGCTGTAAAATAACACAGCTAAACACTGGGAGATGCCCCAAGCACATTAAAGTAAACAATACATCTTTGGAGAATGAGGATAACTTGGCAATCAGTAAATAATGGTAAAATAATCACATGCCTAAAAAATTTCATGCAGAATAGTATTGAATATAATTCGGGTTGTTTCTCTTGGTCGATTGGCTTTGATTTGCGTAAATACTTTTCATCAATTACTCCAAGGAGTTCAACATTAGAAGTTGTTTCAAAACTTTAGTTTGGCTTGTTTCTCTGATCTCTCCCGCTAAAAACATTTCGTCGACTACTGTGTAAACCTGAGAACAAGAGAAAACTAAAATGAAACCACGCAAAGAATAGCAAAGATTATGAGCATAAAACAAATTCTCCCAACAGCTGAGACACTTGGATCAGGGTTGCCACAGATTTTAGAGAATGAAATTCCCTGACACATTTATTAAAATTCACAGACAATTGAAAATATGCTAGTTGGTTGAAAAGTCATAACTTGAAGTAGTTTTCAGGCAAAATTTCGTTCGAAATGTCAAACCTATTGTAAAAAGTAAATAAAGGGACTTAGAAATTTTTCCTGACACTCGTCATTTTCCCTAACTTTTGAAAATTCTCGGACATTTCCCAGTTTTCCTTGATTAGGGAAACCATGTGAAGAGCTGCAAGATTTCCCTCCCTTATCCGCAAAGGCGATCATTCCCTTAATGATTATTCTCCTTACTTCTCCACTCATAATCTATAGTATGATGGATGGTTATTTAATTGGCAGATGGCTTGAAAGTTTATTCAAAGCCATTTCTAAATTTTGCTACACTGGTATTGGTAATCAGTAAGAAATGGGTGATCCGTACTGCCTGCGGCTAGGCCCATGGAGACTGCTTTGCCTGTCTACCTGAGCTCACTACAACTTCTACATATAAAGGATTGCATTGAAACAACTAAAAAAATTTAAAAAAAAAAAAAAAAAAAAAAAAAAAAATTGCACTTACTCGATAAAAGTTGAAAACTAGATCCAATTCACAGACGTTGTGGAAATACTCGTTCAGGACCTCCACAAAGTTGTGTATGGCCTCCAGATAGCATAAGTTATTGTCGTTCACATCTACACAAATGCAAAAGTAGAGACCGGCATACCGCCTGTAGACAATCTTAAAATTTCGGAACTGCAAAAAAGAAAGAGAGAAAAATTAGGACTTTGTTTGATTTGAGAACAAGAAAATAGAGGACAATTTATAAAAATATTAGAAAATCAATCCTTTTCAAGACTCATTGCTCGCATTTTAATTACCTACCTGGTTGTGAGGGAAAGATACATTACGTTTTAAACCACAATTTTTACAGCTTAAGATTTTCAGATCAAAATGCAAATTTACAATCCTCCAAGGCAGAAAAATAAACCTAACAGTTTGCACCCTATTTTGAGAGACATGGAAGAGGGCTAGCTATTCAAAATCAAGTTTCTTTTTCACACATTACAGAAATTTCTGCAACTGCAGTGCATTCAATAGAAAAATATGTTAAGTTATGAGTAGGTCATTTTTTCTAAGATTTTCTGACCAAAACCTACGCGATAAATGTTTATAAGTAGGTGGGATTTACCCAATTCACTTCACCAAAGCTCTTCGAAAACTCAATTTTATTATCTGGGTGTTAAAAATACGACATTCTTGGCAGTAGAGTAAACTTAAATTGTAAAAGTCTTTAAATGACTGGTACTCGTTTGAGGAACCAAACAGGCAAACCAGTACCGGTTACTCTTTATCTCGCATGTGACCTTTACATTTTCAGTTTACAAAAATGCTACATAATTCTAACACCTTGAAAATGGAACTGGGTATTCGAGAGGCCTCAGCGACTTGAATGAAGGTAGATCCTGCACTTAAACATTTACTTAGTGACGCCTGAATAAAAAATATTATTACAATTAACATATTCAAGCCAGAGTAGAGATATTTCGCCACTCTTTTCTTTCCTTTCAAAGAGAAATTTTTCACGATGAGATGGATCTCATTCTGAGTCACATCTTATTCAGTTGTACTCACTTCAACAAAGTTGGTGTGTTTGGCATCTCGAACGGTTACCACAGCATGGACTTCCTCGATCAGTTTTTGTTTTTCATCATCATCAAAGTTCATGTACCATTTGGCCAGCCTTGTTTTCCCTGCTCTGTTTTGGATCAGAATGAAGCGAATCTGTGGAGAAGAAAATGTTCATGAAGAAAATGTTTATAAGTTCAAGGAAATGGCCTGAAGGAACTGATTCATTGACAGTTCGCTGGTGAGAATAATTCTCTGACCGTTTCTCAGAGAGAAATGAGAGAGTAATCCTGAGCTATATTTTCAAGTATTCTATTTTCTAACTTACCGTAGCTGAGGAACATTTCCTGCTCGGGAACTGCAACAAAACTGAAACGCTAGGGAGATTCTAACCTTTACGTAAGTGCGTATGCTTACATTTAATCTTTTCATAATCTATTCAATCAAATTTGCCTGGATATCATTGTTAGACATACTTGGTTCCAATATTTGACAATAAATGTGAGAAAAATTTTGACCTCTGGAAATTGGTGAGATAATATGTTTGATAGTTTTACTGTTCATGATTAGCTTGCGGTACATTCCTGATCTCTTCTCTCAATATGCACAGTTCAAGTCCAACAGTGATTCATCACGAAGCATTAGTACATTTAGGTAAATACCTGGGGGTACTTTCAGTGCTGTGCTAAAAGTCAAGGAGCGTAAAGTGTCTGTAATCTATGAATAGAAGCAATTTCTCGCCCGAGGAGCCACTTGGCACTTGCCAATAGTCCGTCTCAAATCTGATAAAACAAGAGATGAATTCCGCTTTCGAACTTAGTGTGATAGAATCGTGAACTGCTGAGCTGAAGATCAGGCAAATTTATGGGATAAAAAAGGTGAATTACCTACAGTCAGTTACGATATTAAATTTTAGGAGGTGGGACGTGTTTACACACTTACCATGATTGAAGTCTTTGTTTGAGAGAGTACGTGTATTTCCGCCCACCGAGGGTACGCAAATGACCGATTAGAAATACTCGAGATCACTTCAAGCGAAAAATTGCATTTTAATCCTTGCTGTGGATTGAAAAAATACAAAGAAGGAGAGAAGAACGTGGTGAAAAAAAGTATTTTCCAAGAGCTTCGATTTTTATCAGTCCGAATTCAACATTTCTTGTTTGTGTTATCAATTCCGGTGATAAGAGGAACCGGCATGGTTCGCGTTAAACAAGGAACAAATGAAATTTGCACTAACACACTCACACATTTCATATACACCGTGTCCACTACGCACGCACACAAGGCCATCAACTATTCAACTCAACACAATCTGCTGTAATCTGCAAAGGATGTACCGTTCTTTCAGTGATCGTCAGTTTTTAGTTTTTTAAATCGTTAATTCCTTTTGTTTTCATTTTCTCCGAGTGTGCGATCGAAGTGTCATGGCTCAACGATTATTGTGCACCGCTCAAAAGCTAGAAAAATTGATATGGAAAGGCGTAAGACGAGGCAGAATAGACACCTACACGGTGAGTCAAGGTTTGAGGTTACTTTAACTTTTTTGGCTACAATTTCTAGGATTATATCATTTAGTCAGTGTGGAAAAATATTTAAGAGTCCAGTCAGATGCTTTCTCCATCACCTCTGTATAATTTTCCATCGAGAAGCATAGTTTATCATTGCACTTCATGATGAAGTTTTAGGTGTCAATGTCGCCATGGACTCTTTATGTAATCGCTTATTTTGTCTCTTTATTTCCTCTCGTTGCATCATCAATCAAATATGCTATAGATTTGAAACTTAAATTTTTGTAAAGCAGGTAAAGTGAGTCCAAATGGTCCCACCTTTTCTGTTAGTCATTAATTATCTAAGCACCATTGATGGAAATGCGTCTTATCAATAGTAAACAATCTCTCCTAAAGCGCTACAGCTTGTATGAATTTCGGTCAACGATAGAGATCAAATCCATGTAAGGAAAGGATCAGCTTGTTTGTATTCAAAACTTCTCTGGATTTTCTTCTGAGCAGTCCTGCTAGGGCGCGCGGTTTCTGAGATCATCAAATGGCACCCTTAGCATAGTAAATAACCCCCTTATGAACTAGAAGTATCTAGGATTGCAATTTTGAGTTCTTTCATAATGACATATGCAAGCAAGGAATCAAGTTCTTTTGTTCTCAAGGTAATCCATGTATCACCGCAAACATAAGTAATATGCCTTTCTACAGTTTTGCCGCTGATGTGTAGGTAACTGGAGATCTTTTTTTATCATTATCATCACTTCAATTTAGTAGTTCCCGTATTCTAGGTATGAATTGGGATAACATTTGCAAACCTGTAATAGCTCAAACTTAATTTAAAATCCTTTAAATTTCTCATGGTCAAATGGTCTATGACTTGGTAATCATTATTGAATCTCTTTTTGGTTTCAGCTCCAAAGGAATTTATCTTTGCTGAGCCGCACGCACAGCTCTACTTTAGAGAAAGTTCTGAGCCAGTGGCAGACACTCTGTGAGAAGCCCCCGAAAGGGTTTGATAAATTTTTCCAGCCGAAAGGAAAGTCAGGTAAGAAACTCGAGGAAGCACACAAGAAAGATGAATCTGCCTCCTCCAAATCAGCCGCAGAGTCCAGCGAATCGTCAAGTCAACAGAGCAGTTCAAGATCCTCAAGTCAGTGGTCCATGAGAGGGTCTGGAGGCTCCAGGTCTGTAAATTTTGCTATTTTTTGCTGAAATTGACTGCAATTTGAAATATAGGGACTCCTATTTCTGGTTCATTCAAGAAACATGATATCGATGGTGAAACTACAAAAATGCGTATATCGGTTGCGGTGTTTGAAAATCTCCGCTCTTATTTTATTTTTTGAAAGGAAACCGAAGCAACATCATGGCTTGAAATTTTCACAGAATATTCTTCTTATAGAGAAGAAAAATATCCGAAGTGCTCAATAAATGATGTTAAGTGGTTTTCCATATGAAAAATAAAGTATGACAGGAAGTCTGCAACGCTGCAAACCGATATACGCATTTCTGCAGTTTCACCATCAATATGAGTCTATAAGCCCCCTATGCAGCTGTCAGCAGCAGCTACAATGCAAAATGCAGTCCAAATGAAGTTCGAAAAACTTTGAAGCTTAGGTATTTGTCCGCGTGGTTTAACTCTTGAAACAGGCATCTGAACCAGCATTTCAAAAATGTCCTCCTTAACCGAAGTTATCTATTTTAATAATCAAATTAAACTTTCTCCTCTTTAAAATTTTGATCGGAAACAATGTGTAGCTAATTTGGCTGAACTACTCCTCACTCATTAATGCTGAAGTGTGACTCGGTTTTTTCTTAAAATTTCATTAACTCCATTGATTTTTTGCAGTGGGTATGTTATATTTTACAATTTACATTGAATATAAACCGTCTGTGAATTTTTAGTAGTTTCTGAAGTAAATAAATTCTATTCTTGCATTATAATACTTAGTTGGCAATATTTCAGAAGAAAGTAACACCATTTTTCTGTATGTTTCAGCAGTGGTGGCAAAGGTGGGGGTAAATCCTTCAATTTTGAAATAAATTCGAAGGATTTTGACCCAAAAGTAACAGGTGCTATTGCAACCATCATCATCCTAGGATTGTATACCATGTATGAAATGAGTTACAAAGAAATCACATGGAAAGAATTTATAAATAAGTGAGTAAGCTGCTGTTTGAACTTCAATTAAGTTTTAAATGAAAAGATTGAACCTTCAAATAATACAAAAATTTAGCTGGAGCCAAATTTTTTGGTATTCCATGCAGGGCCCTTTTTGAAATACAATTTTTACTAAAATTAAAGCTCTCATCAATTATCTGCATGTCATTACTGAGAGACCTTTAAGTCCGTCAAAAGTCAGGCAAGCATGTAATCTTCACACTTACGATGATACGAGTTGATAAAAGTGTAAAATGGGTAGGACTCCCTTGCCCTTTATTTTTTTTTCTATTTAATGAGTTCGTATTCCTTACGGACCAAAGTTGTAAACCTACTTATGAATAGAGTTACGAAGTTTGTATTGTGAATCACTTGCTAAATTGTCGTTAATTTTTTGTCTTTATATTGGTTGTAATTTGCTCCTGAGCCATGACTTACTTTTCATCTCTTACTTGTTTTTTTGGCAGTTACCTAACCAAAGGAAATGTGGAACGATTAGAAGTGGTAAATAAAAAATGGGTACGCATCAAATCAACTACTGCTGGAGATGGCACGGTAAGGAATATCCTCCATTCCATTATACATGTTGCTTTCAAGCAATAAACTTTCATTCAAACATAATTTCATAATTCATTTTGTGAAGAATCTCTAAATGAAGTCAACATTGTACCCAGAATATTCATATCAAGAGTTTCAATATTGATATCTTCTATTCCATACATTAGTAGGGTGCATAGCAACTGGGAAAGTCAGAGAAGGGAGATGAATTTGGTCAGGGGTCAGGAGAGGAAACGTGTTCCGAGGAGAGAGGCGAAGTGTTGTGCAAGATTATGATTTTTTGCATAACTTCACGGCACTTTGATACTGAGCTCTGCAGCCTCCTCCCCTGATCTATATTTCCCTTGAAACTTTCAGCCCCATCTGATTTATACTGGTATTTTTTCATGAGCTATGTTTATTTTTGCATATCTTTTTATTTTTTTATTTATTTTTTTTTTTTAAAAAAAAGAGATGGAGAAAAATCTGTAAAAGTCAAGAAGAACAATAACCTAAGGGTCAGGAAAAACCTTGAAAATCAGGGAGAGGGAAAAAAATGTTTGCCTGACACCTTGGTTCAGTATATTGACCCTACACTCAGAATTCTGCGATCGATTCTAATACTCCTATCGTAATAATTAAAAACCAGTAGAGTCCGAAATGAAGCATCTTTCTCATACTATTTTTAATCAAGATTTCACAATAAAAATTACAACAAGTTGGATGGATTTATGATATTTTAACATTATGATTCACATCTTTGATGTTATATAATAAATTTTTACATTAATTTGATGACCTCCAAGTGGTAAATGTTAAAAAAAATGTTTCTCCCATACGAAGTCATTCCAAAGCATGCATCATTTAAAGAAAACCATTCGGTTTGTCTTACTTTTTTTTCTCTTTCAATACTTTTCACTTTTCACATGTTTTAAAGTATTGATTGATGTACTCAATTGTATTTCTTTCTTCTTGAAATTACAGGTACCATGGTTCAACATTGGCAGTGTTGACTCGTTTGAACGTAACTTGGAAAATGTTCAAATGGAAATGAACATTGAGCCGCCAGATTTTGTACCTGTTGTCTATAAAAACATATTTGAACTGGGACAAGTAACCTCCTTTTTACCTACACTTCTCATAATAGGTGAGTAAGAGTTATTTTGTCCTGTGTTAGACCTCTGAACTATCCATGATTGATTGAATCCTGTGTCCGATTAAAAAATTATGAGCAAAAACAATGAATAACTTACTCCGTGGACCAAAGTATGAGATAAGAAATCAGAAATAGAAAGTACCGAGGCAAAAAAGTATGAACATGCAATTATAGCAAAAATGCAATGTAAAAACATGTGAACTCGAATTAATATACTCGAATCACAAGAGTAACAAAGTAAGAGCCAACGCCTTTTGGGGCACCTGTTTTCTTCTCCGGACTTCACCTTAAAAAGAGAGACCGGTGCCTTAAAATGTATACAGCTTTTAGTTCAGTTATTTTACAAGTTGGGTTTATTATTAATATCGATTTTACATGTTTTCATGTTACGTATTCGCCTCAAGTCTGAAAAAATCTAGAGAAATTTTGTTTTCTAGATACTTAGATTGACTACCCTAGTCCATCTATTATTACAAGAAAAGAACACTATAAAAATTTGGTCCGTATTATAAGTAACAAGGTGGTAGAATAGTGCTGGAGCCACCCTGCGGAGGAGGCGAGGCCCAAAATATTCTGAAAATTTCAATTAGAGTAATATTGAAATTTATCTGAAATGTTTAAAATTTTTTAGCATTTCTTTCCTTACAAAATAGTGTGGAAGAACTTTTCTACCACCTTATTATCTTTCAGTGCATACATAATCATAAATGAAACCATTCAGTAATAAGTTTATGATTTTGCAGAAAATGAATGAAAGTTTTAAAATTTCATTCCATATCTCCTCATGACTCACAATTTTTTAAAAATATTCTCCGGAGGGTTTAACTCTTTTTAGTAAAACTTTGCAGAATCATACATAACCACTCGTAAAATATGTAATTTTTTGGTCTCTTAATCTTCCTGAATTGGTCGATTGACTCCTAATGTCTCTGCTTTTTTCAGCATTTCTTTTCTACTCGATGAAGAAGTCAATGCAAATGATGGGCGGAGGTCGTGGTGGCAAAGGAGGTGGAATTTTTGGAGTGATGGAGTCAACAGCAAAACTGATCAATTCTAGCGACATAGGAGTCAGATTCAAGTGAGACTAAGTTGTGCTTTTTATACTGGTTTGTGGCAACAAATGTCATTGAATATCTAATCATTTTAACTTCGTATGTTTATCTCTGGTATGTTTCGTATTTTGGAGGTTTTAAAAAATCAGCCTTGATTTGGACAGACTTGGCTTCGACAGGTTGCAGTTATGAGCAGTTTTTTACTCCTTCCATTTTATATCATGAACTCTTGACCAAAAATTTATTTTTACCTCCCTTTGAAATGTGCTCGTTAGTTTTTTCATCATAATTTTCTTACATACTTAATGGGAAGGCTGACTTGAAAATAATATCTCTCAGGCTCCAGTTTCAAAAGGAATTAATGGAATTGAATTCAGGCTCAAAATAAGTTAGTATTTTTCTCAAATGTCTGTTAAACTTACTATTTTCTAAAATTTGGTATGAGGGAAATAAGTTAATTTTGTTGTTTTTCTGTCATGTTTAGAGATGTCGCTGGTTGTGAAGAAGCAAAAGTAGAAATTATGGAATTTGTAAATTTTTTGAAAAATCCTCAACAGTATATCGATCTTGGAGCCAAAATTCCAAAAGGAGCCATGTTAACAGGTTTGCATATTTTAGTTAGTAATATTGTACTCACTTCTTCATTGAAATTTTAAACTCATCAGACTTTGTAAAAAATATGTCATTCGTGTTTATTCATTTTAGTAGGTCAGAGCTGCGATTTGATAGTTTTAATAAAGTGAACACAGCTTCATAATGTTCATATTGGAATACTTCTTCATGATGAGACAAGCTAAAAAAGCAAATGCCCTAAAAAAATGATAAAAGGTCAAAACTACAAAATTGCAGCCAAGATGAAGATTGTTTGTTCACTTGTAAGTCCTGCTGCAGAAGGAGCTTTCCTAATGAATTAAGTATCAAAACATGTCAGGGTGTCTACTGTATGGAAAAAGTAATGTAACACTGAAAGAGCATGGATTTTAGAAGGTTGGTAGGGAAGTACGGAAAAGGTACGGATTTTCCATGGAAAGGTACAGATACTCGAGATTTTTGTGACGGACTCTAAAAAGTAGTCCTGGGGATACGCAATTTCCTAACAAAATTCATTGATGAAAACCCTGGTTTGATCTCTCGTGTTTTTTGGTTTATTCCTTTTTCGTCCCATCATTCCACTTTCCCAATCTGTCACAGTTAAAAATGCATGTGAGGTAAGAAAACAGTAAGGAAAAAGTAAGAAAGAAGCAAGGATTTTTGAGAAATGTCAAAAAAAGGAATTTTCGGGAAAGTTAGGAAAAAGCAAGAACTAGGTACTGAAAACGCAAGGAATTTTAATGGCAGAGGACCAGTAGACACTCTGCATGTTACTGGTGACAAAATCAAGGAACCAGAAGAACATAAAATTCAGAACAATGTACATTTCCATATCCTCACTATTCTGTAGTTTCTGTTTTCTAAAGTTTATTAAATTGACATCTGGGTGTACCAATTGTTCTGTTTTCTGACATTCACCTTTGTGTAACAGGGCCACCTGGTACTGGTAAAACATTACTTGCTAAAGCAACAGCGGGTGAAGCAAACGTGCCGTTTATCACCGTCTCAGGATCAGAGTTTCTTGAAATGTTTGTCGGAGTAGGACCTTCTAGAGTAAGTAAAATTCTGTTTATCCTACCTAAAATTAATCGTTTAATTTTAATGAGCTTTATGAGATGTATGTGAAAGTACACACATATGCCCAAAATTATTTTTTTTAATTGATTTTTTATTTAGTTGTTGTTTTTGACGTTTTGTAGACATGGTAAACACGTGTTGAGGCACAACAAAAATAAAATAGGCTTGCCTATATCCCAGACATGGATTATCCTTTGTTGAACACATGAAATTCACTAATTTACACTAACATTAAAAGTAAAAAACTGCGATGGGTTGTTAAGGACCCAATGGGCATATATGGGTTTTAAGGAGCAATGCAGTTTAACTTTTTAGTGGGTCCAATCCTTTTGATTGTCTTAATTTCCAGAACTGTAAAATATTTTTGTAAAAATATGAGTTTTAAATCCAGCAGAAATATTAGGTAGCTTTTAAGCATGGGACTGCATTTCAAGCCCCTGGTTTAGTTATTGAAGAAATCTAGAATGTCAGATCTAGAAATCAGGAATGTAAGTATGGTGAAATGTAGAATGCTCCTGCCAAAATGTAGTTTTATACAGAAGAAATATTCAAGAGCATGGTGAAAACTTAAACTATCATTTTAAACCGAAAAATTGAAATGAAAGAACAGGCAATTGAAGAAAAGTCACAAAATAACTCAAAGAGAATTCTGAAGCTTGCTATGTTAAAATTTTAAAGTTGCTCAAACTACTCCCAATTTCACTCAACAAATGGGATAAATCACACCTTTTCAGTGTGCAAATGAACCTAATGCATAATGCAATATGTGTACGTGCAACCAAACGCTCAAAATCAGACGTATTTAACCCTAAAAGATCGATGTACAAGTGGGTTAAAACCATAAATTGCATGCATCTTGTTTTTTTCCCCCTTTTTTACTCATTTTTGTATAAATTTCTTTCAACACAACTACGAATCATTGAGATTAATATCGATGCCATCGCTTGGGAAAGGTGTTACAAATATTTGCTACGTTTTAAAAATGTAAATGTTTTAAAAATGAAGTAATACTTTCATTAAAAAGAAGTGGTATTTATAAAGTATATTTTATATCGAAAATTTTAAGGATAGAAATAAAACCAAATATTCATCAATGACAATTTGAAAAGATGAATCAATAGGAGGAAGTAACATTACATTTAAAAAATGAGTTACCATAACAACACCTCTTTCTCTCTTAATTTTCTCATTCCGATGTTGTCAATATAATTTTACATTCAGACTAAAATAAGAAGCTTGGACCAAGTCACTGCTGCTTATTTTACGCGCGGATGTCAACTATTGGACAAAAAAAGTACGCAGACAAAAAATCGTTGACAGACTGTCCCGAAACCATTTTGTCTCTGAACTTCTGACGTTTATTGTTTATGTTTTTCATTTTCGTCCTGTTTGGTTTCATATATTTATGGCTAAAGTCAAGAAAATTGTATCTCAGGTTGCAACAATGTATATCGCTCTTCATGTTTCATTTCTTTAAAAAGAAAACGGTCCAATAATATCTACAAATCATTTGCCATTTACGCCTATGGAAAAGAATTGATGAACAGGGTGTTGGCAACAAACACCTTAATAATGGATTCTGCTTCAAATTATTGATCATCAATCATTCACGCCTTGCCACTGCCTGCAATTGAAGCTTTTATTTTGGAAAGGTTCAAAGTTGTTTTTAAAAATGGAGTTTTGACGGTAAAGTTATCCTTTTCTACCTCCTGTGTGGTTTTTCTTGTCTCCTGAAAAATTTTGTTTTTCAGAGTTTGCACCCTCTTAGCGTAAACGCTTCAACTGACGTTCGCATTCTTTGCATTTAGCCATGGATGTATGTTCTGAGCTCAACCAATGAAAGTTCTTAGTGCATTTATGGGAAAACTAACGTGAATTTTATCATTTTCAGGTCAGAGATATGTTTACAATGGCCAGGAAGCATGCTCCTTGTATTCTATTCATTGATGAAATTGATGCAGTTGGTAGGAAACGAGGAGGTCGTAATTTTGCTGGTCACTCAGAGCAGGAAAACACTCTCAACCAACTTCTTGTTGAGATGGATGGTAAGCCTTTAACTCACTTACTACAGATTTTTTTTTCTTTTGGCCTCAGGTGAACCTTCAGTACCTTTAGTGTTTTAGTGTTCAATATTTTTCTCAATATAAGTTTCTTACACAAACTGATTGCGGTGGAGGCACGGGTCGTAAGACAGTATGTTGGAATTTTTTAGCCAATGTGTGTTAAAAATCAGCATAAAGCTGAATGGTCGTTTACTAGTGTCGCACTAAACAGCTTATCTCTTTGAGGGAAAATTGGACGTATTTCTGCCAAACAGAACTATGTGCATAATGGTGTGTGCTCTGTTATGCATAGATTCTTAGGGGTCTCAGGGTTCATGTCTGGATGCACATAGTTCCGTTTGGCAGAAATACGTCCAATTGTACTTGTGTGTGTGAGCTTTTTCCCTCTGTATTGGGATATTCAGCTTTATGCTGATTTTTAACGCACGTTGGCTAAAAAATTCCAACATACTATAAGTTTCTTATAGATGTTTATAACTTAAATTGCAAATAAGATGCAAGGTTGCAAAAATTTCTTGACCTAATGATCAACGAATTGTAATTAGTTGTGTGCAAAAATTGGTCCGAAAAAGAAAAGTATTTTTCTAGAAAGCTCTCAACTCTTGAGCTTTTTCAACTCTTTTTCTCTTTAAGAACAGAAAGCCCGAAATAGGGTCTTAAAAACAAGGTAGCTGGATGGCGCTAGCATGAAAATTGAGTTTTTTGTCAATTTGTGGCAATTTGTAGATAATAAGGGAGAAAAAAGAGATACTTGTTAGGAACAAATCATAATTCTGAAAATTTTTTGGGGAAAAAGGGTTTTTAATTTCAGAAGGCTAATTTTAAAAATGGAAAGACTAAGAACGTTCTGCACGCTGCACCCTCTTTAGGATGAATCCAAAATGTTAACACCTATGTCTATCCTTTAACTTGAAAAAAGAGGTCTTGAGGTTAGTTTTTGATATTTCACCCTGGATTCATCTCTCATCAGTCTTTCCTATTCTTTCACTTGTTGAGGAAAATGTCTTTCATCTTTTTCAGGTTTCAATACAACAACTAATGTTGTCGTATTAGCCGCCACCAACCGTGTAGATGTTTTGGACAAAGCGTTGATGCGACCTGGGCGTTTTGATAGGCAAATCTTTGTTCCCGCCCCCGATATTAAAGGCCGTGCGTCCATTTTTAAAGTGCATTTGAAACCTTTGAAAACGAAGCTGAATCAAGATGAGCTGTCAAGGAAAATGGCTGCTCTGACTCCTGGTTTCACAGGTAACGCAATTGCCTTTATCACATCTTGTCATCGTTGATTCTTTCTCAAATCTCCCGCAAATTTCGTTTCCTCGACAAAATTTATGCTTGAATTCTAGGAACTTTGAATGGTCTTGAGACTAACTCTTCAGAAATAAAGAGCGAAAAAACACTAAAAATGTGACCTAAACTGTATGTAACAGGGTCTTGCTTGTTCTTAGACCTTCCTTTCCCTGCAAAAAAGGGTCGACCCAGCACTATTTTACCACCTTCAAAGATATGTTCTCGTGATTTTGTGTCTCTTTGTTCAGATAATTAAGAGAAGAGAAAAAAAGTATAAAAAAAAACAAATATATAAAAAAGAACTATTGGAGTCATAAGTATTTGCTTTTTAAGATATTTTTAGTACACACCATAAACGCGCCCTAAAATGTGTGGTAGAGTGAGGGATGTTTCCGAAAAAAACTTTCAGAACACTCATCATCACTCAGTTGTTGTCCTGAGAAGAGATGTGTAACAGGGATAGAAATATGCTCGAGAGGACATGTTCAAATTTCTATTGATACTATCGTGGAGCTATTGACTTGCCCGGAATATAATCTTTTCAACTGTCCACAGAGCGAGAAAGAAAATAAGAAAAAGAAACCTCTTGCCTTAAACTGGCAACAACTTTTACCTTCTTTTGATTCACCCTCTCTTTCATTTGTAACTTGTTTCTAAATGATGCTGTGATGTTTTCAGGAGCTGATATTGCCAATGTCTGCAATGAAGCGGCTTTAATAGCAGCCAGAGACTTAAATCCAGATATCAACATGAAACATTTCGAAGCAGCAATAGAGCGAGTTGTAGCTGGTATGGAGAAGAAGACCAATGTTCTTCAGCCAGAAGAAAAGAAGACAGTAGCATACCATGAAGCTGGCCATGCAGTTGCTGGCTGGTTCTTGCAACACGCTGATCCATTGTTGAAAGTAAGATCTTAACCACAAGCAAAAGTTCTATACTTATTTATCCTCTTGTTGTGCTCCCTAGTACTTCACAACCCTTAATCGTCTCTTTTCTCTATTAAACCATAACCCTTCAAGCAACTCACTCTTGAGCATTTACCATCCCTTCACTCTCTTATTGGGCGGTCTTATCGCCCCCTCTTTGTAGAAGCTCCATCTATAACCTTCTTTGGCAACCCGACTTCTTCCTAGTACCTCTAAAAATAAGTGGCAAGAGGTTCAATTCTTTTTAAGGTCAATAACTGGCATGGAGCTATATTTTAATTTGATCTCTTGAGCTCCAAATATTCTAGAGGATAAATTGAAATTGTTTTGCATCAAAACTTTGTATGTACTTTGAACTGCTATTTTCAAACCAACATAAATCCAGTTCAGTGCAACGTTATTGGGGGGTTTTTTTTGGGTTGAAACGCTCTCTTAAACAATGTTTTCAATAATATTTTAGCATTGAATCAATCGTCCACATATATTAGACCCATTTTTTAGTTTATCAATTTTGTATAATGTATATTTTAATGTACTTGTACCAGTGTTTCGTGGGCAAATAAGGCATTAAGATTTTAATTCTCCTCATGCATGTACTATTGAACTTAGTTAACAATTCTTTGGTTTTTTCAGGTATCCATTATTCCAAGAGGGAAAGGTCTTGGCTATGCACAGTATCTCCCAAAAGAACAGTATCTGTATACGAAAGAACAGCTTTTCGATAGGATGTGTATGACTCTTGGTGGTAGGGTTTCGGAAGAAATATTCTTCGGTAGAATAACGACGGGTGCTCAGGATGATTTGAAGAAAATAACGCAGAGTGCATATGCTCAGGCAAGTATTTTTTTATCTTTGCCATCAACTTATGAAAGCAAAAGAGAACCGATCGAAACCCACAGAAATTTCCACTCTTGCTTCCTAAGGTTTCAAAGATTGTATTTTGTAAGAAAATGGCAAATAACAGTGCTTTTAACAGGTTTTTATGACTGAAGTAACACCCCAGAGGGCGGTGCCGGTCAGCATCAATTATAAACAATAGAGGAACTTTGTATGTATATAGCGTATGTATAAAGTTTCAATGAATAGTAAAAACTAGAAGAAACAAGCATTATTTACTTAAAAGGGAGGCAGGAGGAAAGATATATAAATAAAGGGATAAAATTAAGAGAAATCGTTTATTGTGTAAATGCCATCAGTAACTTTTTGATTAGATAAGGTAAGACAATTGAATAATACAACAATTTTAATTTAGAGAAGCCATTATGTAAAACGAATTGTAAATATAAATAAAGATGCTACCATAAAAGAAAAAAGAAAAAATGTTTCCTTTCTAGACATTAATAATTCAGGCCACGTTGTAAAGTGCATCCTGATAAATTACGGAGTTTTGCAAATCAAGCTGAAGTTGAACATCAATTAAAGTGTTTCCTAATTAATTCTGTTACTTTTCAATCGCTTTATTTTCAATTGATTTCATGTTATTTTTCGGTTATGTAACCGGAATATGCTCAACTGCATCAGACATTGCCGAATTTTCTTCCAAATTCTCTCCATTTTGGCTTCAACTTGAGAACTTTTTTTGAGCTTGGGAGTTAATTTCAGTAAAAACCAGTGGCACCATCTAGTTTCTCGCGAACTTTTACATAGGAATCAACAGTCAAATTGCAAATTCCTTACACATGCAGCATCTCCATTGAAACAGGCTTTTTTTTAGTTTTACCATCGTCATTATTGTCTGAAAATTTCCCCCCTACAACTGGAACTTTGATTTTTCCTCAGGTTGCACACTTTGGAATGAATCCTGTCGTGGGAAACGTCAGCTTTGATCTCCCTCAGCCTGGAGAAATGGTCATGGAAAAGCCTTACTCAGAAGCAACTGCCCAGACCATTGACGCTGAAGTTAGGAAACTGATTTCAGAAGCACACTCCAGAACCACCAAGCTTCTCAATGAACAGAAAGACAACGTCATCAAAGTGAGTGTCAGCAACTTTGGGATTGTCTCTATCCGTTTTCTGGATTTTTGTTTTTTCACAGATTTTCAATCTTTTTTTGAAGTGTTCGGCTGGATGAGTTAGAAAATTTAAGTTTAGAATTCAGCAAAAATTCGGAGGAAAAAAATTCTCTGTAATTTGGTGTTGGTGACCAATGGTTGGGTGAAAACAGGGAATTGCCCGAGGATTTCATCAGGTCAAGGGAATCAGGGAAAAGTGAGGGAATTTAATCAAAAGATGGGAAATTCAGAAAATTTCAAAACTTGATATCTGAAAAAAATCACCGCTGTCCACATAATCAAACAGAGCCGTAGTCTCATACAAACTGATTGCGGTGGACGAACGGGTTTTAAGTCAGTTTTTGTCGGAGTTTTTTAGCCAACGTGCATTAAAATTTTTACGTTTGAATGGTCGTAACTAGTGTTGCACCAAAGAGCATATCTCTTTGAGGGAAAATTGTGCTCATATGAACTTTTTCCCTCTGTATAGAGATTTTCATCAGTATGCTTTATGCTGAAATTTGAACGCTAGTTGGCTAAAAAACTCCAACAAAAAGAGCCTTAGTCTAGTTTTGGTGTCAATGCTCTGACTCACACTTTGAATAAAGAATAGTGGAGCGAATTTCAATAAGGAATATGCGAATATAGTAAAATGAAAGATGAAAAACTTAAGAAAAAAGGCTCACATATTTATTTTGTTTGCTTATTTGTATTGAAATTAATGCCAAAATTTTTCATTTTTACCTCTATACATGCAAATTTTTGATGTGAAATGTTGAAATTGTTATTTTTGGTCAGCAAAAACTTGAGAAAGTCAGAGAATTTTTTCCTGCAGAGTCATTAAACACCCTGCTTTTGTTGTACCACAAAATACTTACCGATGGTATGCAAATAGCGCTTTTGCTCCAGCATTAGTGCCGTTTAACTGGTGTACGAGGGGCGTTCAATAAGTAAGTATCCCCCCTCTCTAAAATCCATAAGAATGGACCAATTTTAAAAAACTTGAGCTCAAAATCTTCCTTAGGATATTTTGAGTTCAACAAAACAAACCGCAACAAAATCGGACTATGTGCGGCCGAACGCGAGCCGTTTGAACGCGCCGAGGTGCTCGACGCTCCCGCCGAATCTGCGAGGATTTGAAGTCCGCTACAGGAGAAGAGCTTCTCTGCCAAAGCCTCAGTCGTTCATCACTGACGAAAAATCAAAGAAATTTTTGTAGAATAAGGGGCTTACCTCACTTCTCCACATAACCAGCTCGATCCAAGCAAGTCTGATACTGAGACTAAGACTAAGAGAACAGCTTTTGGATGCCTCGTGCGTGGAAGTCTTTCAGCTGACCGCGGATGAAAGAGTGGACGGCTTGTTTGACCTCTTCCACTGATTCAAAATTAACTCCTCCAAGTTCAGATTTCAGGAACGGGAATAAATGGTGGTCTGGTTTGCCATTTATTATCGTATCTGAAATCTGAACTCGGAGGAGTTAATGTTGAATCGGGTGAAGAGGTCAAACAAGCCGTCCACTCTTTCATCCCCGTCAGCTGAAAGACTTCCACGCACGAGTCATCCAAAAGCTGTTCTCTTAGTCTCAGTATCAGACTTGCTTGGATCGAGCTGGTTATGTGGAGAAGTGAGGTAAGCCCCTCATTCTACAAAAATGTCTTTGATTTTTCGTCAGTGATGAACGACTGAGGCTTTGGCAGAGAAGCTCTTCTCCTGTAGCGGACTTCAAATCCTCGCGGATTCGGCGGGAGCGTCGAGCACCTCGGCGCGTTCAAACGGCTCGCGTTCGGCCGCACATAGTCCGATTTTGTTGCGGTTTGTTTTGTTGAACTCAAAATATCCTAAGGAAGATTTTGAGCCCAAGTTTTTTAAAATTGGTCCATTCTTATGGATTTTAGAGAGGGGGGGATACTTACTTATTGAACGCCCCTCGTACATATACCTGAAAGAGCTTGTTTTATTAAAGAATTACTTCATGATCTTTTTAGTCATATGTACCTTCGTTTACTGTTTCAGGTTGCTGAAAGGTTATTAAAACAAGAAATCTTAAGCAGAGATGACATGATTGAGCTCTTAGGAAAGCGGCCATTCCCTGAGAAGAGTACGTATGAAGAGTTCGTTGAAGGAACCGGATCGTTAGAAGAAAACACTGAATTACCAGAAGGCTTAAAAGACTGGAACAAAGAAAAACAAGGAGACAAAAGCAAAGAGAAAGAAGCCAAATCGTAACTTTATCTGGATCGATCTAAAATCACGTGCGTTAGTTTAAATTGTATTGTTTTAGAGTTCCTTTTTGTTTTATACATGTATAAATTGTTTTTAATAAACATTTATAGAAAAAAACGCTCGTCTTTATTTTTGCAGGAAGCTTTTCAGCACGACAGAATCCTTGTTTTTCTGCCTACAATGGCTTTGTCTAACTCTCATCTTTTTAAGGTTTACCGCTGTTGTCAAGTTTGGTTACAAACTCTGTTATTTCAAACAATAAATGAAAAAATGAAAAAAATGGAAAAATTGTTGTTTGCCTCATTTTTTCTCTCTCCTACTGTTATCCGGCTCAATAATTATTTCTTGAGCTGCCTCCCTCATATTGAAGGCACTGAGTGTATGAACCTGTTAAGTGCATTTTCTGTGGATTTGAGGAAATTGATAACCATAATAAATTGCATACTTTAATTTTTACAAAATGATATTTCTAAAGTTTCATACGATGTTTGAGTCATATTCTCATGCTTTTGATTTTTAATTTGTATTTTAGACATATTCTCAAGTCAGTCAGTATAACTCGGGCGTTCTCTACACACATTTGGTTCATGCTGAAAAACCAGGCAGTGTAAGTTTTATTGGTAAATTAAACTGTCAAGTATCGGACTCTAATGATGAATGATTTCTTGTGTTTAGACGTATAAGGGTTTGAAAAATTACTCAAAATTGATTTAACTCAATGTTGTGCAAACAAAATTCTTGTCCAAGTGTCCAACTTTGCTTGTTAACCACCCCAAGGAGAAGGAAGGCTAACTATCCGTTTTGTTCAAAAAAATTCAATTTTTATGTAATTGAAAACCAATAAAATTATGTCAATGCTGAAGAAAGTTATTTTTCTCATCCCGGGGTACAAAAATTAAAATTAATGAAATTTAGATTTTCAAAATTTCATGTGGAAGCTAAAATTTTATCTTGAGACCGTTTGGACCAAGTTGCAAGAGATTCAATCGGCGTCTTACTGATTTTTTTGAAAAATCAATTTCAAAAGGTATCGGATTTTCGGAAATATTTCTAGGCTCCCTCTTTTTCTCTTTTGTGGAAGCACACTTTAACTCCCCTTAATTTTTTATATAATCTCAATGAATGAAAATAAGTTGCCAAACTGAGGAGGAAAAGTTAAAATATTAAATGAGCAGGCGAAAAAGAAGAGCAAAAAAATCATGGCAGGCAAAGGGATGGGAAAAAAATGTCGAGGTGTTGATGAAGACGCCAAAATATGAAATTGCGTTATCTTACACCTGCAGGAATTGAGGCACTGGATGCGAAAAGGGCACCTCTTGATTGCAGTGTTTCAGAATCTCTGTTGCTAATTATTCCCTTGGAGAAGAATTTAATGGGTGATTATGCCAGAATTCTTTCCATAGAAAATTGTAGAATCATAAGGAATATTCAGTGAAACTTTTAGTGAAATGGATGCATTCACTTTCCTTACAATGAATGAAACTTTAGAGGAGACTCTGAAACATTGCAACCGAGAAGTGCCTTTTTCGCATCCAGTGCCTCAATTTTCAATAAACAGGCGGAAAATGCAATGAATAAGTTAAAAAAAGCTTTGAAATTGGAGAATCTTCTGTCGACTTGAAGAACAAACAAAGACTACGTGCAAAACGGGTCATTTGGGGCTCGGGGCGGATACCTTTGAGACTTGCCCTATTCATTCACCTAACAATGCCCCATCTTTTCCCAAAGTTTCAAGCCCCCCAAAAATTTTGGGGAGACGCGGCGGGGGGTCAAAGTTCAAAACCGGCAAAATTTTCGCGAATTTATTACTCGAAAACCAAGAAGTTTTCGTAAACGCGGTTTAAACGAGCGTATTCAGCGTGACGAGAGCTTTCAGAAAATGTATAACATCATAGGGTTTTGTCAACTTCAGCTCGAGTTATCGCCTCCGAAGCGCCGGAACGCTCAAAAGAGACCCCTTATTTTTTCACGTTTGGGCCGATTTAAAAAAAAGCCATTTTTTTAATTTCATGAAAAACTGATATGTTGTTCCTGACTCTCTGTAGCCCCTCTAGCTCTTTACCGCATGCTGGGGAAATGTTTTGGTCGCGAGTTATAAGAGCGGAAAGGAGCGAAGGTCGGGAAAATCGGCTATTTTAAACTGCGCGCGGCGACGGATCAGGAGCCATGTGGCAACTATGCGAGGTCGGCAGAGGAGTGTGATTCACCGAAATGAGTGGGAGGGGACGTTTTCCCTCCGATCAACGCCGCGCGCGCAGTTTAAAATAGCCAATTTTCCCGACCTTCGCTCCTTTCCGCTCTTATAACTCGCGACCAAAACATTTCCCCAGCATGCGGTAAAGAGCTAGAGGGGCTACAGAGAGTCAGGAACAACATATCAGTTTTTCATGAAATTAAAAAAATGGCTTTTTTTTAAATCGGCCCAAACGTGAAAAAATAAGGGGTCTCTTTTGAGCGTTCCGGCGCTTCGGAGGCGATAACTCGAGCTGAAGTTGACAAAACCCTATGATGTTATACATTTTCTGAAAGCTCTCGTCACGCTGAATACGCTCGTTTAAACCGCGTTTACGAAAACTTCTTGGTTTTCGAGTAATAAATTCGCGAAAATTTTGCCGGTTTTGAACTTTGACCCCCCGCCGCGTCTCCCCAAAATTTTTGGGGGGCTTGAAACTTTGGGAAAAGATGGGGCATTGTTAGGTGAATGAATAGGGCAAGTCTCAAAGGTATCCGCCCCGAGCCCCAAATGACCCGTTTTGCACGTAGTCCTTTTTAGAGGGAAGTGGCGTCTTAACACTCCGGAGGCCTACTTTCGTATCGTCCAGACAACATAAGTCACAAATTCAGATCGTTCCCTTCAAGTTTATTTTCTGAAGTTCGCCTTCAATTCTCCCGGATAGGCAACACTGGCAACGAACTTCGCGAGGAGCGCGAACAGTTACCTACCAATCGGGGAAATGTACTCGTGCATTTATTCTGATCCATGCTCCTGATTCAAGCAGGAGTGACAATGTACGATGTGTGAAACTACTCGTAGGTTGCTTCAACATAAAATTTGCATTTCATCTGTCGAGATAGGCCACAAATCTACCGGGGAGCTGTAATATGCAGTGATCTATTCGAAAAATTTACTGATGGCTTAGCTCGGAAAGTAACGTTTGAGGATGTTCATTTATTTTTTTTTATGGGACGAATAATGAGTCGCAATTTATCTTCGACGTATATATTTCTCTCTTCATAAAAGAGGATAAATTAGGACGTAATTTTAAGGCTTAAGGGGATGGCCACATGGGCCGCGGCTCATGGCGGCAAATCTAGGGGGCGGCAAATTTTGCAATTTTTTTAAATGTAGGTGTAAAAAAAATCGAATTTAGAAAAAAAATTGACGAAGACTTGAGATGAGAAAGAGAAGCCCTCGGCGCGGCGCGTCACCGCCGACCAACGCGTTTAAAGATCGAATCAACTACAGGTATTATGCAAAGGAAGTCAAACTGCCTTCAATTTTTGGAACGCAATACGGACATCCGTCGAGGTTGTATAGTTGTATCAAGGCGCCGTAGCAAACGTGTTCCATTGTTTATCGTTACAGACGAATATAAGTTGAGAGAGGCCAGTCATTAATGCCTTCAATTTTATTCGTACATATTTTTGGGCAAAATGAGAGACGACGTTTCTCCATTTGCGACGTTGCAGACTTCCTTAGAAATTTTATTTTTCTTTCGAGAAGCTGGTCAACATAAAACTTAAATTCTCCATGATTTTTCGTATTCGATAGCAGAAGATTTGGTTCAACATTTAAAGTCGTAAATTTGGATTGATTCTCATGGAAGAGATGAATTAAGAACGGAAATTTTGAAACACCGCAATGGAGATACGTGGTTTCGCACTTCAGTCGGACCGATACGGACATCCATTAAGCTTAAATTGTTGCATCAAGTCCCCGTCACCGCCGACCAACGCGTTTGTCGATCGAATCAACGACAGGGAGTATGAGCAGGGAATCAAAACGCCTTCAATTTTTGGAACGCAATACGGACATCCGTCGAGGTTGTATAGTTGTATCAAGGCG
The DNA here is from genome assembly GCF_918797505.1 of Bemisia tabaci. Taxonomy (NCBI): domain Eukaryota; kingdom Metazoa; phylum Arthropoda; class Insecta; order Hemiptera; family Aleyrodidae; genus Bemisia; species Bemisia tabaci. The sequence continues at coordinate 29,250,631 of NC_092802.1, forward strand.
CCGTCGCCAAAAGGCTAAACTGCCGTGTTAAGCAAGAACGCCGTATGAACATCCGAGAGTTACTAAATTTCCCTTGAAAAAACATGCATTTTTGAAGACAATCATGCACATTTTTCTTTGAAAATTTCAGATATTTTAGATTAAATTGCGTACAAAATATCTGAAAATTTCGGTATTCAAAATGGAGATGTTGCATTTGTGACGGATTTGCGATTTGACTATTGATTCTTACGAAAAACATCGCGAGAAACACGATGGTGCCACTGATTTTCTCTGAAATCAACTCCCAAGCTCCAAAAAAAGCTCTCAAGTTGAAGCCAAAATGGAGGGGATATCCCACGCTATCCTGAGAGTCCACCTCTACATCAAAGACAAACACTCCATGCTAAGATAGGTAGCAAATACATTAGCAGGGTTGCCGTGTTTTCGGTTTGAGTCCCCAAATAAAGTGGTAGTCCTGTCAATGTATTTGCATCCCTATCTTTGCATGGAGAGTTTGTCTAGATGTAGAGGTGGACTCTTAGGATAGGGTGGGATATCCCCAGGCCCGCCACATCCCATCTCGGGCCCTGGTACCAGTTTTAAGGTCCGGGCCCTAAGCACGGAGGGGGGGGGGGTCCGAGGGGCATTCCCCAAGAAATTTTAGAATTTTGACCCAGTATCCCCCCCTTGTGGCGGGCCTGACTTCCAGTCAGGTCAAGATTCAGGATTTTTGGGTTCAGGAACATTGGCTTAATCCGTTGTGCGGGGCCCCCTAAGTGCAATTTCTAGCCCTTCCTAAACGTAATTTGAGACTATCTCGTAAATAAAGTAAAATGTTTAGGAATATTGAAAGGGAAGGGAAGAAACTTCGTGGTGAGGGCCCCTAGGTGCGCGCCTCAAACTTCAAAACTTGGCTGTTTTGAAAACGCCTTCAAATGCGGCGTGATACCTCACGCATTCCGGAGAGTTAAATAGTTGTATCACTGCGCCGTAAGAATGTGACGGAAGATTTAAAAGGAAATAGCCTCCATGCACGCTGGGCGTGTCGATTTCCTTTGACATTTTTCAGTGGTGAATGCATAGCTGAAGTGCGCTCCAGCTAGAATTATATTTAGCAAATGGGTGGTTTTTCTACGAGGATTAAAAATACACGAGTGGTACGGAATATAACAAAAGAATATGAACTATGCAAAACGGTAATCCGGGTATCGGAACTTGGCTGTTTTGAAAACGCCTTCAAATGCGGCGTGATACCTCACGCATTCCGGAGAGTTCAAATAGTCGTATCACTGCGCCGTATGAATGTGACGGAAGATTTAAATGGAAATAGCCTTCATGCAGGCTTGCCACATCCCATCTCGGGCCCTGGTACCAGTTTTAAGGTCCGGGCCCCAAGCACGGAGGGGGGGGGGGGTCCGAGGGGCATCCCCCGAGAAATTTTAGAATTTATACGACTAATCGGACGCATTTTGGAGCTTCCATAAAGAATTTTTCCATCAATTTCTGCGGAATAATTATGTTTTTTTTTTTTTTTTCTACTTTCAGCACAAAATACTTGCGAATTGTTGCATTCAAAACATCTGGAAAATTTTTATTTTTTTTTTGGGGGGGGGGGGCATATGATACTATTTTCAGTTCTAAGAGGGCCAGGCCCCCCTGGACTCCCCCTTCGTTTGTCTACGGCAAGGGAGTTGAGCCATGAGCCATTGAAGTCGAGGATGCCCAGACTGGAGACTCTTAGCATCTGACGACGGAAGAAAATGAAACGCAGTTACTAAAAATATCCCTCTGTACTGAAAATCTTGAAAATAGATAGAAATTTTCCAAGAAGTATACTTCTTTGAATATTTAAGAAGAATTCTACAGTGCCCCAGCGTGTTTTTGAAAATCTATTCACCTTTTGTGAAATTTCTAGGGTAAATTTTTCACTTGCTCTTACGAAACAAGGGTTGCATGTGAATTCGTAGTGGTTTTCCACGGGTAACACAGGCCCCCTCCGGGGCCCGGGCCCCTGTACCAGGGACCCAGTATCCCCCCCCCCCCTTGTGGCGGGCCTGGATATCCCCTCCATTTTGGCCTCACTTTGAGAGTTTTTTTGAGCTTGGGAGATGATTTCAGAGAAAACCAGTGGCACCATCGTGTTTCTCGCGAACTTTTACATAAAAACCCGTAGTCAAATCGTAAACTCCTCACACATGCAACATCTCCATTGCTCCGGTAAATTCGGTTTTAATCGAAGGGAACTTGGCAACGTCTGAAGGCTCATTCGACGGTGAAACTACCAAACCACGTATCTCGTTTGCGGTGTTTAAAAATCTACGCTCGCATTTTATTTTTTTGAAGTAGACCAAATCAATATCATTCCTTGAAATTTTCACAAAATTTTCTCCGCACGATGAGGAAAAATTACAAAAATTTTCAAGACTGGACGTTAAGTAGTTTTTCATTTAAAAAATAAAGTATGACAGGAAGTCTGCGACGTCGCAAACCGAGATACGTGGTTTGGTAGTTTCACCGTCGATATGGCGTTTTTCCTTTGCACGGCAGTAAAGGAGAGTCTCCCTGTCTTCGGACTAAACCGCCAATTTTAAGAGCGACGCGGCAACGCCGCGCGTGTGAATACGGGATGCGATCCGTGCAACGAACCGGAAAAGGAGAGTAATAACATTTGACGTGGCAAATCAAAAAGTTTCTGCTTCATCCGCTTTCCAATTATTTATCGTTCTCCGGGCCCGGATTCTGTTCCTTGTCTACCCTCCGCCCTCGTCCTCTCATTTCTTTATTATCTGTTGTATTCGCAAGTTTCACTCCAATCTGTTTATCTATTCGCGATCCGCTCCACCCCCACCCCCACCCACATTCGAATGTGGAAATAAGGACACATTCAGCTAACAAATCAGGAGAATGCGAATAGGATGGACCACTGCGGGCCGATTTTTGAAATTGATAGACAAAGCTATAGACAAATAAGACAAAATAGGTATTTGTGTTTCCTAGTTGCAAACTTGAGTCCACTTGGCGTGCACCAAAAACGTTGTTTTCTCACTAATGGGGTGAATTTGAAGACTCTCAATGCGTCCATCGTCAGGGCCGTAGTAAGGGGGTGGCCACATGGGCCGCGGCCCATGGCGCGAAAAAGGGGGCGGCAAATTTTGCAATTTTTTTAAATGTAGGTATAAAAAAATTGGATTCAGAAAAAAAATTATCAATGACAAAAGGGGACGAAATCTCTCTTTCCTGAAAGTGTAGTAATTTCAATTTTTTTCGGTTTTCGGTGATACAAGAAATAGCATATTTAATTAGTGGAGTGAAGAGAGGAACTAAACACGCAATTTGGCCTAGAACTTAGCGCAGAGAGGAATGATGACGAGGACTTGAGATGAAAAAGACAAGCCCTCGGCGCGGCGATCGGCATGTAACACATATTAGCGCCTTCAATACTGCATAAATACTTCACCCATTGCGCCAAACACAGTGCGGTCAGGAGCGGTTGGCGAGAAACGTACATAATATAGCGCCGACAAGACTGCAGGAATACTTCACGCATTGCGCAAATCACAGTGCGATCAATGCGGCGCAGCGGCGGAAGTTAAAATTATTAAACCACATTTATGTTTGTTCTTTCATAATGTTTTGGTTCATTTCTTATAAATGAAGGACCTTGTCCACATAGAGTATATAAAGGTTATAAGAACCATGTTGGGGAAAAAGCTAACGAGCACCATATCGGTAACTCCTTATATTTCGACAGGGTAGGTCCGAAACCACGTATCTCATTGGCTTTTTTTTAAAAATTCCCGCTCCTATTTTATTTTTTTTTTTGAAGGACAACAAATCGACATTATTCCATGAAGTTTTCACAGAATTTTCCTCGCACCGAGAAGAAAAATCACAGCAGTTTTTAAGAATTGCCGTTGAGTAGTGTTCCATTAAAAAAATAAAGTATGACAGGAAGTCTGCAACATTGCAGACCGAGAAAGGTGGTTGCGGACTTACCCCCTAAATTTACATTCTCTAATAAGCCTGTCGCCAGGAGCGATTATTCAACACTTTTTGTCGGAATTTTCCGCTTTATTGGCGCGTATACGTAGTATACCGCCTTTGCGATCGTTTCGAACCCTGCTCGATACAATAACCGAGTCCCCTAGTTCCTTACCGAAAAGTGACTACCGCGAACTTCTGAGATTTTCCAAAGCGTGTAAAAAGTTTACTAATCCGTCAATAATAATGATTAAAATTTGTTTCTCATTCTGGGGCTCGCTAGTTTATGTGTAATGAATACCAAGAGTCTACGTTTCTTGGTTTTTTTAAAAAAACCTTAGAATAGGGCGCGCTGATTTAAAATATGCATATATAAGCGGAAGCAAGCGAACTGATTCGAGGATGGCTGACCAGTTCGGCACTCCTTGAATGAGAATTTCACTCACTCCGTTTTGTTCACAACGTTGCTTTGACATATCTCCACAACACTGTTATCCTTTTCAAAAGTTGGTACTCCTTGCTCTGATAGCCGGGGCCACCAGGATAGTGGTAAGTGCAATCTGTGATGAGCCTCGAGACTCATTAGACCATTTGCTAAACGTGGCTCATACAGGAGTCCACTAAGCCCTCTCGTCCCCACGCTCCTGATCACTGCGTCGGCGTCACGAAGAACAATGGGCCTTGGGTCCCAACGCGGCCGATACCCGTACCCCAATTACTCACGCTTCATTAACCATTTCACCGTCACGCTAGGATTCATCCAATTTTCAAAAAAAATTGTTTCGCATGTATTTAGCAATTTTTTCCTTACTCTCCGTTAAAACACAAATAAAAAGAGACCTCATTCATAAAAATCGGCCGAATAGAAGAGAAGTTACAGTAATCGAAATCCGAAGAAATCAACAAAACCTCGACTCCTCGATACGAAAAATAAAATGAAGGGGAAAAAAAGAAAGTATAAATTACAATTAAATATAATTGACCTCAAAATTTGACAAGCAATTCATTTATATACCTAACGCTGAAAAAACTGGGAGAAATTACAAAAAATTCGCCTCTTGCAAGGGGCTTCTTTGTAAGAATTTTGACCTGAAGACAACGGTCGAATAACAGCAGTACTCCATACAATACACGGTGTGCCTGAACGAGTTAAACATTTTTCATACGTCCAAATCGAAAAATCTTTATATTTTTAACTACAATGTTTCTTGAATCGTTTAAGCAAAAAAAAAAAAAAAAAAAAATTCCGTCGAGATTCTGGAACGCAAAGGCGCTTTAAAAGTATTCTGGGGCTATAATAGCTAAATCACCGGTAGTAAATTCGTTATATTATTAAAAAGAAATTGACTCCATAGTTTAATTCCTTAGTTTCTTGAATACGATTATTTTAAGCACTTAAACATTTATACCACCAATTTTAGCCATGGGGTGATTTCCTGAGAGCCGATAATATCACGAATTTCTCATAGAACCCCTCAACAGTGGCTTGCTTTTTTGGCAGCCGATTCGGCCATCGAACCGGAGTTTAAATGGAAGCTGATAATAACCCAAAGCTCTGAGAAAAATTTTGAGATGAGTATAAGAACGGTTTGTTGTAAGTAACGAGGAGAGGCGGGCAAAGCGGCTAAAATCCTATCTAATTTTTACAGTTTTTCTGTTGAATTAATGTTGCCGCGGGCTTCTGACTGTCCACACATAGTTCTGTTCAGCATATCGATACATAAGTATTTACATTTTACATACGTAGAATCTAATTTTCACGTCGGGGAGTTGACATATTTTGATTTTTTCGATTTTATACGGAAAATTGATGGTTTTTCGGGATTGAAATTATTATTGTTTCATGAAAAATAAATGCACCCAAAATGACTATAGCATATTGATTCTTACACATTTGCACTCACAAAATTGGTTGGTAAATTCAACGAGTGGGTGCATCGACCTGGTATATCAAGTTTCTGCAATTTTTTACGGCAAATCAGTAGATTTTCGGGATGTAGATTGCTTACTTTCAATTCATGAATGAATAAAGCAACGACATGGTTGAACTTCTTTGCATGGAAAGACGTTTAAAATAACAAAATCAAGACGTATTTAATGCAATTGCATTTATATCGAGTCAATTTCTTTTCAATAATATAACGGGATTTTTACTACCGGTGATTTGGGTATTTTAGCCCCAAAATACCTTTAAATCGACTTTATCTTCTAGGAGTTCGACAGAATTTTTCCTTTCTTCGCTTAAATTATTCCGTAGCACTTTTCTTCAAGAATCTGATAAGATTTTGCTTGAGGCAGATCAAAAAACTTAAATTCGATCGAATAGCTTTCTACTTTCACAATACACGGTCTCGTCAAGGTGCGTCTTTGACCTCGCAGTGTTGGATCGTGAATTCTCTTTTTATGCTGTTTGCCTATTTTGAAATCTCTGTAAATGAAAACTAAAGGGGTTGATATGTGCGAGTTAATGACGCGCCTTATCAACACATTGTGTTGGAGTTCACTGCTTGTTTTTTTTTATTTCACTTTGTTTTTATTTTTTATTTTATTTTTTTTGGAATTCACTGCAATTCTGGCAACCGAGTGCGATAAAAGCGCGGAATTTTTTTTCCAGATACGCCGCGCGGCTCACAGATAGAGCCACGCATGCATTGATTGAATTACATTTATCGAGAATTGATTGGAGTGGGTCTGAGGCCGGGGGAAATTACAGGCGATGAAAACAATGAGCCAGGAGGAAAATTATCCTTTTCAAATGCAAATCAAGCTTATTTACAGAGTGGAAGTGAACTTTAAATGCCATAAAATAAATTGTATCTATTGTTTCCGCGAGGGATTTCCAGAGGGAAGCAGGTTCCAGGGAGATATCGAGAGAGCGCAGCGGTGTCCATTGCGAGAGCGATGAAGAGAAGCAGATGCAAAATAGGGAGAGAGAGGGGGGAAGAGAGAGAGAAAGAGATGGTGGTAAAGATAGCATTTCCAAACTCACTCCCCCGCACAGATGGAGAGAAACTTGATTGAAAGTTGAGACTGAACGGAAAAGCCCAAGTAGTATTTTTCAACGGTAAAATCGCAATACATTGATATAAAGTTGTGATTTTCTTAGGATTGCTTGACGCAATCGCTGAGGATCGCTGGGATCGTCAAAATCTATTTACTTATTTTACAGTTGGTGCATATATTCCCTTTAAGAAATCGTACAAGTCAGATTACAAGATGATAGTATCACAAGTTGACAATGGACCACTAGACAAGGTACGAATTTCAGCATTCTGATACATGTTTCTTCACCAAAATTTCACGTATAATACGACACGCACAACGAAAATTACCGAAATCAACTCCTTCCGAAGATATTTAATGATTCTTGGTGCGTGAATTGAAACCACCCGCTCATGAAAACTCAATGCTCTACGTGATTCACATCGCGCGCTAAACGTTGTCATGAACGTCTCTGCGATAAAAAAATCTGGCAACCTCAATCTTGACGCTTTAGCTCAGTTATAGCAAATTACTTATAGTTTGAAAAACACATGGTGGGGAATGAACAATGCTCGATTGAGAAGCTTGCTGAAACCGCTGTAGTGCGCGATTTGACTCACGTAGAGCTTTGAGTTTCTTGTGAGCGGGCAGTTCAAATTTATCGTAACCAATGTGAAATAAAAACGTTAATATCTCCGTTAGGCGTTGGTTTCAGTAATTTTCGTTGCATGAATCATGTTCTACGTAAAATTATGATAAAGAAACATGTATCTGAATGCTTCAATTAGTACCTTGTCTAGTGGTCCATTGTTTCCAACAATTAATAACAATTTAACAAAAATGCTTTTAAGAAATGATTTAAATTAGGCGATGTAAGAGAAAAATAAGAAAATGACAGAAGCGATGGATTAAGGCTAGAGAGATAAGATCTAAGCGATCTTGTGGCAGTTGTATCTCTGTAAAATCGTGTCCGATAAAATCGAAATTTTATCTTGATATATCAAAATTTTACGTTCGATAATATTGCCATGGATCGCCGTCGATAAAATCGCGATTTTATTGCATTTATGCGTTGCAATTGTTCTTATCGCAATTTTTATCCTGTAATATTGCAATAGATCGACGTCGATAAAGTCGCGATACATTTTCGAATCACGTCGCAACTGATCGCGATCACTGCTACTTGGGAGGTGACGCAAAAATTTGAAGAAAGCAGGAACGGCTCTCGAAAAGCTGTCACCCCTACGTAAATGTCCGTCCAATTACGTGCTGTCATGCCAGCACGAGGCGCGTATTGGCGCCTACAAGGCTGCAAGGATACTTCACGCTTTGCGCTTATAATTTGACACAAGATTGCAGAGATACTTCACGCATTGCGCGCAGGCGCCAGACGCGCAATGCTTGAAGTATCCCCGCAGTCTCGTAGGCGCTAATTCGCGGTTCCCGCTAGCCGCACGAAGTTCGGCTGTAATGTTCAACCTCGCGGAGTCAGCGTTTTCAACTCATAATTTTGACATTTTTTACAGCGTTTTTCAACTCACGTTTGTTGTCTTATCGATTTGATTTTTTTATGATATTCAGATTTAATTTTCTCGGTACCAGATGACCTGACAAACACGGCCTATGCCTTAGTCATTCGTAGAAGAAGAACGTAAAGGAGCATTTGAGATTTTCGTACACCCTGTATGAAATATTGTCATTTAAATTGATCAAAGAATGTATGTATACTAGGGGGCTACGCCCCTGGCCGCTACGCGGCCCAACCCCCTGAAGGCGCTCCGCGCCATCAATGGGCCGCTTCGCGGCCCTATTTTTACCCTTTTATCAGTGTTAGTTTTATTTTTCCCCTAAACAATTACGATATGAGGTATACTTTAATTTTAAACTTTACTTAAAATTACTTTAAAATTAAGAGGACGCGTTTTGGAATGACTGCTTGATGAAATATTGCAGTAAAACAATGAACAATGATAGGTAATAATTAAGAATCATGAGTCGGGGATCGAACCCACACCGAGTTCAAAGAGGACGCCTTCGACGTCCTAGACGACTCGGCCACCGCTCGACATGACGTTCTATGGGCGAATCTTGTGTAGATAAGTGTAGATCTGATGCGCAGGCTACACAGCTACTGCGCAACCTCCTCGACCACTGCGCATCCTCCCGCGCATAGCGGTAGCAGTACCGGAGCATTCTGTAAACTCACTCACTTTTAAAACGTGATTTTAAAAAAACCTGGGTCCTATTTCCAAAATCGAATTAGAGCGGGCTCATCTAGGGCCAATTACCTGACGATCTACGCAAAAATCATGGAAATCGGCCCGGTAGAACGCTCAAACGAACTATGACAAAAAGTATAAATTTACATTGTTTAAATGGGAGAATTCGCAACTTTACCACGTAATATAAAAAAACCTGGTCCATATTTTGAAAATCTGAAAAGAGTTGGCTAATCTAGAGACAATTGCCCGTCGATTGCCGCAAAAATCATGAAAATCGGCCCGGTAGAAGGCTGGAACTAAGCGTTACCAGTTACGCAAAATTAGGAGGTCTCGGAGCTTATAGTATAGATAATGTATAACAAATTTCCTCTCTTTCTTCGCATGTTTCTTAAAAGTCTCCGACGACCTACCTTAATCACACTGTTAGCTGCATAAAGACCAATGTGCTAATTGCTGAAATTGCAATAGATATAAAAGACCGAGGGAAAATGGGGTGATCCTATAGGTGGAGGCAGGTGGTTGTAATGGACAAATGAGGTAAGTGATAGACTAGCTAACGGCAACTGACGAGAGACCCAATGGTCAGTCCATTATTTTCCCCTAAGTCTATAATTGCCACCCGTTTCAACTGACAGGATCGCTCCGTTTTCCATTTGTCTATAGCTTTGTCTATCAGTTTCAATGATCAGTCCGTAGGTGAATAATAGACTAACTAACGACAACCCACGAGAGGCCTTACTAATCGGTCCATGATTTTCTCATTTCGTCTATGAGGAACACCCGTTTTAACCAATAGGATTGCATCATTTATTTGTGTTCTTTTTGTCTGTAGCTTTGTCTATCGATTTCAATATAGTGTGCAGCTCGCGTTTATGTTAGATCGGTTGAATTCTGAAAGAAACTCGATTTCGAAAATTTGAGCATAACCTCTGACAGACAGCACCCGCTCTTTTCGGTAACATGACAGTTTCAATTACACAAATTAAAAATCTCTAAAATAAAGTGCGGGTAGTACACTGCCGTACTAAGGAAGAACACCGTATGAACATTTGAGAGTTGCCAAATTTCCCTCGATAAAACATGTATTTTTGACGACAATCATGGACATTTTTCTTCGAAATTTTCAGATAATTTAGACTAAATTGCGTACGAAATTGTCTAAAATTTTTGGAAAAGAATATTCACAATTTTCTCAGTAAATTCGGTTTTAATCGAAGGAAACTTGGCAACGCTTGAAGGTTCATACGGCGTTCTTCCTTAGCACGGTCTGGTAGAGCTAGCAACAGCCCCATTGAGCTCGAAAACCTCACTTCCCGGAACTAGATCGATGCGGACTCCTTTCTCTCCTCCGGATCCAATTCAGTTATGAGACGCAGTTATAGCGCGCCTTTGCAAATCAATCGCCACAATTCAATTAAAGGGATGCGGGGAGGTTTAAAGATTTTAAAGAGGAGACAATCCGACAGGAAATGAAAGGGGATAAAACCGCGAGATAACGGGAAACAAGGGGACGAGCCGCGCCAAAAGGAAAACAAAAGAAGAAGAAAGAAAGGAAAAAATCCGACGATAGAAAAAACGTAGCCGCTTAACCGCGGTTTCCTTTTAGCGTGATTAGAAGCCCGCCGTTGCGCGGGGTCGCGGTGATCCGGATAAATTTCCGCGAATTAGGCGCCGCGCATTACGGATCTTCGCGCTCCGGAAAACCGCGCATCCGCGTGGAATACCCCGCGGAGTTGAGTGGTTTCACCGCGAGAGGGCGGTGTAATCGTCGCCACGGTTGCGGAAGCTGGTAAGCCCGCGCTGGGGTTCTTATTCTAATGTGAGCGGTGCTGCTGATTGTCATTGTCGGTGCGGGAGGGATGCGCGTGAAATATTAGACGCTCGGTGTAAAAAGACGCGGGCTCTTGATTGAATGCAGCGGTGTATACTGCCTAAGGAAAAACGCCGTATGAGCCTTCAGACGTTGCCAAGTTTCAGTCGATAAAAACCGAATTGACTGGCAAAATTTTGAATATTTATCTCCAACATTTTCAGACAATTTTGTACGCAATTTACTCTAAAATATCTGAAAATTTCAAAGAAAAGTGTGCATAAATTCCGTCAAAAATACATGTTTTATCGAAGGAAATTTGGCAACTCTCGAATGTTCATTCGGCGTTCTTCCTTATCACGGCAGTGTGACAGTGGCGTGGTGTACTTGGCAATATATCGACTGATCTGCCATTTAAACCTGTGAAAAAGGATCGATAGACAGGGTGGTCGCAACGGATATCTAAATAATCGATTCTTTACCATAGCTTCAAGGTACACTCTACTACAGGTATGGACACATATAATTTTGGAAAGTCGTCCAAACGCGTAGATTTGATAGCGTCCAATGGTACGACTGCGACGCCATATTGAAATCTTATTTACTTTCTGTTCTGAGACCCAAGTAGCATTTTTCAATGTAAAAGTTGCAACAAGTTGAAACAATGTTGGAATTAGTTGCGACAAAATTGCAACTTTCGGTGAACTTTTGGTCGATAAGTGCCGATTTTCGGCAATCTGATCGGAGGACTAAGTTGCAACCTGCTGAGATTGCAAAATTGCTGGACCAAAGTTGTTTAAAATCTAAAGATAGGCAACCAGCAATACTTTGAAGTTGAAACATGTTTCAACTTAATTGCACCTAGTTCCAACAATGATAGCTCCTTCGGAGGAGAGAGTAGGCAATCTGCACATCAATCTATTAGTTACAGGAATCAAACGATTTTGTTGCAAGTTGCAAGTTGTTGCAACCTCTGCTACTCGGGGAGTGGGTCTCGTGAACTGCGTGTTATTTGTTCGTGTTCTTAGTTAAGTTTTTCATTATTTTGAGTTTTATCAAATTTTCAAATTCATCTGATAGCTCATTGAAGCTACCAGATCTGCCGGAACCTCACTTTGAACTGCGTGGCAAAGACGGTACGACTTTCGACGTCACTTGATGGCCTATATTCGCAGCGCTGCAACTTCGGCACCCCATTTGTCCATACTTGTAAGAGAGTGTACCTTGCCATAGCTTCAAATGGGGGAATATCGATAATCGACCTTGCTAGCTGTAATGTAACCGGGGAGGGAACATAAGGGGGTGTGGGTGGTCTACAAGGAGTGAGAAACCTGGGTTCTACGGAATACTGCAGTTTTCAGTCAAGGTAACGGATCAGTCACGGCGACCGAACTTCGGTTTAGGTAACCGATAGACATGTTCGATCATTTAAAAAATAGAATGGTCGATAATCGGTAATCGAAACATGTTGATTATCCATCATGCGATGAATCAGCAGCAAAATATTCGGTTTTTCTCCTCGAAATGCACTGAAAATTGCGAGTTCAACGACTAAAATTGCTTGAATGTTAGATTACTTGGCGCAAGAAAACGTTATTTAGCATAACCCAAAATGTCTGACTAATCGTTAAATATCAATCGATTGGATAATTAATCGGATGACTGTTAATCAATTTCAAATTGATAATCTGAACATGCCTAATAAGCGGAAGTTTTTTCAGCCATTATTCTATACGAAAGACTATGGTTTTTCTGAGTAAGATAGTCCGTTTCGTATGGAACCCTAAACATTTTAGCCCAGGTAACTGAAGTTTTCAGTCGTGGGAAGCGAACTTCAGTTCGGGTAACCGAAGTTTTTTCAGTCATACTAGGGCTCGAATGCCATAATCAAGACTTCACGGTTATCTGAATTGAAGTTTGTTTCGAATGGAACACGACTACAAGTATTCAGTCCAGGTAACTGAAGTTTCTAACCCAAGTAGCAGTGATCGCGATAAGTTGCGATTCGATAGGAGAGTGTATCGCGATTCTATCGAAGTCCATTTATTGCAATACTATCGAATAAAAAATTCAGATTCCAATAAGTTTGCAATGAAATCACGATTTTTATCACATTATATCGATTTTTATCGCAATTTTTACGGCATATTCATCACAATATTATCTAACAAAACATCTTGATAATTTGATATGCAATTTCGATCTTATCGAACTCAATTTTATAGAGATAAAATTGCGATAAGATCGGGGATATGCAATCAGATCCTGGAGATTTTTCCCGCCACAAAATCTTAAAAAACCGCAGTTTAACTCTAAAATATTACGATTTTTTTTGTTTAAAAATGCTCCTCGGGCCGGTAATTTGATTTTTCTCTTTCGATTTTGAGTTCTCAAAAATGTCTTACTTCATTGCAAACTGTTAGGGCTGCGGAGTAACTAACCCCATTCAACTTTGCTGTGCTCCTCAAAGTTTTAAATTAGAAAACAAGAGCATACTTGCGTTACAGAAATGTATTTTTAAAATTAAACAACACCAGTAAGAATCATTTCAATTTGAGTCCTTCGTACTTTCTTAAAAAGGCTGCGCGCGACACGCAAGACCCATTTTTTATGAAAAATGTCTCGCTCCCAACGAGATGTTGAATCTATATCTGCAAACAAATAACTTTTTGCGTGATAATACAATTTCGAAAAGAGTACAACCCTCGATTTTGCAGGTTGCGGTTAGTGCAGTTTTTCCCGATGAAGGATGTAATAACTTGTATACCAGACCTGAAGCGTTGTGTGGTCAAGCATGGTGCTGCATAATGTTTCTGATTAAAAAATCAATGATGATGGTGCTTCAACAGCTCTTTGGAAAAGAAGAACTATCTGAGATAAATGCGAATATCACCCCTCCAAACTCAATACTATTATTTGATTCATCACGCATATACCTTTTTTCTTGGCAAACATACATTATTTTTTTCCTTAATGCCAAAACTTGGCCTGCTGAATATAATTCCAGGCAGTCAGTGCTATCGAGCTTTTCCATTTTCTCAAGTATTTCACCATGAGTGTATGCTCAAATATATCAAATAAAATCTCTCCCACAAAGATCAGGAAACTCAGAAACAAGCCAATGACAAGGCCAATGAAAGCCGATTGTAAATCATTTAAACTGTATGCGCGCGGCTCTCGAACATCATTATCTTCTGAGAAAAATAACTGCAGCCTCTGATCCTCTTTCATCGTTTTTGTCAAAATCATCTCTGCAAGCCCAGTCTCGAAGTATTGAGCAATCATCTGGTTGACTCTTTCAAAAAAGAACCAATTTCTTGGGAATATAAACATCAATGGGTATGTCATCAAGCACTCTTCCATCAAATGGTACTCGTATATTTCAGTTCTTTTTAATGAAAAATGTTTTATGCGAATGGTTTTTTCCTGAGTGGACGAAAAGCGTAAGCTCAATAGAAATGCGTCCTTTTCTGCTATGAGACGAACATGTTCCCAAAGTTTTTTGACCTTGTCCTCAAGTTTTTCCTCATAGATCCGAAAGAAATCGTCCAAATCGGAGACATTGGTTGCCTTATTCCACAATTGAAGGCCAACATCCGAAACTGAGATATTGAATAAAGTAATGCATACTGTCAATGAATTTAGCCTTCATTGTGTCAGATTGGTTCAACTCGTCAATGAAAATCAGCATATCTGCATCGAGATTCTCGAAAGTTTGAATGAAATGATCAGACATCTCTAAAGTCTCCAAGGAATCGATTTCTGGGTACATTACTTTGTCAGTAAGGAGGGTTGTCATTCCACTGAGAAAAACCGTTGAGAGGATGATTGAGGCGAAACTGAAGATTGCAAAGAGGATCTTCCCTGTAAACAGACGACCAAGATGCAGAGACGGTGGACTCCCGCACATGAAGTACGCGTAGACAGTCAGCAGAGAAGAGGAGTCTCTGTAATAATCAACCTCTGCGTCCGTGTAGAAATGATTGAATGATTCGCACTGTGCATACTGGAAAATATATTGGAAGAAAACAAAACTGACAAATGTAACGCAAGTTAAAATCCAAACAGCCGGTGGTAAACTTTCAAAAACGACCAGGCCTTGCGACATGAAACCGCTGTGTGGAGTGGCAATGCACAAACTACTCATGTCTATGCTGACAGAAAATTCAAATTTTGAGTGATCTGATCCCTTGGAGACAATTCCGGTGTCAAACGCTGAGAAATCGATCCCAGATCTCAGGGTTTCTTCAATCAAAGACTCCCTTCCAGAGGGTATAGATACCAATGTACAGTTCAAAGAACGTCTGAGGGAATCTAGAACATTCATATAAAAATCGCCGTAGTCACTCCAGAATGGACGGTTTGAAACCCTTAAATCGGGATCGCGGAGGAAATTAATGGATACCCCGAGGGGTTTTCCGTGCAAATTATTCCAAGAAAAGTCGAGAAAAATCTCATGGTTATCATTCCGGTACGAGATGAGGTTTTCTGTAAACGCGTCGTATTTTTCGCAGCCGCCAGGATTACAGATGACTGTATTCCGGCCTTTGAAAAAACGCCACAAGAATTTGAAACAAAATATCAGGCCACTAGTGCCATCTCCTTTGAGAGTCCCATTCGGAAAATTTTTCGGCACGGTCATTGTAGTGTTGTGTTGAACATTTTTCAACATGATAATGAGATGGTTTTTGCAGTTCCATATTTTGCTGAAGCATAAACCGCGAGTTGCGTTGAAAACTTCATCGCTCAATACTGATCTATCTTCTAGTTCTGAAGACGTAATACTTACCACTTTACTGCACACTTTTCCGTTTCCTGACCAGAGGTAATGCCCATCAACTTTAATGCAGTGACGAGGTAAGGTCTCCTTCAACTTATATCCGTGGTGCTTTTCATTATGTCCGAGACCTGCTTACTATTTTTTTGTTTATTTCTATCGAATCAGCGTGTGAAATCGTGAAAAAAATCAAGTCGAACAACTCCTGGAAGTCCTCAAGAATGAAGATCATATTTTTCGGACCATTGACGACTACTGAACTGTTCACCTTGCTGTGATGAGATATTACTATAGTCTGAATCGAAGTCGTGTGTAAACTCTCAATGAGATGCGAAGATGGATGATGAGAATCCATGTCTACTATGTAAAATAGCTTTAGCTCGGTTCTCTTCACTATTGTCTGACACATATTGAATGCAAGTATAGTAAGAGGCTCCCAACTATCTACAGCGGAGATGCCGTTAACATCGGTAAAGTATTGTGCACCTATAACTGGGAGCATAATAAATAAAAAAATAAATTTAGGACATTGATGCATTACAGTTCTGATATTGACCATTCTCTTACCTAAAAATCTATTATCAATTTTTTATGAAAACTTAAACGAACTTTAAAATGGAATTATAATGTTTTTTGGAAGCTGGAAAATAAATCTAAATCAAAAAGGAGAAAAATAACCAATTTCATTTACTTATCCCTTCGTTCATACCACACAAAAAACTTAGGTTTACCGAATCCAAATCGGATTTGAACTATAAAATGATGTACTGATAGATGCGGAATCGTCGCTACTTCAAACTGTATTCCATTACACCACGTTTCTTAAACATTTGTTTTAAATCGTTTGCGTTGTAAAATGACGACACTCTCTTTCCTTGTTCGGTCGTAAACTGCACTTCTTAGCGATACAAATCGAGGATAGCAAAATATTGCAAGTTTTCCTTCTCATTTGTAGTGAATTCCTAGTGAGTGGTAAACACTCGTGTTGTAAACGACAAAAACATTATTTTCAAGAAAACAGCTTGTTGTTAAACTGTATCTTCACCTGGGTGAATTCAAGGACAGATTTTTGTGATCTACTTCATGCTTCGGTCGTAAACTACAGTTCTTAGCGATACAAATCAAGTATAGCAAAATATTGTAAGTTTTCCTTCTCATTTGTAGTGGAATTCCTAGTGAGTGGTAAACACTCGTGTTGTAAACGACAGAAACATTTTTTCCAAGAAAACAGCTTGTTGTTAAAATTTATCTTCACCTTGGTGAATTCAAGGGCAGATTTTATCGATCTAATTCATGTTCTTTTGTTGGATCCATCTCTAGCGCGTGCGAAGTTACAAATGTTTTCATAACCGGCGCACAGTGGATCGAGTCGATAGGAGAAATCAGGCAAAATCTGAAAACTCTGAAAGCTTATATTATCGAAAATATGAAACAATAAAGTTTGAGAGTGGAACCATTGGATTTTCCATAAAATTTCCTCTCAGAAACACTCCTTGAAATTGCATTTGTGACGAAATAAACATCAAAATTTGGAATTTCAGCCGAAAGTTTCATGCCTGATCTCTTCTATTGGCTCGATCCACTATACGGCTATGAGGTTAAGAACATTCATACCTTAATTTGCGCCGTCGCAAATTTTCATTGTCTATTTAATGCGGATAAACAAATGTGATCACTTGAAAATCTGCCTTGATTTTCCGAGATATGACGAAAAATATCATTCCAATGTTCCGAGTCTATTCTTATGATTTCCTTCAAAAGAGAAATTGGAAGAATGGAACTATGGAACTAAGGAACTATGTCTCACGCAAACCCTATGCACATAGTTCCTTTTAGCATAAATACATCAAATTGAAGTATGAGCAAGAGCTACCGAACGAACCTGAACGGTAGCGAAATTTTAAGCCCTTGAAGTACGGCTTCCCCCCCCCCCCCCCCAAAGTTGAAAAAGGATCAAAGCAAACTGACTGCCAACCAGAGTTATTTTCAGTTTGCCTAAACATCTATGATGCAATTATTATGAACTTCGATCATACATGGAGAAAAAAACGTCGTGCATGGGGCCCGAAGTTGAGGTCATATGGATCTCTGAAGTTTTCTGATCACGCATCCGAAAACTTGAGGTCGAGCTGCCGAAGTTCGGGTCAGACATCGAAGCACTTCGGTATGTACCGGAGTACTTCAAATGTTTGACCTATATCGAAGTACTTCAGATGTCTGACCCGAACTTCGGCAGCTGGACCTCAAGTTTTTAGACACGTGATCCAAAAAATTCAGAGATCCATATGACCTCAACTTCGGGTCCCATGCACGAAGTTTTTTTCTCCGTGTATATATTCCTTCGAGAAAAGAATTAAAAAAAATTACATGAATGTATGCAACAGATACAAGAAGTTTCAACACCAAAAAGTTGAAAATCACGCCATTATGGTGGTGTGGATTTGCTGAGAATACGTCAATATTGATACGGAACAGAAAAAAAGACACCTCAATTGCAAGTTGTGGCGGAGGCGCCAAGGTGGCATTTCAGGCCACATCCGGCATCTTGGATTTCGGAATTTGGAAAATTTGACCAAAGTTCGAACCAGTCAAAAATTTCTACCTGGTACCAAGTTTCACAAAAATCGATCGAATAGGAGCCGCGTATCGTAAGATCAGTAGGACTCTTCACGAGAGTAAACGATACCAATTGAGCTACGCACGTTAGTGCGCCTTCATTTCCGTCTGATACTGTGCAACACTTCCGAGGTGGAATAGTTGCTCAGAGCGCCTTCGACAGCATCGGTCCCTCTTGATGGCACGTCACGCACGATTGCCGCTGAAAGTACACGTTGCTTATCAAGATAAGTGTAAGAGTAGCCTATGGGACAATAGTAAGAGACGCGCAGGATTTTTTGCACCAGACTTCAATAGCCCTGCATGAATTTTTCGCAAACGCACTGGGAAAAAAAAACAAAAAAAAAAAAAAAAAAAAAAAAACACATTGGATCTGGAGTCCGGACTCTTGAAAACATTGACAAGAAAACATATTCTTGATTCAGTCGGATTTTTGCTTGAATCAAAACGAAATCCGCTTAAATTAAGAGGCTTGGTATTTGATTTAAGCTAGATTCTGATTGAATCAAGAGTACGTTTTCTTGTCGATGTTTTTAAGAGTCTGGACTCTAGATCCAATGTGTTTTTTTTCCAGTGCGAAAATACGTGGTTTCGCAATTTTGGTCATCGACAAACACAGTGACAAACACCGTTTGTGACAGCGATGCAGAATGTCCTTTGACCTTGTCGATCTTGAATTCAGCATTATTAAATCTCAGGAATCCCCTCCCTTGCTGAAATTTTACTCCATTTTTTCACATGACTTCCTCTTGTCGAAGCGGCCATGGAAAAATTCGATATACCTACCACTAAACAGGGTACGCAAGTGAATACTACGAAACTTTTTTCTCACCAATGTATATGAAGTAGACGATCATTTAGAAGATTATGGACACACTCAAAATTGCCAATCAGTAAATGTCGTAATTTCATAGGCGTTCATTCAAACTTTCCACTTTGCCAAAAATTAAAAAATTAAAAAAAAAAAAAAAAAAACCTGGTAGAACTACTAAAAACCTTGGTAAAAAATTGATTCTTCGTATACAATAGCATAACAAAATTAGTATAAAATTCTAGCACGCACTCAGAATCTTATTTCTCACAATTTCTGTTTACCATACCTGATTTTGGGGATGGTTTGTACTTTTTGGCACATCGGTAAACACTTCTTCCTTCACATACAATGGCAGCACAAAATAAGTACAAAATTCTAGCACTTCCAGAATAAATCTTCCCATTTTCAGTTGGACAATGGCTATCACCGCCTATTCTTATCACCAGAGGTGAGAACGATACCGCGCCTACCTTCAAACCGACGATTTTGCAGGACCAATTAAGGAACTTCGCCATTTGTGTAATTTTTTGGTTCGATTTGCGATTTTTCATACATTACAGCGTCTTCACAGCACTTCCACACGGAATCAGAAAAAAAACTGAAAATATTAGCTTGCGTATTTAATACTGAAGAATTGTCAGTTCGGCTATATTGTTTCTTAGCTTACGCATAGATTTACTGACCCTTCCTTATATCTAGTGGGCGGTTAACTTCTTTTGAAATCGGTTTTTTTATGTATATATTCTATTTTAGTATAAGAAACGATTAGCTTAGAACATCCCCCCCCCCTTTGTTCTGCTTGTATTCTGATTCGTCATCCTTTTCCCAGCTCCAAGGAATACTTATTCTTTGCGATCGTCGCATAGAGGATTGAGTCAATAGGAGAGGTCGGACAAAATTTGGAAACTTTAAACGCTTGTAATTCCGTTTATACAAAATTTTGAAGTTCTGAAAGTGGTTCCATTGATTTTCTCGTAAGATTTTCCTCTAAAAGCATCCCTTGAAATTTAAAATGCGACGAAATAAACATCAATATTTGAAGTTTCAATTTTTCAATATTTCAATCCACTATTTCTAATATTCCAAATTCCAATTTCCATCATTCCATTCCAATAGTTCAGTATTTCATCAATATTTGCAAACATTTCATGTCCGACCTCTCTGATTGACGCGATTCACTGTGCGTCGGTGTGGAAATCGGGCCACGTGTCATTTCAAGGGAAACACTCGGGGTAAAAGTATCAAAACAGTTTTGTGAGACCGAATTAGAAGTATTTTTCTTGGACTTACAATAATCATCCTCTAACAAAATTTTCAGAAACCCTTAATAAAAAAGACGTCTAATAGTACATGCAGGGTTTCCCGAACTTGATGGGTTCGTCGAAACCGCACGAAGTGAGGCACACAAAGTTGCCCTTGGAATCACCTCCATTCAAACAAAATATCAAAACAGGCTGAAACTACTTTCGATAGCAAGACTCCTCAGTTAGAGTGAGAGAAAAGAATTAAAAAAATTACGTGAATGTTTGCAATGGATATACAAGAAGTTTCGACACCAAAAAGATGAAGATCACGCCATTATGGAGGTGTGGATATGCTGAGAATACATCGATATTGATACGGAACGGAAAAAAAGACCCCTCAATTTTGCAAGTTGTAGCGGAGGCGCCAAGGTGGCATTTCAGGCCACTTCCGGCATCTTGGATTTTGGAATTTGGAAAATTTGACCAAAGTTCGACCCAGTCAAAAAATTCTACCTGGTACCAAGTTTCACAAAAATTGATCGAATCGGAGCCACATATCGTAAGATCAGTAGCAGTGGCGTGGCGTGAAGGATCGATTATCGATTTATCGCCATTTGAAACTATGGTAAAGAATCGATTACTAGGGTGTTCGCTGCAAACGCCCTGATAATCGATCTTTTTTCATAGGTTTGAATGGTGAATCAATCGATACATCGCAAAGCACGCCACGCCACTGATCAGTAGGACTCTTCACGGGAGTCGATACCAATTGAACTTCGTACGTTAGTGCGCCTTCATTTCCGTCTGATACTGTGCAACACTTCCGAGGCGGAATAGTTGCTCAGAGCCCCTTCGACAGTATCGCTCCTACTTGATGCCCCAAGATCACGATTTCCGTTCTGAGTTCAGATTCCGAATCGGCGAAACGGCGCAAATTATGGTATGAATGTTCTTTACCTCACAGCCACACAGTGGATCGAGCCAAAAGAAGAGGTCGGGCATGAAACTCTAGGCTGAAATTCCAAATTTTGATGTTTATTTCGTCACAAATGCAATTTCAAGGAGTGTTTCTGAGAGGAAATTTTACGGAAAATCCAATGGTACCACTCTTAAACTTTATTGTTTCATATTTTCGATAATATATGCTTTCAGAGTTTTCAGATTTTGCCCGATTTCTCCCATCGCCTCGATCCACTGTGCGCCGGTTATGAAAACATTTGTAACTTCGCACGCGCTAGAGATGGATCCATCAAGAAAGCATGAATTAAATCACACAAATCTGTCCTTGAATTCACCCAGGTGAAGATAAAGTTTAACAAAAAGCTGTTTTCTTAGAAAACAATTTTTTGTCGTTTACAACACGAGTATTTACCACTCACTAGGAATTCAATTACAAATGAGAAGGAAAACTTACAATATTTCGTTATCCTCGATTGGTATCGCTAAGAACTGTAGTTTACGACCGAACAAGGAAAGAGAGTGTCGTCATTTTACAACGCAAACTATTTCAGCCAAATGTTTAAAAACGTGGTGTAATGGAATACAGCTTGAAGTAGCGACAATTCTGCATCTCTCAGTATATCTTTTTATAGTTCAAATCCGATTTGGATTCAGTAAACCTAAATTTTTTGTGTGGTTTGAACAAATGGATAAGTAAATGTCATTGGTTATTTTTCTCCTTTTTCATTTAGAGTTATTTTCCAGCTTCTAAAAAACATTATAATTCCATTTTAAAGTTCGTTTAAGTTTTCATAAAAAATTGATAATAGATTTTTAAGGAAGAGAATGGTCAATATCAGAACTGTAATGCATCAATGTCCTAAATTTATTTTTTTATTTATTATGCTCCCAGTTACAGGTGCACAATACTTTGCCGATGTTAACGGCATCTCCGCTGTAGATAGTTGGGAGCCTCTTATACTTGCATTCAATATGTGTCAGACAATAGTGAAGAGAACCGAGCTAAAGCTATTTTACATAGTAGACATGAAAACTCATCTTCCATCTTCGCATCTCATTGAGAGTTTACACACGACTTCGATTCAGACTATCCTAATATCTCATCACAGCAAGGTGAACAGTTCAGTAGTCGCCAATGGTCCGAAAAATATGATCTTCATTCTTGAGGACTTCCAGGAGTTGTTCGACTTGATTTTTTTCACGATTTCTCACGCTGATTCGATAGAAATAAAAAAAAAAATAGTAGCAGGTCTCGGACATAATGAAAAGCACCACGGATATATGTTGAAGGAGACCTTACCTCGTCACTGCATCAAAGTTGATGGGCATTACCTCTGGTCAGGAGACGGAAAAGTGTGCAGTAAAGTGTTAAGTATTTCGTCTTCAGAACTAGAAGATAGATCAGTATTGAGCGATGAAGTTTTCAACGCAACTCGCGGTTTATGCTTCAGCAAAATATGGAACTGCAAAAACCATCTTATTATCATGTTTAAAAATGTTCAACACAACCCTACAATGACCTTGTCGAATGGGACTCTGAAAGGAGATGACACAAGTGGCTTGATATTTTGTTTCAAATTTTTGTGGCGTTTTTTCAAGGGTCGGAATACAGTCATCTGTAATCCTGGCAGCTGCGAAAAATATGACGCGTTCACAGAAAACCTCATCTCGTACCGGAAGGATAACCATGAGATTTTTCTCGACTTTTCTTGGAATAATTTGCACGGAAAACCCCTAGGGGTCTCCATAAATTTCCTCCGCGATCCCGATTTAAGGGTTTCAAACCGTCCATTCTGGAGTGACTACTACAAGTTTTATATGAATGTTCTAGATTCTCTCAGAAGTTCTTTGAACTTTACATTGATATCTACACCCTATGAAAGTAAGTCTTTGATTGAAGAAACCTTGAGATTCGGGATCGATTTCTTACCGTTTGACACCGGAATTATCTCCAAGGGATCAGATCACTCAAAATTTGAATTTTCTGTCAGCATAGACACGAGTATTTTATGCATTGCCACTCCACACAGCGGTTTCATGTCGCAAGGTCTGGTCGTTTTTGAAAGTTTACCACCGGCTGTTTGGATTTTAACTTGCGTTACATTTGTCAGTTTTGTTTTCTTTCAATATATTTTCCAGTATTTCCAGCGCGAATCATTCAATCATTTCTACACGGACGCAGAGGTTGATTATTACAGAAACACCTCTTCTCTGCTGACTGTCTACGCGTACTTCATGTGCGGGAGTCCACCGTCTCTGCATCTTGGTCGTCTGTTTACAGGGAAGATCCTCTTTGCAATCTTCAGTTTCGCCTCAATCATCCTTTCAACGGTTTTTCTCAGTGGAATGACAACCCTCCTTACTGACAAAGTGATGTACCCAGAAATCGATTCCTTGGAGACTTTGGAGATGTCTGATCATTTCATTCAAACTTCCGAGAATCTCGATGGAAATATGTTGATTTTCATCGATGAGTTGAACCAATCTGACACAATGAAGGCTAAATTCATTGACAGTATGCATTACTTTATTCAATATCTCAGTTCGGATGTTGGCCTTCAATTGTGGAAGGCAACCAATGTCTCTGATTTGGAAGATTTTTATCGGAGCTATGAAGAAAATCTTGAGGACAAGGTCAAAAAACTTTGGGAACACGTTCGTCTTATAGCAGAAAAGGACGCATTTCTATTGAGCTTACGCTTTTCGTCCACTCAGGAAAAAACCATTCGCATAAAACATTTTTCTCTTAAAAGAACTGAAATATATGAGTACCATTTGATGGAAGAGTGCTTGATGACATACCCATTGATGTTTATATTCCCAAGAAATTGGTTCTTTTTTGATAGATTCAACCAGATGATTGCTCAATACTTCGAGACGGGGCTTGCAGAGATGATTTTGACAAAAACGATGAAAGAGGATCAGAGGCAGCAGTTATTTTTCTCAGCAGATAATGATGTTCGAGAGCCGCGCGCATACAGTTTAAATGATTTACAATCTGCTTTCATTGGCCTTGTCATTGGCTTGTTTCTGAGTTTCCTGATCTTTGTGGGAGAGATTTTATTTGATATATTTGAGCATACACTCATGGCGAAATACTTGAAAAAATGGAAAAGCTGGATAGCACTGACTGCCTGGAACTATATTCAGCAGGCCAAGTTTTGGCATTATGGAAAAAAATAAGTATGTGTGATGAATCAAATAATAGTTTTGAGTTTGGAATGGTGATATTAGCATTTATCTTACATAGTTATAATTTTCCAAAGAGCTGTTGAAGCACGATCATCATTGATTTTTTTAATCAGAAATATTATGCAGCATCATGCTTGACCACACAACGCTTCAGGTCTGGTGTCTGATTGAATATCCCCGATCTTATCGCAATTTCATCTCTATAATATTGAGTTCGATAAAATCGAAATTGTATATCAAATTATCTAGAGGTTTTGTTTAATAATATTGTGATAAATAGCCGTAAAAATTGTGATAAAAATCGATATAATGTCATAAAAATCGTGATTTCCTTGCAAATTTATTTGATGGAATCTCAATTTTTCATTCGATAGTATTGCAAAAAATTGACTTCGATAAAATTGCGATACACTCTCCTATCGAATCGCAACTTATCGCGATCACTGCTACTTGGGTTAGAAACTTCAGTTACCTGGACTGAATACTTGTAGTCGTGTTCCATTCGAAACAAACTTCAATTCAGATAACCGTAAAGTCTTGTTTATGGCATTCGAGCCCTTGTATGCCTGAAAAGACTTCAGTCACCCGAACTAAAGTTCGCTTCCCACGACTGAAAACTTCAGTTTCCGGGCTAAAAAGTTTAGGGTTCCATACGAAACTGACTATCATTCTCAGAAAACCATAGTCCTTCGTATAGAATAACGGCTGAAAAAACTTCCGTTATTAGGCATGTTCAGATTATCAATTTTTCAAAAATTTCATGTCCAACCTCTCTAATTGACGCGATCCACTGTAAGTCGGTGTGGAAATCGGGATACGTTTCATTTCAAGGGAAACACTCAGGGTAAAATCATCAAAACAGTTTTGTGAGACCGAATTAGAAGTATTTTTTTTGAACTTACAATAATCATCCTCTAACAAAATTTTCTGAAACCCGTAATAGTAAAGACGTCTAATAGAACATCCAGGGTTTCCCAAACTTGATGGGTTCATCAAAACCATACGAAGTGAGGTAGGTACACAAAGTTGTCCTTGGAGTCACCTCCATTCAAACAAAACATCAAAACAGGCTGGAACTACTTTCGATAGCTAGACTTCTCAGTTAGAGTGATTCATTACAGAAAAATAAGGAGGCATTTCACAAATTCTCGATCAAATTAAAAAATTTCTGAAGAATCAGAGGAAAAATATTTACTAATTTTCCCGAAAATTCGTGATTAGTCAAAGGAAATTTGGCAACATCTAAAGGCTCGCACGGCGTTCTTCTGTTAGCACGGAAGTATGGGGTGCAATATTTTTATATAAGACACGAAGAAAAAAGACGGAGGGAAGTCACCAGGCAGCAGGTTGTTAAGTTTTTACATTCACCCTCGGAAAAAGTATGCAAAAGGTTATGAATTTTTTAAGGTTTTTTTTTCTTTTAAAAAAACAGCATCCGTAGTGCACCCCAATCTTCTGACGGAGGAATTGGGCATTTCTTTGTTACAGGGCAATAGAGAGGCTTCGATTATCTGCATGAATTGAAATTTGGTTCCAGGAACTGAAAACCTCGGTTTCTTGGACCAAAAACTGTAGGGCTCCCCATGAATTGAAGGTCAGTCCTTGTATCTAAAGTTTTATTCTCCGTGTGATCACCCCTCCCCCTATAGACCACATTATTTACAAAAATCCCATTTATAATCCCAAAAATATAATTTTTTGTAATTTTCAGGACTTGTTTACCTGGAGGCCCCCCTTCCCCAGCCCTGTATGAAAAAATTGCCAGCTATGAAACCGGTTAGGCGGTTCGATACTGCTCGATTCCTTTTCCGTCAAGAATGTTGGTATAGAATCCGGGGTGAATCCCACTCCAAAGCCTACATTGCTCTCAAACAACTGGAGTGATGGGAGTGAGGAAATAAATCAACTATTTTGCGAAGTTCACTACGTTCTTGGGGGCGCATCGGGTATTATACGAGAGGTATTTTCACCGACTTTTTGACGGCCCCCTCCCCTTTTCCAGGGCACCCGTTAGATAACCTCTAGCACCCCCATTTTGAATTGTACGTAAGACGGACCTGCCTCTGCCCCCCCCCCCTCCCCCCACTATATATATTTCCCCGCCGGAATCGACTGCCGTCGATTGAGAAAAAGGTGCCCACGAATATGGACATTTCAAAATGAGTCATAATAACCACGCAAATCGTAGCGTAAAGAGTGGATAAGATATTTTTGAAAAGTTTTCATGCTCAAAGCGACTTCAAAGCTCCTTCTTTTTAGAAAAAAATATTCCTCAGTTCACTGTAGCTCTTGCAAACGGTGAACCTATGATATCACCCTCTGGCAGTTTTAATAATAGTAAGTCAACGACCAGATAATATTTCTCCGAAAAAAGAAACTAGCATGTTCCTATGTACCCTCTCCTTAGGTTTACCGGTTTTATATTACGTCCCTCCTCTGGCGTAAGAGCGTATCTCAATTTCCACGTGAGCCCTGTTCTCCATATGATTCCATGCTTTTTAGGGCTCAAATGGAAATGGAGATGTTATAGTGTGAGGAATTTGCGATTTGACTGTTGATTCTTACGTAAAAGTTCGCGAGAAACACTGGTGCCACTGGTTTACTATGAAATCAACTCCCAAGCTCAAAAAAAGCTCTCAAGTTGAGGCCAAAATGGAGGGGATATCCCACGCTATCCTGAGAGTCCACCTCTACATTAAAACAAACTCTCCATGCAAAGATAAATACATTAGTAGGGTTGCCGTATATATTCAGTTTTAGAGTCCCCAAATAAAGTGGCAGCCCTGTCAATGTATTTGCTCCCTATATCTTTGCATGGAGAGTTTGTCTTGATGTAGAGGTGAGCTCTCAGGATAGCGTGGGATATTCTCTCCATTTTGGCGTCAACTTGAGAGCTTTTTTTGAGCTTGAAAGTCGATTTCAGATAAAACCAGTGGCACCATCGTGTTTCTCGCGAACTTTTACGTAAGAATCAACAGTCAAATCGCAAATTCCTCACGCATGCAACATCTCCATTGAGATACGCCCTTATGTTAGAGGAGCGACGATGTATGGAAACAAAGTAAAAGTACGACGCAAAAAGACGGTAAAACCACGAAAGTTCGATGATCGATAGCTATTGGTCAGATCTGCGACGATTGAAGCACTATGTAAAATGGACTACATTTTGCAATTTGGAACTATAAATTCTAGCCCGGTTTAAAAACAACGAATGTGCTATTAGTTTCCCTATGCACATAAGTGTTTTTCCAGAAGAGCCAGAATTTATAGTTCCAAATTGCAAAATGCAGTCCAAATCATCGAATGACTTTAAAGATTTAAAATCAATGAAAAACCGGCATTTATCATGTCATCTAAGGCCAAGGTCAATTTTTCGTTGAGAAAACGTTTTCGGCCGATTCAAATTCTGTAATGTATTCCTTGCTAGAATTGCGAGAAAACTACAAAGCGAGACAAAAATTATGCACAAAACTAAGCTGAAACAAATTGAAAGCTGTAAAATCTCGCTGGTTTCTCAAGTTCACAGGCAGTTGAGTTTCGACAGATTAGGGAAGCATGACGCCAAAAGAAGCGTCCAATGGTCGGCTTGTACTCTGGAAAATGCATAAATTTAAAAATTGGTTCTCTCGAGAGCAGAGGAAGTAGAGAATGAGTTTTGAGTGAGGTGTGCCTTCGAACCAGGCCGAACACTTCAGATCCTCAGTGTTTCTGACGGCGGAACGAAGTTCGCTACACAGCTGAATGGCTGGGGATGCAACCAAACGTATCACGTTAAAAAGTAAACTTTTTTTGCTGTCAGTCGATAGGACGCAGACCAACGTTTGAGGGGATAATTGAATCAGTGAGTTCGAAAACACACCGACTCGGGAAAAAAAAATGCTAAACTGCGCTAAAACTGCGCAAAACTGCGCGGCGGGCGAAGAAGTTAGTTTAAGAAAAACATGTTTGGTGACAAAGGACAAGTACTTAGAGACTTTGTAAAGCATCAATTTGAAATCGATACCCCATGTTTACAGAGAATTAAGTGTTTAAAAATTTCCGAGTTGGTGTGTTTTCGTTCTCACCGACTTTCAGATTCTGATTTTTCATAGTCTACCCAGAAAATTTTATATTTTTCGACCTGAATAACACTTGGATATTGATATAACTTGTTGGTAGAAGGTATACTGAACCGAAAAAAGAAAACTGCAAAATCGGATGGTCACCCGTTTCCCTTGAAATTGCCAAAAATTGGTATTTCCAATGAAATACTTCGATTTTTCCCTTTTTCCGTCGCTGTTTCGAGCACTTCCGATTGCAATTTCGAAATTTCCTTTTGCGTGCAGATGCTTCTATCCATAAGTGTTACTAAACCATAAAAAAGTGAAAATCGAAAAAACCCGAGTTGGTGTGTTTTACAACTCACTGATTCAATTAGGACGAAGAAAGCATTTCATCTGCTGACGCCGCACGATGGACAGAGTCGACAGAGGAAGTCGGATACAATTTGGAAACTTTAAAAACTTATAACTCCGTTTATACAACACTTTGAGGTTCTAAAAGTGGTTCCATTGGCTTCCTCGTGAAATTTTCTCTTAGAGCCATCCCTTAAAATTTAAAATTTGACAAATTAAACATCAAAATTTGCATTTTTAGTCAAACATTTACTGTCCGACCTCTCTGATTGACTTGATCCAGTGTGCGTCATCGGCACACATTGGATGTCCGTTAGTAAAAAGTCTTTTAGATCGAGTCCAGACTCTCAAAAAATTCTACAAGGATAAATACCCTTGCTTCGATTGGATTGTTACTTGAATCGAGAGCCAAGCCTCTCAATTCAAGCAGATATCCTTTGATTCAAGAAAAAATCCGATATTGAATCAAAATTATTTATTCTTGTCAAATGCTTTAAGAGTCTGGACATTAGAATCAATAGACTTATTCTTCTCACGTGTGTAGCTTTGTAAGAAATGAGAGAAAAGGTCAAATCTGGCCAAATTGGAAGTAAGATTTAAGTTTTAGACTAACATAAATGTATCAATCATAAAATTTATATAATTGCATAAATTTATTATCTATCTAGGTATGATTACAAATTAACTACACCGCACCAGCAGATGCAAAAATGCACCCGATCAAAAGTTAATGTGACTACATATTAAAATGACCTTAACTTGGGTGCTTATAATGAAGGACTTGTCACTTCTCGGGTTTTAATTTAAATTGATCTAAAAAATGAAAGATTTTGGAGGCACTTGAAGTACTAGAGATCAATTTTTTAATACACATTCACATGCATAGGCCACTGATACTACTGATAGTTGCATTTAGGTAATGCATTTATGAAAGCGAATGCGCCGTGGAGCCTTGAAGTGCATCACAGATATCTATACAGTGCGAATACTTCCATCCAGGCGTTGTCGTTATGAAAGTTTAGACGCCTTCAATTTCTAGATATGCAATATGCATCACAGGCATCCATAGGGCATACGAATAGTTGCATTCAGTTGCCGTTATTAAATGAAGTTCCAAATAAATGGGCGGGAATGCAACCAAACGTATTTAAGAAGTAAACTTTTTCCTTCCCTGACTTGTTTTCCGTTCCTTCTTCTTTTATTTTTTATTTATTCTATCAGGAGTCAGGGCTGACGAAAGCTTTAAGTGAACAATACGATTGGTATTTTCTCTCTTGCTGCCGCTGGCGCAAACTGGAGAGGGTCAAATGGAAAAACGGAAAGAAATTACCGATTCTGACCGAATATGAAATAGTTTAAGAGTATGAAATAGTTCAGAATGGTAATCACAAATCCATGTCTCCAAGGTAAAACATTTGATTAGGTACTAATTAAAGGTAAAAGTAACTACAAACTGAAATGGTGCTCCCTGGTAAAAATTGGCAGTAGAATGTGTGTTCCAAAATACTGAAGACCAAAAGCCGGCTGTAAGATTTCCAATAGCTGCTGTAGCCGGCTGTACAATTTCTTAGAGCCTTTTATAGCCGATGGCGATTAAGCAACAGCCAGACGATAAAGTTTATGCTAAATGTTACTAATTACGGATACTAGGACTTAGTTAGTTTTTGGACTACCGCTCTCTTTTTGTGCCGTAGTAACTTGATTTATTTTAAGTGGAAAGCTCCGTACTTTTGAAGGATGCTTGTCATTCTTTATATTTTGGAGCGCCTTCAATTTCTTATGACACTGTGCAATACCTCTGGTGTGAAATAGTTGCTTCAGACGCCGTGGCACGCTGCGGTGAGGCGAGGCGGGCAGAGAGCGCGAAACGCGCATTGGCGCCTACAAAACTAACAGGGATACTTCACGCATTGCGCAATGCGTGAAGTATCCCTGTTAGGTTTGTAGGCGCCAGTGCGTCGCCGCTCCGCTTTGTGTTAGGCTCTAATATTTAATCTCGCGGTGTCAGCGTTTTTCAACTCATGATTTTGAAATGTTTGCTCACTCTGTATGGACTATTCTCAGTTTAATTGATGAAAAAAAAAAAATATGTTTTAAAGGAAAATATAATGTGTGTTTTGTAAATATGAAGATAGTTCCGTATCAAACTTAATGATTTCCAAAGCACACGAATTTCTACACAATTTCTTTTAGCCTCTTATAGCCGATGGCGATAAAGTGTAAAGCCCGGTGATAGGAACTATAGCCCGACTGTATACTTTTTTATAGCTTCGTATAGCCCGACTGTATGATTTTCTCCGCTTTCTACAGTCAGCTATATGATTTTCAATAGTCATCTTTAGTCGGCTATAAGAACTCCTATGGTATTTTGAAACGCAGTTCCTGTCGCCAATTTTTACCAAGGCTAACTTAGGTGTTTATAATAAAATAGGCTAACAAGGGCCAGGTTCTAATCTTAATTTGTTGAAGAGTTGAAGGGTTTAGAAGGCGCTTAAACGAGAAGTGGATTTTTCATGGACAAATAAATATGTATATACATCAAGAGTGGCGGTAGCCACCCCCGGTCGAGGAAAATGACGTCCTACTAAAGTCCCGATAACAAACGGGTGGCCGACACTCTTAGTCACAGGCAACTCCCTTAATCTGAAAATTGATTCGATTTAGAATGGAATTCAGAGCAAACGGCGGCACGGATTCCAACGATCTTGGTGTCTATGGACGCAGCTAAGTTAGCCGGATGGCGTTTAAGGGTTTCATTAAGATCCATTGAGTTTTCAAAAACTTATAAGCACTTAATGACCCAAAACAAGGAAAATTTTACTTTTTACTTTGCCGGGAAATTTGAATTTCAAGAATCCAGGGTCCTGAGAAAGTCACTCAAACTCCGCGATAACGGTAAACCTTAGACCCATAAAAGTGGGTACCTAAAGAATCGTCATGTTACCGCGTCCATGGGTTTTTACAGTTTTGTAACATTCCTAGTGATCTTAAAGAGAAATTACGGAAAATACGACTAAACTGCCCGTCATGACCATCTTTAACAACAGATTTCTCGCTTACCCGGCCGCAGATCGTAATGGAGCCTATATAAAGGGCACTCCGTGAAGATGTGAGGATTTCATTTTGCCACATAAAAAAGCGCTTTATCTCACGGATAATCCAGCATCCGCTTACATCCTTCAAAATTTTAGCTATAATTTTTGAATTTAGAAAAAAACCAGTAACATAATGGTTCAACGCCATTGGTTCATTCTGTTCAGGTTCGTCCGAGTTTCGGGAACGAAATTCCTGTCGTCGTTATCAACCTCCATCTACTGTATTTATTTGTGAATAATGAACAGATTTAATTTAAAAGTTCAATTCATTTTAGATCCTAACTAATATTACACACTTATATTATTACGCCCACTTTTATCCCGATACACTACTTCATTGGTTTCTTAAAAATCTCAAGTGATTTCTGGTCGGTCGTTACCAACCTCTTTAACTAGTTGTGAATAGATTTACCTTATTTGGATAAGAGTTTAATTCTTTGTAGATGCTAACTACTATATGTACGTACTCTTATTATTACGTCTCACGTGTTCTACTGGAGCCCGATATACCTTAATTTCTCTTAAAATGTTCAAAAGATATCTTTATTTTATTGAACGATATGTGACAAATTTTTAAGTGAGGTTATGTCGTCATGTTTATGTCAGTACCTGACCTAAGCGATAGATGTAATTCAGGTAAATTACGTTAACGAAATTACACCGAAATTGTGCCAAACTCTAAAGAGGAAGCAGCATTTACATCACAGAATGCATGCTCGTGACTAAAGTCTAAAAATTACTGGAATATGAGCCTCGGCCTTCACATGCGACTGTCACTGAACTTCGACCGAAATTTATTCGCTCTACATCTTGCCATCAACCTATGTGCTCTGGAGTGATTATGTTTCTCTGAAGTGTATGTTATTTACATTAAGAACATGTTTCCTTCATGATTTATCTTGGAATCCTCCTATCTCTTCTACCGTTCTTGTTACGCGTGGCTTGCGAACCTGAGTATGTGAGGCACAATTCCATCCCTTTTCGGAACAGTTCAATCATAGATCAACTTAATGTCACACAATCAAAGATCTTTGACTGTGAGCATTTGCTCAAATTGGTTTCTTCCGAGTCTCTTTGATTTTGCGTCAGGAGTTGTTAGAAACATCATTTTGCCCAACAATAGTAACAAGGTCTTTAATGAAAGGTATGTACTCGTATTATTCTCATAATTTCATAAGTTGATGATGAAAACACAATGAAGGCTTCATTTTCTTGCATCGATTACCGTGTGAAATGGGTGCGCCCATTCTTCCTCCATACAAAAGCGTAACAGAATAAATTGCTTATCTGTCAAGAGGACTACAGTAGTAATATACGTAGGTGCCAGTTCCTACCCAGTTCCATTGGAATAAGTGCGATTGTGTCAATCAAGGCTGAGTACAATTATATTAACAATTATCTTTTTATCCAGCCAGAAGTATGTCTTCATGATCCTTACTTTGTCTATGAGCCTTGCCTGATCGCATCAGCCCCAGTAAGTGAGAGGATATACCCACCTAAATCGGAATGGAAAGCTTTGTTTAAATCGCCGCCCCTCTTTCTTGCTGCTTATGTAAGGGGATAATCTCCACCCTTTTAATGGATATTTAATCTCAGTTCTCTGTTTTAAATGAGGACCAGTTTGCTAGAGGGAGCCTCTGTGCACGCTCTGTGTCATTCACGTATTGAGTGTTTGTTTACATCGAGTCATAAGGTTATGTTTGCACCCACTTATTGCTATTTATACTTATTGCTAGATAGATGTGTTACTGAAGTATTATTCCATTTTGACCTAGCGAGTGCTTTCTAAGCTCAGCTCCCAGCATGTAATTACTCCAGTGAAACAGTGCACGTAAAATATCAGGTGTGCGGAGTTCAGTATTGACCTACCTAGTTTCTGCACCGCTAATCGTCCAAGGCTGAATGTGATTAGATCAATTGGTATCATTTATGAGAAGAAATGGAAAGCTCGCATATCACCTTACATATATTAACTAAATGCTCTTATCAAGAGATTGCCGTTTCGGTTGATGTCTGTCAGTGAACCTTGAAAACTCAAGGAAACTAAGAGGTAAATTTTTCAATATTTTATCCTTAAAATGCCTGTATTACGACCAAATACTTTCTCCGTGGCTTTTGCATTTTTTAAAATAACTTAAGGCACTACCTATGTGGGCAAGTATATGATTTGACAAATTTTATGGTGAAGCGATATTATTCGAAATTAATCCAAGAGAAAGGTAAGCTATTTCATTGCATGCGCAGGTATTTTTTTGCAATGGCCGATACTTAATAAGGTCAGTGAGAAATTCTCTTAATAGGTATTCATTGTCAGAACCTGCAGCCTGATTGTCGAAATTGTGTGTTTCTCGGGTAGACATAGATGACATAGGTCAAAAGGCAGTACGTGATTGGTCGGCGCTATGTCTTGTCGCTGTTTTGTCGTGCCTCTGATGGGTGGAACCCTAGACAAGCTAAAGGCATCTCTTAAGTTTCTGACAGTATGTTGTCCATTCCACCAGACAAAGGCACAATAAAGCTGCGATAAGACATAGTTGATCAATAACGCTCCACCTTTTAACCAATGTCATCTGTGTCGCTACCTTTCAAACACAAATTTTCAACAATCAGGCTGCTGGCACCCTCAAGTTAGGAAGATCATCTTATGCGATAAGTATGCCTGTTGCCAAATTTTCAAAGAGAAATTAAGTATTCGGGGGAGATGAAAATATTTCTCATTTCATTGCAATCATCGACAATTTTTCTTTTACAATGCTCCTTAGAGTATGGTGCACCTAGAGTTTGTAGGAACAAAGTTTGGATGTTTGGATGCTCTAAAGAATAATAATCCCAAAAGTCATGAAAATACCTAGCTAGTTTAAAGTCATGCCACACCAAATAGCCTCATTTTGGTAAAATTTGTGCTCTACTACTTCATTCACTGGTTGTTTCATGAATAATTCATCATTCCATACGGAGTACCTATGATTTATAAGGCAACGCTCTCATGAATTTCCATAATCATCTGATAGGTTGCTGAGTGATGAAATTCAGTATCGAAAAACTTGCCGCTAGCATTAATACAAACATAGGTGCGCTTAAGAGGGATGATGTGCGTAGTTGAAACAAATGAGCAAAATTATTTTATAACTTGGAATAAGCTTACAGTGTAATGCCTATGACAATAAGTTATACTCTTTTTCCATTAATTTTCTCACGCAGGTAAATGACAACTCTATAGCTATTTAACCCCTCCCCCTCCCCTGTCACCCTTTTCCTGTGAGCCTTTCCAATAGGTACAGATACATTTGACTACCTTAGGTAGCCCCACTACTTTCAACTACCTATTTCCAGACTGATCACAAGTCAGTGGGTGCTATTAAAATTTCCGCTGAATGTGTTAGTGCTTTAGCAGATGTTGTTGTTTACTTTCCATTCATTCAGGATTTTCAAATAGCCAATAGTACCTACTTAATATTTTATGGCCACACCTTTCTCCATTCAAAAACGAGCTGATATAAACTACAAAAACCCTCAAAAACATTTTCGGGCAAAAAATCCGGTCGAGGAAATTGACGTGTTACATCTTATTAACCAAAAACATTCCCTTTCACCCCTCCAAGAAGGTTGATAAAACTAAGTAAGTAACTATGAGATGACAAAAACCTCTCTTAAATTCTCAGGGTCCACCAAGGCCACATATGTCCAAAAACTTACTCCTTATGGTTTAAAAAAAAGAAACAAAAAATAATCCCTCAACAATAAGAAAATTTTAAAAAAAACCGATTTTGTGGTTCACAGATATGTACATAAATCCTTCGAATGAACTTGAAATCAAAAAATCGGTCGAGAAAATTTAAATGAATTTTCTCCTTCAATTATGAGTTCCGCAACAAGCACGACTCGCTTGAAGCTTTCCATACACGAGCCGCAAGAAACTAATTTCTTCTTTCTTACCTACTGAATGTGAGGAGAGCGGGAACATTTACTTTTTCCTTCATTTATACAGGATGCAACAAGCATGACTCTTGCGTTTGCAGAAACCCTTTCATTAAGGAGATCGCGAGAGCCTTTACCGCGTTCATTTCCAAAAGGGATTACTCCAGAATTTCACATTTTAATAATTTAAACGATTCATCTGTTCTTCTCTTCTCTCCTTCTGTCCATTGACAGAAATACAAAATTTTTCCGACTCACTGACGCGACCGGCTCGATGCGTAAACAAGTGTGGATTACCTCTAAAGTATATAAAAAAAAAAAAAAAAAAAAAAACAGAATAACACTTAAATCACAGCATGGGTGTGAGTTTTCTTATATCGAAACTTAATTCAATTTTTTTAAATAACTCCTCTTGTCAAATGGGACCCATTTCGTGAAAATGAAAAAAAGGAAAAGTAAACGAAAACTTTTAGCCTTCTCACCATCCAAATCATATGGTAAGCTTACAGTAAAAGCAACCATGATTTAGATTCAGCGAAGTTAATCGAAAGAGTCTGAAATGTACCTATGTGGTAAAATGGGTCCACTGGTAAAACTGAAGCTGGCGTCAGGGATAAAAAGGCACCGTTTCACTGAGAGCATCGAGCCGGTCGCGTCAGTGAGTCGGAAAAATTTTGTATTTCTGTCAATGGACAGAAGGAGAGAAGAGAAGAACAGATGAATCGTTTAAATTATTAAAATGTGAAATTCTGGAGTAATCCCTTTTGGAAATGAACGCGGTAAAGGCTCTCGCGATCTCCTTAATGAAAGGGTTTCTGCAAACGCAAGAGTCATGCTTGTTGCATCCTGTATAAATGAAGGAAAAAGTAAATGTTCCCGCTCTCCTCACATTCAGTAGGTAAGAAAGAAGAAATTAGTTTCTTGCGGCTCGTGTATGGAAAGCTTCAAGCGAGTCGTGCTTGTTGCGGAACTCATAATTGAAGGAGAAAATTCATTTAAATTTTCTCGACCGATTTTTTGATTTCAAGTTCATTCGAAGGATTTATGTACATATCTGTGAACCACAAAATCGGTTTTTTTTAAAATTTTCTTATTGTTGAGGGATTATTTTTTGTTTCTTTTTTTTAAACCATAAGGAGTAAGTTTTTGGACATATGTGGCCTTGGTGGACCCTGAGAATTTAAGAGAGGTTTTTGTCATCTCATAGTTACTTACTTAGTTTTATCAACCTTCTTGGAGGGGTGAAAGGGAATTTTTTTGGTTAATAAGATGTAACACGTCAATTTCCTCGACCGGATTTTTTGCCCGAAAATGTTTTTGAGGGTTTTTGTAGTTTATACAATACATGTTTGTCATGTTCTCCTGTCATCGTTAAACTGGTCTTTTTCTTTGACTGGACTGGGTTTCTGTGTTTTTTCCTCGTTCAGTTATGAATAACTCGTCTGCCCTGAGGATGGAGCGATTTTGTCTCCGAAACGTCGGCTTGTAAAATATAGTGTAAAAATATTGCAAAATGTAATTAAAAATGTTGAAAAGTACTCGTGAATTTTGTTTAATTATTTAATATTACAACCATGAACTTTTCAGCTCATATACAATACATATACACAAATACATAGATATAAAATAGAACAAGAGAAGGGGGGACGAGGCTAAGATACCGTCTTTTCTTGTCCTATTTTATAGCTATGTTCTCGGGGTGACTTAGTGTATATTTATCTATACATAATGGGCCTGTTGCAAACTTTTGCTAGAGCAAAAATAAGAGTTGTTTCTTATAGATAATGCCTCAAAAATCACGATGAGCGCATCGGCAAAGTCTGAAATGCACTCATAACTTCACAGTCTGCGTAAGAAATTTGCGGTTTTTTGAGCTTCCCGCTTCAAAAACGATACTACGGCACAGGTTAACATTTTGTAAGAGGAGTCGTTCCATCGTCGGCACTAATCATCATGGCCGACGCCAATCCGCCAAAACACGTTTGATGGGACGAGATAACACCTGAACTGGATTAGACCAGATAACAATCGGTGTGTTAACGTTCATATTTTCCACGCCCGAATTGATTGACCTTGAACTCTCCTCGAATTACGCGCGGAACTGCGCGCAAGCGTCGGCCATGATGAATATCGCCGACGATGGAGCGACTCCTCTAACAAAATGTTCACCTGTGCCGTAGTATCGTTTTTGAAGCGGGAAGCTTAAAAAAACGCAAATTTCTTACGCAGATTGTGAAGTTTTGAGTGCATTTCAGACTTTGCCGATGCGCTCATCGTGATTTTTGAGGCATTATCTACAAGAATCAACTCTTATTTTTGCTCCAGCAAAAGTTTGCAACAGGCCCATTACACATTTTTGCCCATTGTTTATATAAACTTTTAACTAACTAACTAACTAACTAACTAACTGACTAACTAACTAACTAACTAACTAACTAACTAACTAACTAACTAACTAACTAACTAACTAACTAACTAACTAACTAACGAACTAACTAACTAACTAACTGACTGACTGACTGACTGACTGACTGACTGACTGACTGACTAACTAACTAACCAAAACAGTACATATGTGTAAATGATGTAAAGATTATGATCTTTGGTTTCGATCCTCAGAATAATAAACGAGAACATTAACTAGAAAGGGATTGAAAAATAAGTTGACGCGAATAAATAAACATGGAATTAAAACACATAAAAATTAGAGTGCACGCCGAATTAGATGTCTAATTAAGCTGAAAGCACACCGATTTTAAAACTAAATAGAAAAAGAATAGAAATTCCGCTTGCAATGTTCGATAATCTTGAAGGCGCCAAGATATCATTTTAGGCTACATCCACCATCTTGGTTTTTCGAATTTTGAAAATTTGAAATTTTTTTAAATTTGAGTTTCGCGTAAAAAACTGTCATCTAGTACAAAGTTTCACATAAATCGATGCAATAGGAGCTGCATACATTGCGATCAGTAAAACTTGTTTAACAATACTAATCAATTTTCGTATGTTAGTGCACCTTTGCAATATTTCGTATGATATTGAACTCAAAAAATTTATTTTAATGCTTCATTAAATCTATTTGTATGTTTTCTTTGAGCGAATGTGATTACCCTCGACTTTTTAGCCGCTGGAATTACACATAGCACTTCTGAACTATGCGTTTAAAAAAAAAAGGAAAAATAAATCGGGTCCAGCATACTCTCAAGAAGAAATATCTACTCTTACGACGAATTAAAAATGATGTTCAGGCGCTTGCAATCGAGCATTCATGATTGGGAAGTATAGATCGTATTCGATACATCAAACAGGTGAGATTGTATCGATATCGATTGGTTCAATGTGTAGACATAGCCTCAAAAGTCTATTTAGAAACCTAATTTAACGGGTCATTTGTGATCGAATTTTCATTCTTTCGAGTATCAAATAGCAATGAAAATTGACATTGCCAGGAATTTTCTCATTTACAGCTTTTACATTTTAAATCCTAAAATTTTTGTTTGAGGTTACCTTCTATTGTTTTGAACCAAACGATACATCGAACCACTATCAAATAGGATCTATAGAGGGAGTGAAAGGAGGTAGGGGAAAGAAAGGTGAGGGGGACGGGTGAGAGAGTAGAACTTCAAAATATTACTTCTTGGAAAAAAGCCGGAATCTACTGACTCAAAATCTATCTTGGTCGAAGAATATTCACGCGCCTTAAAAATTTAACAGGGACGGAGTTTTGAAAGTAATCTGTCGATAGCTCTCCTACAAAGGCAAGAAAACTCAAGAACAAACCTACTATGAGACCAATGAAAGCTGATTGTAAATCATCTAGACTGTACGCCCGAGGTTTAGCACCATCTTTTACCACCGATGAATAATTCCCGAACTCATTGAAAACAAGCTCAGAGTCATACATAAACTTTTTAATGTGCTGTGCCCTGTCTCGAAAAACTGTGCGACGACTTGATTGAATCTATCGTAGAAGAAAGAACCTTTCGGTAATAGAAACGATACTGGATACGTCAAAAGACACTCCTTTACTAAATGGAGCTCCAATGCTTCCCTTACAAATACAAAATCTTGTAGGAGGATATTTTCTCTTTGAGCAGATGTGTATAATACAGTCACTAGATGGGCGTCTGACTTGAGTATTGAGATTACATTATTAGACATAGGGCTTGAATAGAACTACGATTGAATATTCCTCCATCTAAGATATCTTGTACCCCCCTTCCATTGAATGCTTCAATGAATATGTCAGTAGAATAAGATGCCAAATTACTCACCAACTTTTCTCTCAACTTCTGCCGGTCAAATATTTGTTCATGAGCTATTTTCTCGGCATTTGTTGTTTGAATAAGAAGATCCGATTCTTCCAAAGCTTGCAAAGAGTCGATTTCTGGATACGAAACTCGATTACTGAGAAGCGTGGTCAAACTACTTAGAAACGCTGTGGAAATGATGATTGCAGAAAAACTGAATATTATGAAGAGGATTTTTCCTGTTATCAAACGGCCCAAGTAGAGAAACGGGGGCCTCCCACACACGAAATAAGCGTATACGGTCAGCATCGATGATGAAATTTTGAAATATTCTCTTTGGGTCTCTGAGTAAAGATGGATGAAGATCTCACCCTGCAAATACTGAATTCCGTATTGCATTAATCCGAAACAAAAAATTGTGAGTAACGTCGAAACCCAAACGACAGGCGTGAAACTTTTAAAAATCACCAGACCTTGGGACATGAATCCACAATGAGGAGTAGCAATACAAACGGCATAATTGTCGAAACTAACAGAAAAGTCTATTTTAGAATGATAAGCTTCCTCCGCAACGAAATCACTTCCAAAAATATGCAAGTCGACGCCATATTTCAAGCCCGTTTCTACCTCGAAGTAATTCTCGTAAACATCTTCGATATCTACTATTTCATAGTTATGGTACTTTACGCTGCAGTTCACGGATTTTGCGAAGTGTTCGAGTACAAAGTCACCAATGAAAAACTTGTTACTGTTCATGTCAAACCGAGCCTTCAGATATATATCACTATAATAATCCATGAACACTTTCAAAGGTTTCCCATGCATGCTTTTCCAAGAAAAGTCGAGAAAATTCTCTTCAGCCTCACCCTCGAGCAGAATGATATTTTCTGTAAACGGATTATATTTGTTGCAGCCTTCGGCATGGCAGATGATGGTTTTGTAGCCTTTGAAGAAGCGCCAAAAAAACTTGAAGCAAAAAGCCATGCTGCTGGACGCATCTGCCTCCTGATTTTTTGAAGAATCATGTGTAAAAGTGAGATTTCCCACGGATTTGGGTTGTGACTCGTTGTGGGGTTGACGAACATTTTTCAACAAGAATACGATGTGATTTTTGAAATTCCAAATTTTGCTGATATACAGGCCACGAGTTGCTTCAAAAAGTGGATCGCTTAGAACAGAATCGTCCTTTAATTCGGCGGATGTTATTGCCAA
This sequence comes from Bemisia tabaci, assembly GCF_918797505.1. Taxonomy (NCBI): domain Eukaryota; kingdom Metazoa; phylum Arthropoda; class Insecta; order Hemiptera; family Aleyrodidae; genus Bemisia; species Bemisia tabaci. The sequence goes on from NC_092802.1 coordinate 29,292,080, forward strand.
AATGTTGGTGCAATTTTTCTTAATTCGTGACCATAGAAAATGTTCGTCAATTTTAATACAGAGGCGAGGTAAGGTTTCCTCCAGGCCGTATTCTCCATGTGCGTCTCTGCATTCAGGACTTGTCGATATTTCTTGATTTGAAACGATCAACTGTTGATGCTGAGCAGAGCTTGAATAAAGAATCCAACTCAACAGTTCATCGAAATCATTGACAAAAAAAATCATATTTTTGCTTTGATCAGTGAGCATTGAGCCAACCAATTTACTGTGATGAGATGTCACCACAATCTGAATGGATGCGTCATGCAAACGTTGTATTAAATGCTTTGAAGGTGACGAGAAATCCGAGTTGAGCTCTACCGTATGAAACACTCTTTGCTGTGATTTTTTCGCAATGCTTTGACAGATGTTAAATGCGAGTGAATGTAACGGCTTCCATTCGTCGATCACGGTTTGCTGGGGGTCAGCATAGCTGTGCAGATTGGATTATATCCATAAATTTAACGAGAAAAGCCCAAGAAAAAATTTGATCATTTTTACCGGTAGAAAACTAAATGACCGCTAGAAATTGGGGGATTCATCTTAAACATTTTTATATTATGCAATTGTAAAATGGGCAACATACTATCAATCAGTTATCGTATAAAAATTCATTCATATGATGCAATACGCCTTACGGCATAATTAATTCCTTTTCCACCATACGCGCTATATAATCGACTGGTTATAAGGACTCAGCAAAACGAAGTTAAAGCACATTTGGACTGCATTTTGCAATTTGGAACTATAACTTCTGGCTCTTCTGAAAAAACACTTATGTGCATAGGGAAACTAATGGCACATACGTTGTTTTTAGACCGGGCTAGAATTTATAGTTCCAAATTGCAAAATGTAGTCCATTTAACCCTGACTTGGGCATAGTCAACTGAGTGATTTCCCTTTACTTCCTCAACGTGACAATAAAAAAATACAAAAAAGCCTGATTGTTTTAAATTACCAGGAAGTGAAGGATAAGCGATCTAGTCTTTGAAAATTGTTACAAGACCCTAGTAGCACAATCGGTGTCTAAAATGTTTTGAAAATGTGTAGCTGAAATAAAAAAAATATCTTCAGAACGTGAAATCGAAGAATTTTAAAAACATTTAAAATTTGTGAGTTCAACTTTTAACACGCTCCAGACACTCCTCGATTTCACCCCTAATTTTTGTGCCGCCGACACCGTAGGAAGATGTTTCTGATACCTCGATCGATAAATGTCGGTTACAACTGATTCACTTTGTCTAGTTACTACAAAAGATACAGTCAATCGACAATGAGTTCTTTTCGAACGGATGAAGTTGAATGCAAATCACTTTGAGTTATTTAGAATTGTCTAAAATCCACCGTATAACACGCAATTTTCGGGGTCTGTTTCAATTTTTTAAAATTTTTCTTCATCTGTGGGCAATTTTTCTCATAATCAGTCACTAGATATTAGAGTCTCCTATATAGGAAGACGTAGAAATACCTAATCTAAATTAAGTCAAGCAAAATGTTTCTTTTACTTGTAATATCGATCGGTTTTAATCGGTTGTTATTCTCTTGTTGCAAAAATTAATGTATAGATCAACTAGAATCATAAATAAGAAAGGTATGAAACAGTTGACTAGAAGTTTACTTGTTTAGGATCGACTTCATTACGTCTCTCTGTGGGCAAACCTCATTGATGACGGTGACCATGAAAAACTGCTCGCTTTCGAGGTAAATCTGAAAATCGGCATTCATGTGAGTAGTAAACCATAATTCCTCTCTTACGAACTGACTTAAGAAATTTTTGATACATTAATCAAAGTGTTGCCCATGACCGTTAGGTGAATAAAAATTCCTCGTGATGCCATGATGTCTATTTGCTTATATCCACTGCATTTCAGGCGCTTAATAATATAATTTGAAAAAAAAATGTGATAATAATGCCTGCCTTTATATAATTAGAAACTCATCGCACGTATAACACACAGCACTGGGAGTTTGAACGAGCTGAATACATACTATTGTGGGCTCATAATGTGAGTCCCTGTTTATTTTCGACGCAAATTGGAACCCACACGTGGAGAAACACAAGTTTGGACTCGCGGACAAGGAAAATACATATTTATTTACGTAATTACCTCTTGAACCTCCCGTTCTACAAAATTGAAGCAGTATGTTTTAAGTTTTTTTATAGAGACCAAAAAAGTTCATATGAGAAGTTAGGTCAAGGCCCTGCTTGCCGATATTCGTTCCTCAGCTAACCCAGTTATGAAAGCGTTTTTGGAAAAAAAGTTGCACCACGAGAACGTCTTTTCTTCACCCAAAGAATCGACTCCTTCAATATTCGTACTTAATCCTGGGACGCCCCGTATAGATAGAATTTTTATCGAGAGAAATTTGGCAACATTCAGATTTTCCCGCGGCGCTTTTCCGTAGCACGGCAGTTTTTCCGATCCGACTCGGCGACCGGGAGTTTCCGCCAGATCCGGCGGCGCCGGTGGGCGGAGGGAGGGGGGAGGGGGGGCGAAGAGGTGAGAGCTGATAACGACTAATTTATGAAAAGAAGCAAGGCAGGGCGTAAGTAATTAAATGATGAATGAAAAATGGTTTCCATTCAGATTCCTCCGCGTTTGCCCGGGAATTAATCTCGGGGTTGCCGCGCGGAGGGAGCTCCGCGAGGGCGCTTCAAGGGTGCGGAAAAAAGGAGTCAAGGCTGTTGAAAGCGCGGCTCTTGTACAAATGCGAATTCCCCGGCGAGGCTCCTAACTTAACGGACGAGATTTACGGGTTCTCAGGCGCGGCGCGCGGCCGTATATAAGTCGATTTTTTGCGATCGCGTAAGTCAACGGGGCTGTTTCATGAGCGGATCCAAAGGGAGGTGCCAGGGGCGTACCCCCCCCCCCCCCCCCCTTCGTTCACCCTAGAGTCCCTTCATGATGAGAGTCAAGACAATGTCAATCCATTTCTGATTGGTTCCCGTATTTTAGGCCTTCACAATGTCACAATCGGGAATAAAGATTACATTTTCACCGATTGCAAAGATTATAATCTGAAATGGACTAAGGAATTACGGGTTCGGCAAGGAACAAACGGAATGAGAGAAGGAACGGAGAAAGGAATTTGAGAGTGGGCCGATCAAAGATTACAAAAAACGTTCAATTTTCGTAATCTTCATTCCCGTTTGTGACTCCATGAGGGGGTGTTGTCTTGACTCTCAGTAAAGGACTCTAGTTCACCCGAAAAAAGGGAAGGAGGAAAAGAGAAAGGAGTTGCGGAGGGATGAGGAAGGAAGGGTGCTTATATTTAGTCATGATGTTCATTACGAACTTTATTAAAACCGCATATTGAGTGCTTTAAAATTTTGAAAAATTTCTGGCGGATTCCTCCGAACCCCACTCCCTAAGCCTCCTTTCATAGAGGCTGGATCCGCGTATAGGATGTTTAAAATAGGTGAATTTCATAACTAGATTGGATCCAAAATTCGGATCTGGTCGGGTCCATATCGATGCCACGCGCACAAAAATTTTAACCCATCCATGAGATCGAAGAGAAAATCATTTATACACAAATTACTTCTAAAGTATGGTGGTTGGTGGAACGTGGTCTAGCACTTCAGCTATCGATAATGGAGATGTTGCATGTGTGAGGAATTTGCGATTTGACTGATGATTCTTGTGTAAAAGTTCGCGAGAAACAAGATGGTGCCACTGGTTTTCTCTGAAATCATCTTCCAAGCTCAAAAAAAGCTCTCAAGTTGAGGCCAAACTGGAGAGGATATCCCACCCTACCCTGAGAGTCCACATCTACATTAAGACGAACTCTCCATGCAAAGATGGGAGACGTAATCGAGAACCGTATTTTGACTTTTTCCCCGAATCTGAACAACATTCAATCGGCAGCATGGAGCATCGCGAGTTTACGCCTCGTGCCATCGCGCCTTCAATTCTGTAGACGCAACACGGTCATCCATCAAGCACGAATAGTCGTATCTCTGCGCCGTGCCGTCATCAACGCGCGTTGAGGTGTCTGTATGCGTTTCCATAGTGACATCTATCCATTGTATTGCTTCTACTTGTCCTGTCACGGTCGCTCCTACGTATATTTGTTATTCACCCCCACCCCCCCCCTTATTTTCCTGTTTCCCCTGTTATACGACCAGTGTCTATTATTTCTAAAAAATGCACTGCATGTAAAGGAATTTAGCGTCAGAAATTCACTATTTATTACACTACACTGGAAAAAAAACCACATTGGATGTAGAGTCCAGACTCTAGAAAACATTGCCGAGAAAAAGGTTTCTTGATTTAATCAGATTTAAACTTAAATCAAAAGGAAATCCGCTCAAATTAAGAGACTTGGTTCTTGATTTAAGCTTAAATCTGATTGAACCAAGAGTATTTATTCTTGTCGATGTTTTCAAGAGTCTGGACTCTAGATCCAATGTGTTTTTTTTCCAGTGTTGTCTTCCTCGCTGTTAACGTGTTCCTGCGCCAATGTTGCCATTATTCAGGAAATTGAACATCGATAACACTTGAATAAGTGGGGAGAATATAGTCGCCGCACTGGGAAAAAAAAAAAAAAAAAAAAAAAAAAAACAAATTGGATCTAGAGTCCAGACTCTTAAAAACATCGACGAGAAAAAGTACTCTTGATTCAATCAGAATCTAGCTTAAATCAAGAACCAAGCCTCTTAATTTGAGCGGATTTCCCTTTGATTTAAGCTTAAATCTGATTGAATTAAGAGTCATTTTTCTTGTCGATGTTTTCAAGAGTCTGAACTCTAGATCCAATGTGTTTTTTTTTCCAGTGTGCCTCAATTTTGCCATTTTTTAATTCTATCTTGTCATAAAACGACGTGAAGGGCGACCACGATAATAGAACCTTCCATAAACAGCAACGTGTGTAATTTCTCCACGGGTTTCTCCAAAGCCGGCTACGACGACGGCACGGAAAGCTCTGTAGCGAGGAGTCTCCAAAGGATTTTCAATTGCAAACGCTTGATTTATTGTTCCCGGGAAAAGAAGACGACGAGCGAGTCGGGGACCGGGGAGAAAGTTTTCACGGAGAGTGACATCGAAGATCTTATAACAGTTTATAACTTTTTAAAAAAGTTTAATCGTTATTAAAAGAATTTCTTTCATAATTTTTGGAGCATGAAGATTGATGGCTGCGACCCTCGGCGCAGCTGCCGATACAGGTTCGGAACTTTCCGAGTCAGTTTCATAGTCGCTCCCGAATCAGCTCCTTTCCTCAGGAAGCTCCATATCGCTAACCGAGGTGAAAAACCTCGTATCTCCGTTTGCGACGCTGCAGACTTCCTGTCATACTTTATTTTTCATGGGAAATCTGGCAAAGTTTACTTTTCGAAAATTTCCTTGATTTTTTAATGAAAACATGCACCAATCAAAATATGAAATACGCAAGTCCTATAAATGTAGCCTTTTTCTTACTCGATAGATACATTTGAACGCTATTTTTTTAGCACTGCACATTGGATCTAGAGTCCAGACTTTTAAAAACATAGACAAGAAAAAATACTCTTGATTCAATCAGATTCAAGCTTAAATCGAGAACCAAGCCTCTTAATTTGAGCGGATTTCCTTTTGATTTAAGCTTAAATCTGGTTGAATCAAGAGTCATTTTTCTAGTCAATGTTTTCAAGAGTCTGGAATCTAGATCCAATGTGTTTTATTTCCAGTGTGATGCAGTCTAATCCGTCGTTTTCCTAGACGTTGGAACGTAATTTCATCCCAAAGTTGCAAAATTGGCTCAAACCATTCAATTTTCCATAAGAGAATGACTACATTTTCGATAATTTTTGCACGTAATGTCTTCAAATTAGAACTGCTCAAAAGTATTCTAGAAAAAAGAATATATGAAAGTGAAAACTTTGCCACGTTCCGATGGAGTTACGCTTCTTCATCCGGGACTCAACAAAAGGCCGAAGTCCGGTATCAATACATTTCCTAAACAGCTGAGGGTCATATGCATAGTTGTTCCTGAAACAGCTCCTTTCTTCAGGAAGCCCCACATAGATAGCTGAAGTGCGAAACCACGTATCTCTGTCTCCGACTTTACAGACTGCCTGTCATACTTAATTTTTTCAATGAAAATCAGGTCAACTTTATTCCTTGAAAATATCCTCAATTCTATCTCTACATATTAGCAGAATATTCCGTAGAAATTTCAAGCTATATACTTGACTCGTTTCCATTCAAAAAAATAAAATAGGAGCAGAGTTTTGAAACACCGCAATGGAGATACGATGTTTCGCACTTTAGCCATCTGTATGGTTTACATTGTGATTACACTGGAAAAAAAAAACACATTGGATCTAGAGTCCAGACTCTTAAAAACATCGAAAAGAAAAAATACTCTTGATTCAATCAGATTTAAGCTTAAATCAAGAAACAATCCTCTTAATTTGAGCGGATGTCCTTTTGATCTAAGCTTAAATCTGATTGAATCAAGAGTCCATTTTCTTGTCAATGTTTTTAAGAGTCTGGACTCTAGATCCAATGTGTTTTTTCCAGTGTAAGGGAGGAACAAGTAAATCCTCAAAATAGCATCATAAAAAAGAAGTTTGGCCAGCTTGGGGTAAAATTCAGCAGTGTAACTTTGGAAGTAGGTTCTTGAAAGAGATTACAATAATATGCAACCGCAAGAAGTGCAAAATACTGAGGAAAATATAATGTGAGAAGTATGAATTTTCAGGTAGGTGTGCACCTGCGTTAACGTTTGTCAAAATCATATAATTTGTCCCTCCGCAGTTCGTAGTCTTTGCGAAGGCAAATCATTGCAATAACCCCTTGCAAGGATCTATTATCAACGTTAAACTGTTGAATTTTCCCCCAAGTTGGTCGACATTTTCCTTTTATTGATGCTATTTTGAGGACTTCCTTATTCCTCCCTTAATCACAATCTAAATCATATGGATGGCCAATGCAAAACTGCATTCCGCATGTGTCTCCATGTATCTCCATTTCGGTGTTTCAAAATCTCTGCTCCTATTATATTTTTTCGAAGAAAAACAGGTCGACCAAACAGCTTGAAATTTCTACGGAATATTCTGCTAACAGAGAGGAAAAATCAAGGAAATTTTCAAGCAATAAAGTTGACCAGATTTCCCATGAAATAATAAAGAATGACAGGAAGCCTGCAACGTCGCGAACGGAGATATGTGGTTTTGCACTTTGCCTATTCATATGCTTGCGAGATGCTTTAAAATCTTGATCATTTTCTGAGGAGGCCCCCCGGACTCCTGTTACGCCCCTCCCTTTACACCATACACCCCCCTCCCTTCGAAGTGTCTACATCCGTCTACGTAAAGTTTCAACTTAATCCGCGCCTCCGACCAAATTTGGCAACGTTTTCTCCATGAAAGTTATCAGTTATATATTTCCACCGATCTGAGGGGAGTATCGGCCTGAAAATCTATGACCTCTTCCGCTCCTTCTATAGCTCACGCCAGCTATTCTTGTATCGGCGAAAATTGAAACTTATTAAAAAGAGAAATTAATGACTTTTTCCGCGAGTTGAAAATATTTTACCGCCTTAGACATGGCGCCATAATGCCTCGCAGTGGGATGAGGCAAGCTTGATGGCGTTAATGAAAATTCTTTCATGCAAGATGCGATGTAGATACCAAAAAGTTGCATAGCGCAGCGAGCGCCGAGCGTTAATCCCAGTCGATTCAACATCCAGAATGCAGCTGAACGGTGGATGCAACTTAATCAACTTCGGTGTGGGATTGGGTTGCATCGCCAAATTCGAAGGCGAACTTGCAGGGCCTTTGTTTTCAAATAACGCGGCGCAGCGAGTCGCGACAACCGTTATTTATTAATTACGCCGTGTGTGTCACCGTCATCTTTATTATCTTTACATTGTATATTTTATTGTATTTTAGATACCTCCAATGTGCTTATCATGACTTTCAAGCAATTTTACCCATGAAAAGTCCACTCATTTGTCGCTATCTTTTGCATGCGATAGACCTATTGAACCACAATAGCAACATTTTCCGTCCAGTTTTGAATAATTGAAGTTGAAAGGTCATATTTCTAAAAAATAAATGCATTTGCCCCATTCGTTTATTTCCAGAATCCGCCCTTGGATATCGTTTTATTTCCAACAGGATAATTTCAGGAGCCTGCATAACAGCACAACACCTTACGTTTTACACTGCTATAGAGTCTCATGATAAATCAAACGTCTAAAAGCCAAAACTGCCATGCTGAGGAAAAACATCGTATGAACATTTGGAAGTTGTCAAATCTCGGGCTAGAATATGAAAAACAACCGGCAAGCTTGTGATTATTTCTCTTTGAATTTCTCAGAAAATGTTGTTCGTATTTTAATCTAGCGCCGGAGAAATTTTTGAAGGAAAACATTCGTAAACTTCCACAAAAATAATCATTTTATTCAGGGGGCCTTGGCAGCACTCAAATCCTCATATGATGTTCTTCCTTAGCACGGTGGAAAACCCTCGATGAAAATGGGAGGGTTTTGAATGGACCGGGAACCACCTCTCAAGCACGGCAAAATGAGCGCAAAATAATAACATTAAAAGCGTGTAAATTGAATAATAAAAATGGCTTCCTTTTCATATTAGAACAATGCTGGCGGTCCTGTGACCAACGGCTGCGATGTAGCCAAATCTCCGAGGCAATTCGAATAAAACACCGATGAAGGAATAACGTCAGTGCACGTTTTCACATGTCGCCAAGATGAAACTTTAGAGTCAAAAGACGATTCTGATCGGCTTTCGAAAAACTTGTCGTATACTGAGGAACGGTACCTGTAAGCTTTGGAAGTAAACATTGGGCGAGCATGCTTGCACCAAAGAAGTTAAAACTTTGAATTTTTATAGGTACCGAATTAAATAAATGGCCTCTTTTTAATGGCGTGAATAACTGGAGAAAGAAAAAAAAAACGAGCATATCATATATAAAAGTCGCACATGCATTACCTCCAACGCTCTCTGATGATCTGTGACATCAAACGTCGTATTGTTTCCTGGGCAACTAACAATGCAACATCACTTCGTCAACATTGCCGCCATCCCTTCATTCGACGTCCCCGGAAAAAAAATAAAAAAAAATAAAAAAAAAATAAATTAATAAATGTTAAATATTCTTCCTCTTAAGCTTTGTCTCCACGGGACGATTCATGGGATTTTTCCCAGGTAAAAATTTCACTTGCGAAGTTGGGAAAAATATTGAGTTGGTCAATACTAATCACATACCAACCGAGATTCATTGTGGAGTCCCAGGAACGACTTAAAAAGAAGAATATGGAATTTTGTTATGTTGTTGAACGGGGAAAAAGCCCAGGAGTTTCATTCCTGCGATTTGAACTTGGGAAAAATCCCGAGAAACGTCCCAAGGTGACAAGGGGCAAAGCTCCTAGTCTTTTGCAAGATCTGTGAAGCAAAAAAATCAAAGACTATGAATAAAAAAAGTTAATAGTACCGATTGACCTCACTTGAGACATGTCCTTCTCTCGCCCTTCGCTCAATATTCTGCACACATCCAGGACCGGATTAGGGGGTGGCCACATGGGCCGCGGCCGATGGCGGCTAATCTATACCGGGCGGCAAATTTTGAAATTTTTTTAAATGTAAGTATAGAAAATTCGAATTTAGAAAAAACAAATTACAAATGAGAAAAGGCGACAAAATCTCTAATTTTCTGAGAGTATAGTAATTTCTACTTTTGTCGTCTTTCAGTGATACAAGAGACGGCTCCTTTAATGAGTCGAAATAAGAGAGAAACCAAACACGCAATTTGGCCTGGAACGGCGAGACTTAGAGAGAAACGATGGCGAGGAAGTGAGATGGAAAAGAGAAGCCCTCGCCGAGGCGATCAGCATGTAACACATATTAGCCTCTACATGACTGCACAAATACTTCACGCATTGTGGCAAACACAGTGCGATCAGCGTGAAACTCATAGCGCCTACAAGACTGCGTGAATACTTCACGCATTGCGTCAAACACAGTGCATTCAGCAGCGGTCGTCGGCGTGAAACTCATAGCGCCTACCAGACTGTCGGAATATTTCACGCATTGCGCCAAACACGGTGCGGTCTGCGCGGCGCGGCGGCAGAAGTTAAAATCATTTATCCACATTTATATTTGTTCTTTCATAATTGTTTCGCTCATTTCTTATGAATGGAAGCCCTTGTCCACACAGAGATAGGTTTACGAGACTTAACTCTCGCGCAAAGTTCCGTGAATTTTTGCTAGTAGTGTTGACAGGCTTTCCCAAAAAATGTGTTCAACACAAGTAAACGCGTCTTATGCACCCCTGTCCCGCTGGCACGTTCATTTGATGGTTTTTATTGATGTTTCAAAACGAATGAGAAGGGGACGGCAAAATACAGGCGGCCCACGGGCGACAAGTAGGTAAATCCGGCCCTGCCCACATCGTCACATTCTCCTCAGAGTATCACAAGCGCCATGCGACGTTTCAAAATTTCCGCCGAGATTTTATTTTTTTACAGAGAAATTGTTGGTTGAATCTGTTTGAAAATTTCACTGAATTTCATCGGCAGCACATAGGAAATTCAGTGAAATTCTCGAGCAGCTTCGTTGAACAATTCCTCGGTAAAAGAACAAAATGGTGGCGGAAAGTAAACGTCCCGTGCCGCCTGTGATACATTGGCCGGGAGGTGACGACACCTTGTTGAGCCGAGGGCAAACTTTTATTTTGAATTTTCCAACCAACATGCGTTAAAAATCAGCATAAAGCTGAAAATCTCAACACAGACGGAAAAAGCTCATATGAGCAAAATTTTCCCTCAAAGTAGTGTTCGAAACTCACCTTTGAGTTTTAGGAGCCATGTGGCGCATCAAGCCCGATTTTTAGGCGCCATTGAAGATTTTATAGGGGCCAAATTGACTTTTTGCCTGTATATTACGGCGTATTTAGTGGAAAGTTAGACGCAAGATGTTTTCGTAACAGAACTAGTACGTAGCTGTAACTTGGGGAAGACAAAAGCACTAAGAATGAAATCGCGAAGAATAGAAAAAGCTTTCACTTGTAGTGCTGAAAATTTTGAAGAACCACCTAATATGAAAATTCAGATTTGTAGGGGGCAATTTTTCGGGGCCACGCTGGCGCAGAGCCTTCATTTTTTAGGCGTTATGACCGATTTTTAGACGCATTTGGCGCGTTGGCGCCTGTGAGTTTCGAACACTGACCGAGGGCAAACTTTTTTTTGGAATTTTTTAACCAACACGCGTTAAAAATCAGCATAAAGCTGAAAATCTCAACGCAGACGGAAAAAGCTCATATGAGCAAAATTTTCCCTCAGAGAGATACGCTGTTTGGTGCAACTTTTTTGTTTGTGCAAAATTTTTACCCGGAAAAATCCCGTTTCTCTCCTCGCTCGACAACGTCGCCTATCGTATTAATAAAAAGAGTTAATAATGGAAAGGCACGCGTGCCGAGGTGCCAATGGGCGGGACGGGGCGGGGTGAGTGGGGGGGGGGGGGGCTTTAAAATTGAATGACTGTCACGCCACAAAAGGCGTCACTTCGGCTTCCGCCGCCGGCGCTCGAAATTGAGTGACCATCCGTGTTCACGCGTGAAACCCGGCCGACAAAAGACGCGGCATTACGCTTGCTCTCGCACTTGACGCCTACGCGTTAGCGGGCCCCCCCCCCCCCCCCCCCGCGCTCGCTGAAGTGCCCGGTTTACCTTATTCAAATGTGACGTCATCGGTGATTTCCTATCAAGAGGGTTCCGATAGAGTCCCTCCAGAGGGCGAGTTGCGCCAGTGGCGTGGCGTGAATTGCGATGTATCGATTGTTATGCCATTTAAACCTATGGAAAAGGATCGATGAACAGGGTGTTTGCAGCGAGCACCTTAATAATCAATTCTTTACAATAGGTTTGAAATTTTTCGATATTCAAGATTAAATTGCAAACAAAATTGTCGGAAAAATTCCAAGGAAAATTATGACAATTTTCCCAGTAAATTCGTTTTTTATCGAAGGAAATTAGGCAACGCCTGAAGGCTCATGCAGCGTTCTTCCTTAGCACGGCAGAGTCGCGTGGCGTGCTTTGCGATGTATCGATTGTTATGCCATTTAAACCTATGGAAAAGGATCGATGAACACGGTGTTTGCAGCGAACACCTTAATAATCGATTCTTTACGATAGGTTTAAAAGGCGCAACAATCGATAATCGCAATTCACGTCACGCCACTGAGTGGCGCCATTTCGAAACCAATCCTGAATGACTTCCTTTTTAGATTTCATGGATGACCAAACGGGAAAACCAATTTTGTTGGAAGATATGGGCATTTCCAATTCATGGTTGTAGTACCGCAAAATTTTGGGTTGGTAACCTAATTTATTGGGAAACTATCGCAATTTTAAGCTCCTTAATCAAGTTGGGTCGACACGGAGAAAAATGGATTTCTGATTCAACAATTTTGTATTTTTAAAAAAGTGTCCGACATGTATTTCTATGTAGATTATACGGTAAAAAATACTAATTTAACCACTCCCGTGGTTAAATTAGCCTTTCTTTTGTATCGATGATCGAGTACACGAAACGGTGTAAAAGACAACAATATTTTATGAAAATATGCTGCAACTACTGAAAATTCAAACCAATAGAATGAAACATAATGGTGTTCAGGACTCTTTGCGACGGAGCAGTACGCGCAAAATGAATGTAAAATCTGAAATGGACAGTGGCGTGAATGATCGATATCGATATTTCCTCATTTGAATCCATATAGAAGAATCGACTATCGAGGTGTTCACTGCGAACACCCTGTTCATCGATCTTTTTCAATAGATTCAAATGGCAGATCAATCGATATATCGCAAAGCACGCTACGCCACTGGAAATGGAGTTACGGCGTTTTTACCGAGGACGACAATCTTGAACAGAGCACAAAGAAAACCGTAACGCCTTCAAGATTCGGAGTATGCAACATGGCTATACAAAGAGCAGGTTTAGTTGCATCCAGTCTCCTTGCTGGTCGATAAACTGATTATGTTTTAAGGTGATTTGATGGAAGCCATATTTTGTGTCGAAATGACATGCGATATATCGCATCGATCGGTTCCACTTTTTTAGCTGTTTGTCATTTTTCTCGAATTTTGAGATCTCAATTCTGTTATCAGGAGACTAAAGAATTCACTTAAAATTTTTGACGAACAGATTCAACGTAATATAGGCGTGGTTTTTTCAGAGAGAAAACATCGCATTCAAGTGCTGGTTCGATATCACTATCGAATGCGATATTTTCCCTCTGAAAAAACCACGTTTTTATTTTGTTGACTTTGTTTATCAAAATTGGTGAATAAACTTTTTATAGTCTCCTGATAACAGAATTGCGATCTCAAAATTCGAAAAAAATGACGAGTAACTGAAAAAATGTAACTAATCTATGCAATATATCGCATGTCGTTTTGACTCAAAATATAGCGTCCATCGAATCACCTTAATGCGGGGACAGTGAATGATGGATAGAGTGGTACAGAAAAGGGCACATTGGTAGTAATAACTCTTAAAAAAAAAAAAAAAAAAAAAAAAAAAAAAAAAAAAAAAAAAAAAAACGTTGGTTTTCAAAAGAAAGTTTCGCATGATTCAGTGCAAGACGGCGAAACTTCAACTGAAAACGAAATCAAAATGCGTGGTAAGTTTTAAGGACAAGATAACTCATCTCTGTCTACCATAATTATACGGTGACAAAAGAACCTCATCAAAGATTCTAATGCGGGTGCGTCTTAGATGTCAGACTGTTCCGTTAAAGACCTTTTTCTCGCCGAATGAATGGAAATAACGAGGAAATAACTTTCTGCCTGGAGTCAATTGATAAGTCGCTCTTTCGAAATTTCTTCACCGGGAAAGTTCCTTATAAAGTTCTCTTTAGCAGCAGGTCATTTCAACTTCTTCAATTTTAAAAGTACAGTATTGACTGCTGCTGGTGGAATTGATTGGATCTTTCATTTATTTTTCGCTCATCCAGCCCCCAAAAAAAAAGGTGCGATAAAGATTAGATTTAAAACGTGAAAAACAGTGGCGTGGTGTGCTTTGCGATTTATCGATTGATCTGCTATTTAAATCTACGGAAAAGGATCGATAAAAAGGGTATTCACTGTGCTCCTCTTATTAATCGATCCTCAACTATAGCTGTCAATGGGAAAAATCGATAATCGATCATTCACGCATCGCCAAGGGTACAAACAGGGTTTAATTCCCATGCCAATAGTTCAAATGACGTTACTTATATGTTAGCTCTCCCCGGCTTAGTGTCCAGGGTTAATGGCTATATACAATCTATGCGTTGCCCCTGTAGACCCCAGTCCTTTAGTCAAGGACTCTAAAGTCCTGGTCAGCTTTCTATGTGAATGGTCAGTAAAAGTAGGTAAGTAATTACCTGTAAAAGAAAAATAACAAGACTCTCTGATCATTATTTCAGTATAATTTTTGAATATTAACAAAACTTACAGAATACCTATTTAATGACGTTTGTTTATTTGAATTTAAGAGAAAGGATTAGAATTGATTCGTTGAAAAATGTGAAGGGCCTGATTTGTGATTTTTAGCCAAAATATTTGTTTTTCTAGTTTGTAAGGCAACTTAAGCGCTGTACATCTTAAAGAGACATTCAAGTTGGGTTGAACTTAATTGCTAGCAGCTACCTCAAATCCCTAATTACTCATTAGATCGTAATTGACAGTGAGCTTTTCTCTACATTGTTGCTTTTAAATATTTTGCACGCGATTATTAAAAATTCCTGCCTCGATATTTTGGGTCTATTTCTTACTCTTTTAGACAAATACACACTTATTTCTTCTCACAGAACTTCTTGCTGCGAGATTGAAAAAACTTCAATTTTGAGAATACCGTGTTTTAAGTATTTTCCCGGGTTGCATAACTGTTTAGCACAAACAGCCTCAGTATCAACTATAAACTGCTAAATTTGTATGGTTCGAGACGTGACTGCTAAGTTTCATCTGATTCATAGTATAGTTTGTCGATGTTATCTATGATAACTGCGGGTCACAACTTCTATCGTCTAACGCAAAAACGCCCTGACTCCTTTCTGGAGTTTTTTCAATTTTTTTCGACGAAATATTTTATTGCAGAACAACTGACGATGTTCAATCCTTCATATTCTCTGAAAGACTGCGATATACTACGAGAAACTCAACCCGAAAAAATAAAATATAAAGAGAATGAGGATTCTTTGTAAAAAGGCCTCAATATTTCGTCTACATCCGGCCAAAGTATCGCAAGCGCCATGCGATGTTTCAAAATTCCCGCCTCCATTTTTTTTTTTTTTTTTTTTTTTTTTTTACAGAGATATTGTTGGTTGAACCTGTTTGAAAATTTCACTGAATTTTATCGGCAGCACACAAAAATTCAGTGAACTTCTCGGCCAGCTTCCATGAAAAATTCCTCGGTAAAAAAACAAAATGGTGGCAGAAATTTTTAAACGACCTATGGCGCTTGCGATATCTCGGCCGACATCTTGTCAAGCCGAGGGCAATTTCTTTTTGGAATCTTTCAACCAACATGCGTTAAAAATCAGTATGAAGCTGAAAATCTCAACACAGACGGAAAAGCTCATATAAGCAAAATTTTCCCTTAAAGAGATACGCTGTTTGGTGCAACTTTTTTGTTTGTGCAAAATTTTTACCTGGAGAAATTCCTTTTCTCTCCTCGCTCGGCAACGTCGCCTAATTAAATGGCTGCAGAAATTTTGAAACGTCGCATGGCTCTTGTGATACCTCTGCCGGAAGGGGACGAATTGTGGTGGAAACGTGTAAAATCTTAAATAAGGTTAGGGCGTTACAACTGAAGACGGCAAAGTTGAGAGCACATGGACAACCATAGCGCCTACAAGATTTGAGTTATGCAGCACGCCCGCAGGTATAGTTGCAGCCAACCGTCTGACTTCCATGAATTTAAATCGGATGTTCGTGGAATGCCAGAAAATGTACTTTTCCGCGAAGCAAATGGCAACAGGCGGAAGATTGAATTAACGAGCTTTGAAAAACAATTAATGAACGGGAAGTTGGCAGTTATTTTCTTCAGTAGACCCGCCGTCCCGTTTCGGAATCGGAGCGAAATCCTGACTTCGAGTTAAAACCGAGAGGAAAACGCACTCTACAGTGTTGAAAATTGGCAGGGTTTATGGATATTTTCTGAGGGAAAACGTTTCAAAACAATCCGATTGGCCAGCTACGAGCGTTTGAGACTTTCATTGATAGTCACGAACTCTTTTTGAGATCTGAAAGTAAAATGTGTGGTGCGTTTCCTTTTGGAGCCTATTTGGTTCCCAACAAAACCCGAGTGAAGTGAATTAGGAGTGAAATTTACTCCGTAAAAGCAAAGTTGACTCCCACAAGAACGGCTTCAACTCCGATAAAGGGGTGGATTCCGCTCAACGTTCTTATCTTACAGATTTTTTGGGTGCAATGTTGTAGGATCCGGAGTGAACTTTTTGAGTGAAATCCGAGGTGAAATCACTCTGAATTCCAATTAAAGAGTTTTAATGGTGAATTAAATAGCAGTTAAAATTCGACCGCTAATAGGAAAAAGGGGCCAGACACACTCACACTTGACATATTAGTATCTTTCTTAAGTCTCTCAGACTATTATTGGTTGAATATTATACCTCTTGTAATTTTGCAACAAAGAAAAATAAACTGCAAACTATTCCGAACAACGTACATTCTGACAGTTTTTTCATAGAGTTGTCTCTCCTCGATGTAATATCCGAAGGGATGATGCCGGTGGTAACAATAGCATTTTAAGTAATTTAGATCAAAATTATGAATCACAATATTAGATCATAATTTAAATACGTGTGATTTCCATTGTTTTAATACTAATAAGAACATTAAAATGTACAGCATGTTATAGAATCAGGATAAATAGCGTCCTATACTATATTTCCAATCACCTCAATTGTACATAACACGAGTTTTTTCATTTCGGGTGGGGCTACTGTCGGCCCCATTCCAATTTGTAAAAAAAAAAACAAATAAAATATGCTACCAAAAACATAAATTTCAACATTTTTATTTTACAGAGATGTCTTTTTAAAATTTAAGAAATGTCTGTACTTCGGTTCAAGAGTCGTTTCTACCAGAGGGGAGACTCGTGTGAAGGAAAAGTCTTGTCCAGACACTGGAAAAAAAACACATTTGATCTAGAGTCCAGACTCTTAAAAACATCGAAAAGAAAAAATACTCTTGATTCAATCACATTTTTGCTTAAATCAAGAACCAAGCCTCTTAATTTGAGCGGATTTCCTTTTGATTTAAGCCTAAATCTGATTGAATCAAGAGTCCTGTTTCTTGTCAATGTATTCAAGAGTCTGGACTCTAGATCCAATGTGTTATTTATCCCAGTGTGTTACAAAAAACTCATAAATTTTAACATTTTTTAAAAGAAATGTCTAATTAAAATTTAAGAGTTTTCTGCACTTTGGTTCAAGAGTCCTTTCTACCAGAAGGGAGACCCGTGTGGAGGAAAAGTCTTGTCCAGAACTTTTCGGACCGGTTTATTTTAAGCACGATCCTGCAACACTGTCGGCGCTATCTCGCACAGGGCGGCGCGTATTCCCCAAGAAATTAAACCGCTCAACTTTTTCCAACTTTCTTTTCTTGCGCATCGCGGGAGTCCCTCCTTCCTCGCAAAGTTTAATGTTTTCAGTCGCTTAAAAAGACGAAACAAAGAAGAGTTTATCGAGTCGCGATTCGAGCCCGCGTTGCCAGATTGCCTCGGATATTCCTCAACAGTTCTTTGAAAATCAACAGTGAATTAGCCGCAAGCTCATCAAGTGGTTGTAGTGATGAACCTACCCAAAGTAGCAACGACTGAATATAAAGAACTTTTAAAGAACTCGTAAATTCTAAAGCTCCAACCCTTACAAACATGTTTAATATTTATGTTTCGGGAGACCCTTTTCTGGTATTTTTTAAACTAAAAAATTAACGGAGATGAAATTGAGAGAAAGGTTAAGAGACTCTTGCAGGTCCACTGTTCACTGGGGAAAAAAAAACACATTGGATCTAGAGTCCAGACTCTTAAAAACATCGACAAGAAAAAATACTCTTGATTCAATCGGATGTTATGCTTAAATCAAAGAACCAAGCCTCTAAATTTGAGCGGATTTTCTTTGATTTAAGCAAAAATCTGATTGAATCAAGAGTTTTTTTCTTGTCAATGTTTTCAAGAGTCTGGACTCTAGATCCAATGTGTTTTTTTCCCAGTGATTGTTATTAGGACCATATTTAGTAGTAAAGAATCAAGCCACATTAGCTATTGCCAAATTTAACTGGGTAATTTGTTTTTTGACAAAAGAACGTTTGTGCGGATTCCTCTGAAAATGTTAAGGAATTTGCTTCGTACCATGCAGGAAATTCACTAAAATTTGCACAATACTCCACCCAACCATGTTCATGTAAAAACGTTAATTACTCGATTAAATTTGGAAATATCTGATGTGGCTTGGTTCCTTCTTGCTCAACGCGGTCCCTTTTACAATAATGATAAGTTATTATCGTAGGAGCAAAATTGGATTACATTTTACAAAAAGGAACCAAAATTTGTGGCCTATCTGTAAAAACACCTAAGCACATCGAGGAACTAATGGTATGCATACGTTGTCTCTAAACTGAGCCAGAAATTGTAGTCCCTAATTGCAAAATGTAGTACAATTATTACATTATTTAGTACCAACTAAGTCGACCTGGTGCAAGTGATACACTTTTTTGCGGCCGCTGGCAGTCAGTCTTGCGGAGAATATGTAAGAAAACCTAGTCTAAATAAGTAAACAACCTAGCTAACTACTTTTACACATTGTTCTTACATACAGAATAATGTAAATCATTTTGAAGCATACCGACGGTGTAAGTCGGCAATCACATAACTCGTTTGCGGTGTCTGAAAATCTCCGCCTATATGTCATTTTTTTAAAAGAGAACAAATTGGACGTATTTCTACCAAACAGACCTATGGATGTGAGAAATATGGGGTGTGCTCGTTCGTTCTCTTTGCGTAAGAGTGAACGAGAATAATAAAGCGCCAGTGACGTCAGCGGCAATGATCAACGGGAGGCGCGACGGGGAGATGGTCGTCGGGGCACTTTAACTCATGAGCCCTGTTCACAACGCTCTCTTGCCAGGCCCGCGGCTCATGAGTTCCGCATTCAGTTGGCACATAGGTCTGTTTGATAGAATGTAAAATCCCGCTTTTCCAATTCTTCAAAAGGAATCACGCCCACTTTTACATTGCTTCTTATGCAGCTTCAACGAGCACACTCCATATTTCTCACCTCCACATAGGTCTGTTTGGTAGAAATACGTCCAATTAACATCATTCCTTGAAGTTAATGCAGAATTTTCTTCGCACAGAGAAGAAAAATCACGGCAGTTTTGAAGAATTGCCGTTGAGTAGTTTTCCGTTTAAAAAATAACGTTGACAGGAAGTCTGCGGCGTCGCAAACCGAGTTATGTGATTGCCGACTTACACCATCGATATACCTATATTTTCCCAAAACAGAGAGACAAGGAGATATTAAACGCTTGATAATGATTAAAATCATACGTGAAAACCAATTTGCAAGATGGTATTCTTGTATACCTAGGTTAAATTTCTTGTGTCTCTCGCCCTGTGAAACTGATTGTCAGAGTCTACGAAAAAAATGCTTGCGTGCGTGACAATTGGACGTATTTCTACCAAACAGACCTATGTGCAAGTGAGAAATGTGGGGTGTGCTCGTTAGTTCTCTGGCCGTAAGAGTGAATGGGAATAATAAAGCGCCAGTGACGTCAGCGGCAATGATGACGCCCGCGAGCCAGGGGAAGATCGTAGTCGGGGCGCTTTAACTCGTGAGCCCTGTCCACAAGGCTCTCTTGCCATGCCCGCGGCTCATGAGTTCCGCATTCAGTTGCACATAGGTCTGTTTGATAGAATGCAACATCCCGCTTTTCCAATTCTTCAAAAGGAACCACGCCCACTTTTACATTGCTTCTTATGCAGCTTTCTAGAGCACACCCCACATTTCTCACTTGCACATAGGTCTGTTTGGTAGAACTACGTCCAATTTAAACATGAATTATACGGGATACGCCAATAATTGTACAGTTTGAGTTGTATTTTAGGCATTCCTGAAGGGCTCCACGTAATTATTGCGTGACTTTACCCAAAAAAAATCGATAGTCAGTTTTTATACTTTTTGTTTGTGACAGGCCAATATAGACATGGTGACTTTCATCGTGACATTCGAGGAAAATCTCTGATTTATGGGCTTTTCGTTTCTGCACGATTTCAGCAACCAGATGCTATGCGAATTTTAATTGCTCCGACGCGATTTAAATTAGATAATTGTTTTATCAAATTCACACGGCATCTGTTTCTGATAAAAAAAAAAAAAAAAAAAAAAAAAAAAACTTGATTTATCAATACCATGAACGTCACATTGAAATGTACGATCCACATCATGTAGTGTATCATCATTCATTGACTTGACGAAATCAACTCTCACCATGGAGGGAAGATAGAAGTGTGAGGTCTCTAAAATACATTGTCTTTAACTATAACTAAGTTTCTTAAGACCTCCAGCGGGCTGATTGTTGAAATTGATAGACAAAGCCATAGATAATGAGGACATAATGAGTATAGAGCGATCCTATCGGTTATTTTGGGTGCGTTCTGAAAGACTAAGGGAGAAATTGATGGACTATAACTAAAGGGTCACTCATGAGTTGCCGTTAGTTAGTCTATTACCTACCTCCTATGTCCATTGCTATCTCTCGCTTCTACCAATAGGATCCCTTCATATCCTTTTTGTCTTCTTTGTCCATAGTTTTGTCCATTAATTTCAATAATCGGCCCGCAGAACCGAATAAGCACTGTTAAAAATCAATGATTTACTCTGAGTGAATAGCCGGCGTGAAAAAAAAAAACAAGCAGTTCCAACGCCCAAGCGTTGGAGGGCGCTTCTTTGACAAAGCTTATTACTACCATCTTATGTACCCGAAGACTGACGAAGATGGAATTTAAAGTGGGAGTCTTTAACCGCAAAACCCTTCAAAACTTCAGATCGACCGCGAAGATCTGAAACATTCCACAAGCACTTTGTGATGAATTTAAGTTGGTGGTGAATGGAAACATAAAGGATGCACTGTAAATCAGACGACGGGAAAGAGCGGCGGAGCCTCTAAAGCTGGTGCGTCAACGCGATCTAGCGGACAGCGGCGTCGCGACGCCGCGAGGTAGGGCGCGCAGGTCGCGGGGGAGCGGGGCCGCGTGAAGAGGAGTTCAGCAGTGGGGAGAGGAACTGGGAAGCGCGGGTCGCGGGGAAGAGAGGGACCGGCCGGCCGGCGGTGACATCGGCCATGGATGAAAATATAGGCAGCGCTAATGTCTCCGCTAACTGGAGTTGGGGGTCCTTATTCATTCTCTTGGTCCATGACATAACCTTAAACCTTCCGCTCAATGCCGCAAACAGCTGACGTGTCGATGCTGCGCCAAGAAAATGAACCAATCACAAAGTAGCACAGTAATACGTCACTAAAATGAAGAGATCACGTGACTGTTCGTAATATTTTCAAATCGATCTGAAAGTACTGCCTCGGATATAAGTATTTAAAGCATAAGGAGGCCCTAAAATACTTTAACCAGGTAATACGTCCGTGCGAGATTGTTATGCTTAAAAGCAAAACATTTCACGAAAACTTTTACGAATACCAGATGCAGAAAAAAATCCAATTTTCCCGGGTGTACCAGAATGGCGTCATTACCCATAAGGCAAAAGGGCATGTAGTATAGTACATGTTACATCGGGGGAGTCGAACGGTTGGAAAGGGCGCATCTGGTACCCAGAAGCGCCCAAAAAAAAAATCCAGCGCGAATTCCGCGCCGTACTCTAAGTGAATAGATCAGAGCGTAAATATCACCAACGACGCGAAATTCACGTCGAGCTTATTTCGCGCCGGATCCATGCACTCAGAGTAACATGTGGTCAAAATAGCAACTGAGTGAGCGTGAATTGGACGTATTTCTATCAAACGGAACTAAGCGTCATAGGGGGAATAAGGTAGAGGGGGGCCTGGATTGGCGGCGGAATCGGGCGTCCTGCTCTTTCTGTCCTATACTCGCAATGCTTTTCCATGGCGCTTAGTTCCGTTTGACAGAACGCGCTATCCGGGATTCCAAATTCCTCAAAAGGAACTCAAATTGGCGCTTAGTTCCGTTTGATAGAAATACGTCCAATTTCGCGCCGGGATTTTTAACATAGTGAGGCTAATGTCTAAAATTTTGAATCGAACTTCGGGATGAGTCGGAGAGAGACGTGTCCCTAAAACTTATGACGCACCTGTTAACGTTTCTCCTGTGTGATATTACCGGAGTCTGGTCGGTTCCCGCTTCGACGCATCCCAGCTCGCGAACCTCCAAGAATGGAGTGAGGGGCAATTACAAGACAGAATGCAGCAGCCCACGCTCTCGCCGTAAACTAATGACGATTAAAATTATGCAATTTGTCTGGCACCGGTTCAGTTCGGCACTTAATTATAATTACTTGAGCGACAGCTGCACCAGTTAGTGAAATAAATTACACACAGTTAAGGGTAGGTATGATCGGTTGCCGGGTTGTTCCCCTATTTTATGGAGGGACCGTGTCATAGCGGTGGGTGAATTTGAAAATGGGCATCTCCGATTGCGACGTTTGTAATGCTGCCGTGCTAAAGAAAAACGCCGTATGAGCCTTCAGGCGTTGCCAAATTTCTCCTGGCAAATCATTAATTTTCAGGGAAATGTTTGAAATTTGTCTACCAATTTCTCAGATAATTTTGTTTGTAATTTGATCTTGAACTTCTGAAAATTTCAAGGAAAAATATGCATAATTTTCCTCAAAAATCAACATTTTATCGAAGGAAATTTGGCAACTCTCGAATGTTCATACGGCGTTCTTCCTTAGCATGGCAGAATTGTAAGCCTCCGTTAGAGTAGAGCCCTTGCCAATAATAAGTTCACGCACTTTTAGACTGCGACAGAGATCGTCTGACGTTATTTTTACATGTTAAGTAACGCTGAAGTAACGCTTACATGTGAAGCAAGATGGCGGATCTGCTGTCGCAGTATGCGTAAACTAATTTGGAGTAGACTCTACGTATACAGGGAGAGTACGGACATGTCGATAATTTTGAGGTTAGATCATGGATCTTTTAGGACCCCAAAGGGGAGCCGACCTATACATTCAAATTATCCAGAGTGATTTATTATTGCAATTGGACGTGTTTCTGCCAAAGGGAACTATGTGCATTGTGCCGTGAGCCCTGTTATGCATATATTCTTATGGGTCTCAGGGCTCATGTCTAAATGCACATAGTACTGTTTGGCAGAAATACGTCCAATTGATACGACCTGTCGTTTTTAAAGCACGCAATTGACTTAGTTTTTGCATTTATTCGCTCAATGTTGTGCGGAAAACGCTCATTTATGCAGAATATTCTTGGCCATTTTGGTTCGCTATTGAAATGTAAGGATTGGCAGTGACATTTTTTGTTTCAGGAGGTTGGCTGCCTTTTTGGCCCTAAGAGCTCTATATTTTGACATGACCATACTTTCCCAATGAAGGTACTCCAGCCTCCGCTCATTTTTATTCTCTCAATTGACTGACATTTTTTACACCCTCACCCCCTCCCAAAAAATAAATCCGTAAATTTTCCTCACTCAATCAAAAATACTCACCAGGGCCGGATTTAGGGGGTGGTCACATGGGCCGCGGCCCATGCCGGCAAATCTAGGGGGCGGCAAATTTTGCAATGTTTTTAAATGTAGGTATATAAAAAAAAATCAGATTTAGGGAAAAAAAATTACAAACGAGAAAAGGCGACAAAATCTCTCATTTCCTGAGAGTATAGTAATTTCTAATTTTGTCGTCTTTCGGTGATACAAGAGACCGCACCTGTAATTAGTCGAGTGAAGAGAGAAACCAAACACGCAATTTGGCCTGGAATGGCGCGGCTTAGGAAGAAATGATGACGAGGACTTGAGAAGAAAAGCAGAAGCCCTCGGCGCGGAGCGGCGGTCGGCATGTAACACATATTAGCGTCTACAAGACTGCATGAATACTTCACGCATTGCATCAAACACAGTGTGGTCACTGCGGTCAGCGTGAAACGCATAGCGCCTTCAAACCTGCGTGAATACTTCACGCATTCCGTCAAACACACTGCATGCAGCAGCGGTCGGCGTGAAACGCACAGCGCCTACAACACTGTAGGAATACTTCCCGCAATGCGCCGAACACAGTGTGATCTGCGCGGCGCGGTGGTGACAGTTAAAATCATTAAACCGCATTTATGTTTGTTCTTTCATAATTATTTCGTTCACATCTGATAAATGGAAGGCTTTGACCACACAGAGATAGGTTTACGGAACTTAACTTGCGCGCAAAGTTCCATGAACTCTTGCTAATAGTGTTGACAGGGCTTTCTAAAAAAATGTGTCCAACAAGAGTAAACGCGCCTTATGTACCCCTCCCCCTCCGGCACGTTTACTTGGTGGTTTCTATTGATGTTTCAATACGAATGAGAAGGGGGCGGCAAAATACATGCGGCCCATGGGCGGAAAGTAGGTAAATCCGGCCCTGATACTCACAAACACTTTTGAAGAGGTTGGTTACTTTCTTATGAACAGGAATAAAACATGATCGATAAGTTTTTCAAACTTGGCAATGGAGATAGGACTGCTGAGTCAAAGAATCTTTGTCTCCCACATAATTTTGCCTCACTTTCAGGAAGAGAGAGGAAAAATAGACTACGTTATGTTTCCTACCATCGCGGAAAAGCAGATTATTTAGCAGTGCCTGAATTCCCCACTATTTTT
Organism: Bemisia tabaci; assembly: GCF_918797505.1. Taxonomy (NCBI): domain Eukaryota; kingdom Metazoa; phylum Arthropoda; class Insecta; order Hemiptera; family Aleyrodidae; genus Bemisia; species Bemisia tabaci. The sequence continues at coordinate 29,316,968 of NC_092802.1, forward strand.
TTGCTGAAAATGCCGGTTTTTCACAACTTTAGGACATGCATGACCTTTGGATAACATCCTTCCATGCCACTTCATGGCCTGTGCGGCCGTTATCGATGCACGGCTACAGCAACATGGACCATAAATCTCGGCAGAAAGATCGCGCGGTCTGAAGAGATCCGCAGTGGAAAGGATATATTTATGGACGCCATCTTGGCTTTCTCGGCGAGGGCGCGTTGTTAGGTAGACGCTAATAATACGCAATTTTGAACTCGGGTGTCGTTGGTTGCAAAATGCCCGCAAATTAAGGGCAGTCTCTTAATTTAAACAAAATGCAAGAATTAAATACTGAAATTATACTACTGAATAAGATCATTGACGATTTCGCATTTTTCTGGAAACCAATTCAGCAGTTTCAGTTCTCACCAACGCAAATAACGCACAGATCAGTCGGTGCTGATGCTAATGTTAGGAACGATTCATTTCAGGTGCACGTAACAGCATTTGGAATACATTTTGTAATTAGGAACTCTAACTCCTAGCTCTGTTTTAAGACACCGTAATGCACCATTATTTTTCTTACTGACGTATGTATTTTTACGGATAAGCCAGAAATTTTAGTTCCTGATGGAGGTGTTGCATGTGCGAGGGATTTGCGATTTGACTATTGATTTTATGGTCCCACTGGTTTTCTATGAAATCATCTCCCAAGCTCAAAAAAACCTCTCAAAGTGCGGTCAAAATGGCCGGGGATATCCCACGCTATACTGAGAGTCCACCTCTACATCAGGACAAACTCTCCATGTAAAGATGGGGGGCAAATTCAATAGCAGTGATGCCGTGTTTTTAGTTTTGGAGTCCCCAAATAAAGTGGCAGCCCTGTCAATGTATTTGCTCCCTATCTTTGCGTGGAGAGTTTGTCTTGATGTAGATGTGGACTCTCAGGATAGCGTGGGATATCCCCTCCATTTTGGCCTCAACTTGAGAGCTTTTTTTTGAGCTTGGGAGTTGATTTAAGAGAAAACCAGTGGCACCATCGTGTTTCTCACGAACTTTTACAATATAATCAACAGTCAAATCGCAAATTCCTCACACATGCAACATCTCCATTGAAATTGGTAGACAGAGCAATAGACAAAGGAGACAAAGAGAACACGGAAGAATCCTATCGGTGGAAGCGGGTGGTTGCAGTGGACAAAGGAGGGAAGCACTATACTAACTTATGGCAACCCACGAGAGACTTTAATATAGGTCTATCACATTTCCTCCCTTATTCTATAACTATCACCTGTTTTAACCGGTATAATATCACTCCCTTTCCATTTTGTCTCCTTTGCCTGTCGGTTTGCTCATCAACGTCAACAAATCAGCCCGCTCGCGGTGAATTTTTGTGAGGATATCAGCAACGGCGAATAAGAAAATAGGAGTAAGCAACTGAGTTCCCCTTCTATTTCGTGCCTATGCAATTTCGGCTACTCTGAGGTTGAAATAGTTGTATCACACACTGTGGTATATCAGCTGCCAACAAAGTGATCAAATTTAGTCCTACATACATAATAAGCCTGAGCTTCTGACTGGCATCAGTTTGGCATTCGCTCAACGATTGAATTTCTCAAATTTGATCGTCTTTAACAGGCTCTCGTATTTAAACAGATACAGGGTGAAAAGACGAACGGGATTCATCTAATGGACCACTAGATAAGGTACGAATTTCAGAATTCTGATACGAGTGTCTTCACCAAAATTTCACGTAAAACACGATATGCACAACGAAAATTACCGAAATCAACTCTTTCCGAAGATATATTTAATGATTCTTGGTGCGTGAATTGAAACCACCCGCTCATGAAAACTCAATGCTCTACGTGATTCACATCGCGCGCTAAAAGTTATCACGAACGTCTCTACGATAAAAAAATCTGGCAACCTTAATCTTGACACTTTGGCTCAGCTATAGCAAATTACTTATAGTTTGAAAAACACATGGTGGGAAATGAACATTGCTCGATTGAGAAGCTTGCTGAAATTGTTGTAGTGCGCGATTTGACTCACGTAGAGATTTGATTTTCTTGTGGGCGGGCAGTTCAAATTCCTCGTAACCAATGTGAAATAAAAACGTTAATATCTCCGTTAGGAGTTGGTTTCAGGAATTTTCGTTGCACGAATCGTGTTCTACGTGAAATTCTAGTTAAGAAACATGTATGAGAATGCTTAAATTCGTACCTTGTCTATAGTGGTCAATTGGTGAAAATTTAATTTTTCCTCCCGTTTGTGACACAACGGAAGCCTAATATACGGAAACCAATCATAAATGGATTCGCATTGTCTTTACTCTCAGTATAAAAGGACTCTAGAATTCGGCAGAACTTTCGACCTACAGTGTCCGTGCATGCAGCCTGTGCGAGTGTCCAAAACAATCGGCCTGCAGGCACATCCTCACACCGACGCGACGGCGGCCAAACAGTGGTTGATGGGTTTTATGTGTGAAGCGCGCATCAACAGGTCCTCAGTTCTGACATCAACAGGTGCAAAAGCGGGGGTATCTTTTAAGTTTCAAATCTGTTGCTGCTTTCGGTCGTATCCTCGCCCCCCCCCCCCCCCCCGCCGCTCACGTCACCGGCCCCCTCGCCGCCGCCGGTGACTGACGCCCCGCGTTGCGTTTCGCCGTGTCTCTTTCAGTCGACCTTAATTAATTCGGAATCTTGACTCCCGGGCTTGGCGCTGTCGCTCCTGCACTTTTTACCGCGGCTCCGAGAGGAATTGCATGCGGTTCAATTCTTCCGATTTCAGTTTGATTCCCTCTTATAGACGCATTTAGTGTGACGTCACATCTCTATTTAATTTCAATATCTCGAAAGTCGAAATGTGCCCCAACGAACGAACGCAACGTTCGTCCGAAGACTAAGTATGATGTCACGAGCTTATTACATTATCGATTCTTGAGAATGTTGTCTCAAACGTTTTGGATAATGACTAGCTTTCATAATTTTACGGTCCCACGGATGAATGATTTAGTTTTAGCGCTGGAAAAAAAAAGTCTGCTACGGTCAAGCCGTCTCGGAATCTTGAGAAAAAATCAGCTTGATTCAAGAATTTTTATCTTAAAACTAGCAGTTTTTTGGTAAATTCAAGATTCAAGATTCTTAATTGCAGCTACTTTATAGCTTGGATCACCTGTTAACTTGATTTAAGCAGCACAAAAATCTTGAGTCAAACCTGCTGAGTCTTGCATCAAGCCACCATGGCTGCTAATGGACCACTAGACAAGGTACGAATTTAAGCGATCTGATTCATGTATCTTAACCAGAATTTCACGTAGAAAACGATTCACACAACGAAAATTACGGAAACCAACTTTTAACGAAGATATTAACGTTTTTATTTCACATTGGTTACGAGGAATTTGAACTGCCCGCTCACAAGAAACTCAAAGCTCTACGTGAGTCAAATCGCGCACTACAACGGTTTCAACAAGCTTCTCAATCGAGTAATGTTTATTTTCCACCATGTGTTGTTCAAACTGTAAGCAATTTGCTATAGCTGAGCCAAAGTGTCAAGATTGAGGTTGCCAGATTTGTATATCGTAAAGACTGTCATGAAAACGTTTAGCGCGCGATGTGAATCACGTAGAGCATTGAGTTTTCATGAGCGGGTGGTTTGAATTCACGCATTAAGAATCATTAAATATCTTCGTAAGGAGTTAATTTCGGTAATTTTCGTTGTGTGCATCGTGTTTAACGTAAAATTTTGGTCAAGTAACATGTATCAGAATGCTGAAATTTGTACCTTATCTAGTGGTCTATTCTAAGAAGTTGTTTCTTGATTCAAGATAATGTATACTCGATTCAAGATTCCTGGTTTCAAGCATGACACGAATCTTGGAAATAGCTGAAAAAATTAGACTTAAATTAAGTTTGCAGCCAACTTCTTGATTTAAGTTTCCATTGGATTGTAACCACTCCGCCTCCATTTTCGACACGGGCATTAAGTTATACATCCCTACATTCTCAAGTCATTCCAGGAGATCTCCAAAAGCCGCGCATTTTAACAGTGCTGTAACCGAACAAAACCCGCGGCAACGCACGACGACTTCAACAGGATCCATGTCGAAGAATCAGTAACGTTTTATCCCTACGTTACGGAATTTTATGAAAAATGAATAAAACTTTCAGTATTTAGTATTGGATCCGAGCATTAAACGAAAAATAATTAAGATTCCGCCGGGTAGCTAATTTCAAGCAGCACGGCCATGCTTCTTTCAAGCTATACGTTTCTTGGCGGCAAATTTAAGACTTTTTCCAGCTTGCTTCAAGCTGATTTTGATTTGTTTCAAGCTACTTTTTTTGCCAGTGTAGTTTTAGCATTCTTTCATCAATTGTTCGTTTTGGAGGTTATGTTTGTTTGTTGGGGCACATTTCGATTTTCGAGATATCGAACCAACAATATCGCTCCGTGACGTCACCACTAAATGCTTCTATTAGGCAGAGAACCTATAGAAGTCGCGACAGTGGGTTGACGTTCCCGCACAAAATTTCCGATTTTGACATTATTCCACACAAAAACCTGGATTAACATTTCCGCACAGATTCACTAAGCAAACCCCCATTTTTGGCCCGATTTGGCAAAACCGCACAGATATTTGAATCGTGTTCCTCTTAATTCACACGCAAAAAATGTAAAGGAATTAGAGGGAAACATTTTACAAATCTATTGTTCAACAGGGATCGCTACATTTTTTTAAAAATATACCACAAAACAGATTAAGTTTTTTCATCTTTTGATGGCAAAAAAAAAGTTACCAGAAGGATGTGGTAGGGAAATATTTTTTGCGAAAATGTCAATCACAATCTTCGTCCGGAAATGTCAACATCCCAGATTTCATGCGGAAAATGAATACCATCGCATCGTCGCGACAATCCGTTAAATTAGGCATTTTATCGAATGCCTAGGCAAATAGTCAAATACTTTTACTTGGATTGTAATTCTGATTATTTCGATAATTTTAGACAAAATAATTACTCTCTCAAGTTGATAGGGAGTTTCTGTAGAAATTTGCATCATACAATTGTAAATAAATTAGATCTAGCCCTTAAACGAGTTTTTTTCTCGGGATTTTCAGTACGTCATGTAATACCGAATTTTCAAAATTTTGAAAAATAAAATATATGAGAAGCATCTAGAGAGCAAAATATAATTCAAGTTCGCATTTTTGATGAATTATTACAATCAAAACTTTAAAAACTTGATCCTTCCTCGTCAAATCAAAGCGCAGAGCGTTGCGAGTTTCTGGCATCGCGTCAACGCGCCTTCAATTTTGCATGTATGCAACACGGGCATCCATCAAGTACGAATAGTTGTATCTCTGCGCCGTCAACAACGCGCGTTGATTTACTTACCTACAAATGCTGGACGGACCATCCAATGGGCCGCTTCGTGTCGATAAAAATTCAGGTTATAATTTGAAATATATTCGATGGAAATTTGAACTGGTCAAAAATTATTTCCAGACGACACCCGAAGTATGCAAATCGGTTCTATAATTCTCCATAAATTCAGGGAATTGACGGCAATTTGAGAAAGTTGGAGAGATTTCAGAGGTGATAATTTGATAATGAACGATAGTATAAACGAGCCCCTAATATTTGTCAATTTTACTACAGTTACGATATCAACTGCAGGATTTCGATATTTGATTTTAGACAGAACAATCAAACAATCTCGCAAAATGTTACCTGTAAATGGCGGTCAAACTGTAAAACCTTTTCTCCTTCAAGACCTGCATTAAATCGTTTTGATTCAATGCATATTTTCTCGATTATCACTGTCGGCAGCAACACGATTTTTAATTCCAATATTGATTCCACTTAACAAATGAGAGCCATCGTATTTATTGAAAATACTTAAAGAGGTAGAGCTGCTCGTAAGAGGATCAGTGGCTTAGCATACTTTGCGATAAACCGATTGATCTGGCATCTAAACCTATGAAAAAGAATCGATAAACAGAGTATCTGCAACGAACACCTCAATAATCGATTATTTATCACAGCTTCAATTGGGGAAATATCGATACTCGAACATTCACGCCTTGCCGCTGATGAAAAGATTATTTATGCAGCGAGGCCCTATGATACTCAAACTTTAGAGGTAACATTTCTGAGAATGAGATTACCTTCTCACTGTTGAAAATAATTAACCGCGCTTTCAGTTAACTTCAAGAAACTTTAGCTGGTGTAAATTTAACGTTTCCTTGTTTTGCCTCTCTATGGAAAAAACAAACTGCAATAATTAACTTGAGCCCAGTCTGGTGTCTAACTTTCATGTTAGCTAGAAGAAAATTAAAATTTTCACCGGGTTTAAACTAGTTGCATTTTTTTGATTAATTTGATTAATTTGCGTTACCAAAGGGTTTTCCGCTACGATTTTGACATTGCGGAAGTACTGAATTCAACTTGTCAATTGGACCGTGTTAAGCAGAAAGGAACCAAGCCACATCATCTATGGCCAAATTTAATTGGGTGATTTAATTTTTATACACGAAAACGGTTGTGCAGATTTTTGTGCTCTTTGTGACGTTTCTGCATGGCACGAAGCAAATTCTTCAAAATTTTCAAAAGAAATGGGCACAAACGTTCTCTCGTAAGAAATTAAATTCCCAAGTTATATTTGGCAATAGCATGATGTGGCTTGGCTCCTTTCTGCTAAACGCGGTCCAAATGTAATCTTGTTCAACCTTTTGCTTTGTCCTTTAATTCAACAAATATGTTCAATCATAACTTTATTATTTTCGAGAAGGAATTGACTCTGAACAGTTTAATTTATACATTTATACAATTCTCCCTCAAAAGTAGAGAGACACTTCTCTCGTATAATACTAAAATGAAGAAAATAATCTCATATTACTCACTTTTTAAACCCAATTAATTCTCAATAAAATAATACAGAGTGCTTTCCTGTAAGATATGAGCAAAAAATAAAGTCGTGCCTCAAATTTTAGAAAATCTGGTCAAAAGCTCACTATTTCTTGAAGTCCGTAAAACATTGAGATTGCAATCTTAATTGATTAGTGTGCAGTTTGAAGGAAAACTTTTTTTTTAAATATATCATGTTTCCAACAGACTCGATGAAAAATGATGTAATGTCTAGGATCACCCAACTGTTTTCCTTATATTTAATTTTTTACTCTGATTACGTATGGTGGGACTTCATTTCGCTTTCAGTAAACGTTTTGTTCGTGTTTTTATGTTAATATTCCACTGAACATTATGTTCTTAGAGCGAGATAGTCGTGAAAATAAGGATGTAAAAAACTATCAATGGCAAAGGGAATACTTTATTTCAAAGGTTTTCAGATTTGTCTGTCACAAAAAGTATGATAACAACATATTCCCTCCGAGCACTTATTTAATGTATAATTCAAATCAAACGAAATTTCCAGAAAATTCGCAAAGAAATCAATAAAGCTACAACTTAAACAGTTATAATGATCATAAATACAAAGTAATAAGAATTAAACTTACACGATTTTCCCATTGCGAGGACAACATTTTGGTCGTACTCGTAAGTACCGAGTACTCGGTGCCAGTGAAACGAACATCTGTGATCGTAAGCGCAAAAATAAGGTATGTCCGATAGGGAAAAAATTCTATCGTATGAATATTTTCCCTTGGAAATAATAACAGCAAGTTTATCAGAATAAATTAGGGATAAATTTCCGCAAAAAATTCAAAGCGAAGACTAAAGAGGTGACCCAAAAATTTGCTTTTTATCAGAGGGATTTCGGCAGAGTTTGAATGCCCAAGCGGTTTTCCCCGAAGCCCGGTAGAATACGCTTTCTACACACTTGCTATGGCAATTTTGTAAGCTAGCAAAACTGTTCTCCGCCATTTAAATCCAATAGACCGTATTCGATAAATCAAATAGTCGTTCTATTGATGTGATATATTGATATCGATTGGTTCAAATCAATAATAATAACCTCAAGAGTCAATTGAGTAATTTGAGGGAGCCAGTTCCTCGAGGTAGATTTTTTATTCTGATGAGTATAAAATAGCAATGAAAAGTGAAGTTGTCAGGAGTTTTCTCATTTTCAGATTTTCTCACTTAAATCCTGAATTTTTTTTTGAGGTTATGCTCTATTGTTCTGAACCATACGATACATCGAGCCACTATTGAATACGATCTGTAAATGTATCGATTTTGGGCGAGACAAGTCGCCTCACCAGGAATCGATTGTTTCACATACATTTAAATGGAGGAAAATCAAAGTCACCAGCTTTCAAGAATCGTCGCACAATGGATCGAGCCAATGGAAGAGGTCGGACGAATTTTGGAAACCTTAAAAGCTCATAACTCCATTTGTGCAAACTTGAGATTTTAAAAGGGTTCCATTGGTTTCCTGATGAAATTTTCTTCTAGAGGCATCCCTTAAACTTTAAGATGTGACCAATTAAACATCAAAATTTGCAGTTTTATTCAAAAACGTTATGTCTGCGACCTCTCCAATTGACTCGATCCACTATGCGCCGCTGCATTCTTGCCGGCTCCTCACGTCAGATTAAAAGGGATGGTTAGGGATGGCTCTCTTGACCCTTCGACTGCGCTCCTCTGTCCCCTCGTAGTCGCTCTTTTCAGCCCCGAAAACATCCTCCAACGCCCCTTCGTCGAGCTGGAAGTCAGGTTCGGGCCCAGAGCACCCCAGTCGCGCTATTTCCGGTGAGATTGAATCCGACTTCCGGTTTGGGTGTCCGGTCACTGCGCCTCCGTCGCTTCCTTCCGCCCGCGGCTGGTCCGGCCATTTCCGGTCCGCGAAGACCGGCCAGAACAGGACGATGATCAACGCGATTGAGGTTAGGAAACAAAGGTGTCGATTGGTTTTCATCGGGGAGCTTGATCTTACAACTCGTATCGTGTGGTCTACACTGAAAAAAAGTATGGTGACGGCTACTGTAAGTCCACTTTATTTTTTACACAGTCATACTATTTAGTGAAAATAACCAGAATTAAGATGTTGCATGTGTGAGGAATTTTCGATTTGACTGTTTACTCTTATGTAAAAGTTCGCGAGAAACACGATGGTGCCTCTGGTTTTCTCTGAAATCATCTCCCAAGCTCAAAAAAAGCTCTCAAGTTGAAGTCAAAATGTAGGGAATATCCCACGCTATCCTGAGAGTCCACCTCTACATCAAAACAAACTCTCCATGCAAAGATACGGAGCAACTACATTGATAGGGCTGCCACTTTATTTGGGGACTCTAAAAACTGAAAACACAGTAGCACTGCTAATGTATTTGCTCCCTATCTTTGTATGGAGAGTTTGTTTCGATGTAGAGGTGAACTTGTAGGATAGCGTGGGATATCTCCTCCATTTCGGCCTCAACTTGAGAGCTTTTTTTGAGCTTGGGAGATGATTTCAGAGAAAACCATAGTGGCACCATCGTGTTTCTCGCGAACTTTTACATAAGAATCAACAGTCAAATCGTAAATTCCTCATACATGCAACATCTCTTTATAGTGGTATTCACCAGAACTAGGGTGAATCTTACCACAATATCGTAAATGCCACAATACAACCTGGTGTTCATTACCATATTCAGATCACTGTGTCAGAGTATGGTAAAATCTACTATATTTTTTTTCAGAGTATGGATCCATGGATTAATGACAGATGTAGTTCAGGCAAGTTAAGTTTTTGGAACTGTCTCACAGTATTGAATGTAGGAGACCTGTAGAAAGAATTATCAATGATGTATTCGGATACGGCATTTTTTGCTAGGTCATTAAATGTACGCTAAAGTTCTCATCAGATGACGTCTTTGACCCTTGCAAATAAGCAAAAATTCATTTTTTGAGGTTTTCTTACGATGCTGAATATGGAGACTTGAAGAGAAAATTAGCTGTACTATATTCGGATATTGTCTCTCGGCTAGGTCATAAAATAACTGCTCTTGCAATTAAGTATTGACTAATGATGCAGTTCGAAAAGGTGACATTTTTTAGATATTGTCACACTGTAAATATAGAGGGCTCCTAAAGAAAATAATTGATACAATTTTCAAAATTCCAAATACTGATTTACTATCTGATCATGAGAAAATGCTTGTTGCTATTAGTAAATGAGGCTTATTCCCATTTGACCCAAATATCGGCATCAGGAATATATACTGATCAAAGCTTCACGGCGATTGAAATTTTTGAGATTATACCAAATGGGCCTGTTGCAAACTTTTGCTAGAGCAAAAATAAGAGTTCTTCCTTGTAGAATTTGTCTCAAAAATCACAATGAGCGCATATGTAAACTCTGCAATGCACTCCTAACGTAACAATTAGCGTAAGAAATTTGCGTTGTCTAAAGCTTCCCGCTTCAAAAAGGATACTACAGCACAGGTGAACGTTTCGTTAGAGGAGACGTTCCATTCAATCCCTGCTCAATATGGCCGACACTTCCGCGCGTAAGTTGAGGTGAGCGCGAGGTCAATCAAGGTGGATATCTATCAACGCGAGAAAAATGTGAATGTAAATGCCGATTATTGTTATCAGGTGGTTAGAAACATCGTCCCGTCACATGTGTTTTGGCGGATTGGCGTCGGCTATGTTGAATATTGCGTATTATCCTTGTGAGCAGGGGTTGAATGGAATGAGTCCTGTAATGAAATGTTCACATGTGCCGTGGTATCGTTTTTGGGGCGGGAAGCTCGAAGAAACACAAATTTCTTATGCAAATTGTGAAGCAAGGAGTTCAGAATTTGCCGATGCGCTCATCGTGATTTTTGAGACACTTCCTATGAGTAAAAACTCTTACTTTTGCTCTAGTAAAAGTTTGCAACAGGCCCATTCCGAAAGACTTTAAGAGAAAAGTTTTGAGGAAACGTGCTTTCACTGATTTTCAATAAAAACCCGCTGATCAATGTTGCAAATTGAGGTTAACGATATAACAATCGGTTCCTTACTCATCATTAATGCGATTTGGATATTAGAGATGTTTGAGGTTATATCACTGTAAAAGGCCGATGCTGAGGTTGACAGATGTTATCGCGGGCTCTTGTTGATCTCACATGTTAAATGTCTAGTTCGAGGACATTAAACGCAGAATCAAAGCTCTTTTTTAAGGTCAAACAGTGCACTGAACAAAAAGTTACTCCTCGTTAATAGCGAAAGACAAATACTAACTTGACAATGCCATTAATAGCTCCTTTTTACACAAACAAACAAGTTCATTTTGTTTTTTCGGTTGCCATGGAAACAGTTTCACTGCGAATTTCATAACGTAGTTCGTAATTTTTATTTTCCCCTATTTTTTTAGCCTTGGGGTGATACACTGCCTACAAGAGATATTGTTGAATGAGAGTGTATTGATTAACCACTAATTGGATTAACTTTGCAAAATGGAACCAAGATTATTCCAATTTTGCAACTTTTTTACCTAACAATTATAAACCAATCATTTGATAAAGTTTTATCTTTACTCCTAATAAACTATACATTTAATAACAAAATTATATACGGTTGTTAAATTTTTTTTTTATGATTTCAGTAATTTTATTGCAAAGAATTTACGTTGCACAATTCTAGCAACATTGGGACACTCTTGGTTTCTTTTTGCAAAATGCAATCCAATTAATGTGTCGACGATAAGATGTGTGATCAATAGAATTGCCTGTTGCTGTCATTGGATGAGGTTTCTTCCTATTAGACCCAAATATATGTATCAGGAATAAATACTGATTAAAGATGCGAACTGAACTGCTGCAGTTTGTGTGCAGTAAGTCAAAACGCCTTCAAAGCTTTTGCATATGCAATGCGGACATCCATCAAGCACGAATAGTTGAAACAAGACGCTGATATCGACGCGTCCTCTCGTGAATCGAAAAATACTTCCGCTGTTTGTGGGCAATATAGCAGAACGCCTTTTGTTTTTTTGAATATCAACAATGAAACTGCAGGAACGCATAACTCAGTTTGCGACGTTGCGGACTTCCTAGAATTTTATTTTGAGGGGAAAAATCTTTAACTTCATTCCTCGGAAACTCCGCAGATTTTTCTTCTCTGTGTGCAGAATAAATTATGAGAGTAGAAGGAATAGTTGATATCTTTGATTTGGGGGGGGGGGGAGGTGTAAAGAAACCGGTTATAGGACATTTCGTCAACGATTTTTTGTCCGCGCACCTGTTTTTTCCAGTAATTTACGTCCACGCGTTTTTTCGGCACGGGAGTTTTGGTCCTCGTACCAGTTGAGACCCAAAGTTAATTGGCCCACATGTAAATACAAACGACAATTGCTCACGACGTTTTTGGATGAAAATGTATAATGTCTTGCAAGAATGAGGGGTTGCTTGTTTTTTTGTTTTGTCTGTTTGGTCCAACGGAGAATAATATGTAGTTGAGAGTTTTGGTAAAAATGGGGGAGCGTCAATTCCATGAGACAAAATTCACTTAAACTCTCTACACCTCTTTGATGTAACAGGAATTAATTATCTTTCAAGAAATGCCCAATTGCCCACCTTGTTATACCTGAACTGGATAAACCTCTATATCTGCCTCAGCCAGGCCTCAGCTAAACGCTCTTAGATTTTTCCTGTGTACGATAAGTATCTTGATTTATTTTGCGAGGAAAGATCTGTACTTTTAAAGGTTGCCTGGCATTCTTGATACGTTCAATTTCGTATAATACTGTGCAACACCTCTGTTGTGAAATAGTTGCTTCAGGCGCCGCCGCGCGCACGACGGCCAGCGCGGTACGCGCATTGGCGCCTACAAACCTAAGTGGATACTTCAAGCATTGTGCAATGCGGGACGTATCCACTTAGGTTTGTAGGGGCCATTGAGCCTCTCGCGTTGGCAGCACGCCGCTCTGCCCTGTTACGCTTTAATATTTATACTCGCATAGTCAGCGTTTTTTAACTCATGCTTTTGAAATGTTTGCACACTCTGCATTGATTATTCTCATTTGAATTGATGGGGAAAAAATATGTATCAATGTATCAAATTAGAATACTAATATATAATGTGTGTTTTTTAAATATTGGTGGTTCCGTGTCAAATTTAATGATTTCCAAAGCACTTTAATTTTTCTTTTACATTTTGTGATTTTATTGTGCTGCAGCGAGGTGTACGCGCAACCAAACGCTCAAAATTTGACGTATTTGACTCTAAAAGATCAATGTACAAATGGGTTAAAACTAAAGATTGTGTGCTTCTTGGTTTTTTTCCTATTTTATTGCGGCTCATTGAGATCAATGTCGCTTGGAAAAGGTTTTACAAATATTTGTCACGTTTTAAAAATATAAATGTTTTCAAAATGACGTAATAATTTCGTAAAGACAAAATTAAAGAAATGAAAAAAAAGTACCCATACATATATAAGGTATATTGTACATCGAATATTTTAAGGATGGAAATAAAACCAAAGATTCACCAATGACAATTTAAAAAAATGATTCAAAAGGAGAAAGTAATAACATTTCATTTAGAAAAGGAGCAACCATAACAACACCTCTTTCGCTCTCAATTTCTAATTTCCATATTGTCAATATATTTTTACATACGAACTAAAATATAATGCTTGGATCAACTCACTGTTGCTTATTTTACATGTGGGCGTAAGCTAGTGGACATAAAAAAGGTGTGCGGACAAAAAGTCCTTGACAAAATGTCCTGAAACCAAAGGGACCTATTCATTGGCCTCAAAAATATTTTAATGCATCTAGTGGAGAGATACCACAAGATGGGACGTAAACTATTTATTCCTAGATCACGTTTTAGATTACTATTCCTCTTTCGCTGTTTGCCCAGGACAGGGAATGCTACGTATGCAGCAGAAGAGGAAAATTAAATTGAAACGGGCTCTTACGCTTTTTGCTTAATGCACTCTGTAGCACATATGAAAGTGCAAAAAAGTGACACTTAAATTATGCTATTAAAGGACATCATCCAGGCGATGCTATTAGTGATGACGCACGGAGGAGGGGGGAAAAGGGACGCGAAGTACGCGAAAACATTGAATATAGTGGGTAAGAGTCTGATAAATACACATAACTTTCGTACAGAAAATTCAGTAGACTGCTGATGTATGTTTGAGAAAAATTACTTAATTTACAATATAACAAGTGACTTGATGCCTTTAAAAACCATTCTTCAATTCTACAAGAGAAAATGAAAAAGAAAATCGATATGCATTGACGTATAATTTTGCACGGGCTTTTAAAGGGTTTTATAACATATGGACCTCGTTAAGCAGAAAGGAACCAAGCCACATCAGCTATTGCCAAATTTAATCGGGCAATTTAATTTTTGACGAGAAAACGGTTGTGCGGACTTTCATGCAAGTTCCGATGAATTTTCTGCATTGTGCGAAGCAAATTCCTAAACATGTTCAAAGGAGTCCGTACAAACGCTCTCTTGTAAAGCAGTAAATTGCCCAATTAAATTTGGCAATAGCTGATGTGGCTTGCTTCCTTTCTGCTAAACGTGGTCCATATGATCGAATAAACAAAATTCCACGTGAACCTCGATCTTTTAACCCATTGACTTATGATTTAATTTCACCCTGCCGGGCCAGGAATTACGATTTAATTTGGCGAAAATCAGCAACTTTGAACACTTCAAAATAATCCAGAAATTATTTCTCAAAGGGTGAAAATTGACAAAATAAGCATTCACAATACAACGTTTGAGAAAAATGGTGAAAACTTTGAACACAATGATTTTTTTATGTGGTTTATAGCTGTCAAAATCGCAAAAATCGCAAGATCAGCGAAAATCAGAAAATTTTGAGGTTATTTCATGTGCAAACGCACAGTAATATGAAAATACCGCAACAAAACAAGAAATTACCGTACACAATAAGTCATAGGGTGGCCACACTACTCATATAAACATTGATGAGAACGCAATCTACCGGAGAATTGCCGAAATAACGCAAACAATCAGCGGACGGCTCTGAGCCGTCATTTCAGAGCTGGCCCAGCGCTGCCATGACGGCTGGGAGCCGTCATTGTAAGTCAATGGGTTAACTTGCCTAAAACATCCGATATGATCGGCTCGAAGGAAAACTGATCAAAATCTTTCACAAGTTGGCAGAATCTCCGTCAATATCAAAAAAATTCCCCCAGAATTTGATGGAGCTGTGCGCTCGTGCCGTTAACTTTTCTGTTTTTCGCTTATTTTCGGTGGGGCGGTATTTTGCATGGTCCGCTTCCACCACAAAAACCCGTCGGCTTTTCGGCGCGGAATATTCAAAACAAGCATTAGAAGGGCGGGAGAGGGGGAGGGGCAGGGAGAGGCTTACGTCGGCACAAAGAGCTTTCAAAAAGTATCAAGATTAGGCCTTCGGATTACGCTTCAAATGTTTTTATAATATAGCGCTTGGAATTTTCGTTTTTTCCCCCGCTTTTTCGGGAGGAGGCCGGCAAGCAACGGGGTCAGTGTACAAATGAGTTTGATGTTGCGTCGCGTTTAACTGGCAGGGACGAAACGTTTCCGAGAGGGAGGTGGAGGAATAGCCATCAATTGTAGCCCCCCTCCCTCCCCCCTCCCCGCGGGCATCATATTACCATCCCCCTGCAGCAGTTTAGCGATTCGACTAAAAGCCGCCTCCGATGCCAATGTCAGGGGCGTGTTGCCAACTGGCACGTTCGAACAATGCGTTGATTCGCCAATGTCGAAACGGAGGCACTGTTGCTCTCGAGAATGGACGATTTTCCACCCCTTCGCAAGAGAGCGCGCGCTCCAGCACCGATAGAACGGTAAAGTCGACGATAAAACAGCCAGTGGCGAGGCGCGAATGATCGACATTCGACATTTCCCCCTTTGAAGCCATGGTAAAGAATCGATTATTACGGCGCTTGTCGCAAATAGATCGTATTCGATACATCAAACGGGTGAGATTGTATCGATATCGATTGGTTCAAAACATAAACATAGCCTCAAAAGTAA
Organism: Bemisia tabaci; assembly: GCF_918797505.1. Lineage (NCBI taxonomy): Eukaryota > Metazoa > Arthropoda > Insecta > Hemiptera > Aleyrodidae > Bemisia > Bemisia tabaci. The sequence continues at coordinate 29,332,876 of NC_092802.1, forward strand.
ATTCAGAAATCTGAGAGAACGGATCTTTTGTAACAGATTTTTTGTTCTTTTGAGCACCAAATGCCAATTCAAAGTGAAATTGTCAGGAAATTTCTCATTTTCAGCTTTTCTAACTTAAATCCTTACAGTTTGGTTTGAGGTTATGTTCTATTGTTTTGAAACAAACGATACATCGAACCATTATTGAATACGGTCTATAGAACGGTAAAGTCGACAGTAAAACAGTCAGTGGCGAGGCGCGAATGATCGACATTCGACATTTCCCCATTTGAAGCTATGGTAAAGAATCGAGTATTACGGCGCTCGTCGGTAATACCCTGTTTATCGATCCTTTTCCATGGGTCTAAATGGTAGATCAATCGATAATCGCGCTACTGTAAAACGCGAATTCCGTATCTTGCTACAGACTTCTTGTCAGAATTGAAACGTTTACTTTCCAAATATCATAAGCACAAAAATTCAGTGGCATGGCGTGCTTTGCGATATATCGATTGATCGGCCACTTAAACCTATGGAAAAGTATCGATAAATAGGGTGTTCGCAGCGAAAACCATAATAATCGATTCTTTACTATAGCTTCAAATGGAGAAATATCGATATATATATCGAAGCACGCCACGCCACTGCAAAAATTGTGAAAATGGAATTTTGATAGATTATAATTGTAGCTTAAACTAAAATAGAAGAGTAACAGGGTCTAAAGCCTCAAAATTCTCTCGAATACACGGTTTTAACTTACGGTTGCGATTAGATAGTAACCATGGGCGGCACTACGAATTTTTTATGGGGGGGGGGGGCACAGAAGGATATATAACTTGGGCTAAAGGGGGTCTAGGGAAACTCCCCCAGCTGCACAGTTCCATTAGTTTGCACCCATACTCGAAAACGCTGAAAAATTCATTGGAAACGCAACTACTTATCCGTGTTATTGAAAAATCATCCATAAATTAGTTCATATTCACTGGTTTAGCATTAAAAGATGTAATATTTGTATGGTTGAGTCCTATTCTATGAACCATCAGTACTAGTTTCATTAAATGATCACACTGTTATAACTACCGGAGTGGAAATGGAAAAAATGAATTTCGCTTGAAATGCCTCATTAGTTGCATCATTTTAACGGTGTCCTCTAAATATAATTCTAAAGTGGTGCCATTAATGCGTTCTAAGATCAAGAGAGCGTAGGTCCTAGTGGAATTCATAAATATGCGTAAACAAGCTGGGATCAAAAAAGCCCAAAGCCACCTGTCCTTCTGAGAGATTTGGAGGTTATGTGGCAATATGACTTCGCATTCAGTCACACAGGTTCTAGGCTGAAACTCGAGAGTTGGTTGAAAACATGCATCAAGCCAAAAAATGTTACGGTTTTTTGCGGTTCTCTGAGAGTTCTAAAAAGTTACCGTGCCTTTTTCAATATACATTTTCTTTTTTGCTGCTATTCGTGACACATCGTTTTGTGAAATACCGTGCTCAGCTCTATCAAGAGCCAGAAATAAGCAAAAAACCTATTTGTTGGATATTGAGGGAGAGCTTAGAGCCAGGTATAATTAAAGATCTAGACTTGACAAATAACAAGCCAAAAAGCAGGGATTTCTCATTAGAGGAATTGATGCGTTTTCGTGTTTATTGCGTATTAGAATTTAGAATATATCTTGTTAGTGGCCGTGTGCGCGGATGCACGAAGGCCAAAGCGCAATTACGGGACCAAAAATCATAACTCAAATAAAAAAGCTGTATATTTTTTAAGCAACCTTCGTTTTTAATTAAAGCATGGATCATTTTTTAGCAGGATTGGACCTTTTTGGTGTCGTCAAAAACCTCGTGTCTACAAGGCATGCACGATCAATTATCGATATTTGCCGAGTTGAAGCTATGGTAAAGAATGAATCCTTAAGGTGTTCGTTGCGAACATCCTGTTTAAAGATCCTTTTCCATAGGTTTCAATGGCAGATCAATTGATAAATCGCAAAGCACGCCACGCCACCGATACCCATGCATAGGCGTACCTAGATCATTTTGCTAGGGGGAGCCTGGTCCCCTTACCACCAGGGGGTCTGGGGGTATGGAATACCCCTCAGCCCAGAGGGACGTCCAGGGGAGCTTTTCCGGAAAATTTTTGAAATTTTTGCATTTGTTGCACTCAATAGATCCGGAACATTTTTGAAACTTTGAAAATTTTGGAACAAAAATTCCGTTCAAAGCGGGTTGATGTGCCGCATGGTACGTTTTATGAGTTCTTTACAAAAATCGAAATTTTCGTATCTACTCCCATTTTAAAAATTCTCTGTAAAGACGTTAATAGCCTGTGACACTGAATGTCTCAAAATACACTAAGTAACTAAGTAACTATTTGTCTCACAGTGCCAGGGAAACCAATTTTTGAGCTAATTTCCCCTTCGTTATACTACACTGAAAAAAAAATCTCTGTGTATTTACTAAGTAAAGGGTAAAATTACCAAGAATTCAGAGTTCTATTTGATTCCAGTTTTTTCTTGGTAAAATCACCATTTATGGAATTGGTAATTTTATCGAGAAATCTTGGTAAGATTATTGAACTTTCTCGGTAATTTTACTGGATTTTGGTAAAAAAGCCAATATTTTTTATCGACTGTGGTAGAATTACCGAGATAAAATGGCAAAGTTACCGGCAATGGATTACCAATAAAAGTGGTATTTTTACCTGAAAAAATAGTAAAAATACCGGTTTTTAGGTAAGCTTACCAGTCTTTCTTGGTAAAATTACCAATAATTGGTAAAAAAGTGAGATGGTAAAGGTACCAACGGACCTTGGTGAAAACGCCGAGAATTTTTTTTCAGTGTAGCACGCCAAAAGTGAAATTTCACCCAAACGAGTTCCCTCGCTTCCTAACTTCGTACAGAATGTAAAACTATGGCTGCGCTCTGAAATTAATTTTTTTACGCCTTTTCAATGGGTTCCATAGTGGTAATAGGCGGCAGGTTGACGTGCAACGTACGCATGAAGTCAGGTGAAAGGTCTCATGACGTACATCCGCATGATTCCATGAATCGTTCTCATTGAATTCATTGATGAACGGGCTCGTGATCTATTACAGTTCGAGATTTAAACACGCAAACGACCGAGTGGACCCCGGTCTATCAACGATGCAGAATGAAATTTCCCGGAATGAACCGCAATGCAATTTCGCAATTACTTACAAAGTCATTTGGCTGCACGAATTTTTCAAAATTTCCTGGAACTACATTTTATAAAGGCTCATGAACTTTTGTATCTCATGCCTTGCTTGAGACCTCTCGTTGAAACGTTATATTTTATGAAATCAACTCTCAGACCCTTCAGTTGCTTTATCCTTGCTAAAAATGGTAAGTAGAAATGAGTAGAAAATCAAAGTCACATGAATAGAATTTCAATTCATACGAATACAATTGGACGTATTTATGCTAAAAGGAGATATGTGCAAGTGGAAAGATGGGGTGTGCTCGTTAGTTGGGCCATAAGAAACAATGTAAAAGTGGATATAGCTCCTTTTGAGAAAATTGAAAAGCGGGATTTGACATTAAATCAAAAGGAGCTAAGCGCCAAAATATGCTAAGTCATGAGCCGCGGGCATGGCAAGAGAGCGTTGTGGACAGGGCTCATGAGTTAAAGACACGGATCCGCGGCTCGGAGTCTCCATCGTCGCCGCTGACGTCACTGGCGCTTTATATTCCCCATTCATTCTTATGGCCCGACCACTAACGAGCACACCCCATCTTTCCACTTCCACATATCTCCTTTTCGCATAAATACGTCCAATTTCAACTCATGTGAATAGAACTTCAACTTATACGAATAGAATTTAACTCATATGAGCAGAATTTTTCTATCCAGTTTTCACCAACTCATATGACTAGAGATTTCAACTTGCATGACTTCAGCGTTGAATCTACCGTGTCCGATATCTCAGAAACTAGTCACCTCATCAAAAAAGTCTCTTGCTTAAGTCTCTCTTAAAGAAATTTCTTACTTCACGGAGCTGTAGATAAACCCTAACTGTGCGTGTAAAAGATCGTTCATATTTGTATTAAGGCTTTTAGGGTTCAAATTGCCGTGATAGTGAAGAGAGCAGTAAGTGTCAATTTGTCGAATTGAGTTTCCTTCAAAACTCGTCTAATCACTTTTAGATGAAATCACTCAAATAGCTTGAACAGCAAAATTAATCGCAATTGTATCAAAACGAGACACATGAGAAATCAGGAATGCGGAAAAAATGACGTGGTCTCATGAAAGACAGCAGTAAGTAGCATTATTCCTCCGGAGAGCCAATGAAAACAGTACTTTCAAGTAAAGTGTCATCTTCTGCCAATTTCTATCCTGAAAATGTGTTTGTTGTCTGTTCAAAACGCAACAACGAAAACATGCATAAGATAGCACTTACGGCTGTCTTGCCTAAAACTAGCCCATCATGAAAATGAAATATATCCTTTTCATGTAATTGAAATAACATCGGTCGATTTTTAATCATCCAAACGATTTCTAGGAGTCTTTCGGATGATTAGTGGCAATTTGATAAAGAACGGAGGCGTCTCTCGGTAAAATTTTCCGCTCAGACGATTCTGAGCCCGTTTCCTCAAAACCTCATTTTTGCACGTACTGCTCTCTTTGCTCACGGCAGAAAAAAACCCAATAGTCCAGGCGCCTGGTAGCTATAAATGAGGCTACCTGGAATTTCGGGTACGCAGCGATTTTTTTGGCTTACTTCTTGTTTTTTGGGTCGCTGAATCCGAATCTGAAGTTTCCTACCGCGTATCTGGTGAGCATTTTCCGCCATTTTGAAAAAATGGCCTAAAAAGGCTTTTTTTTGCGGTTTTTTTTTTCATATAGCGGCTACGCAGATCCGAGGTTCCTCAATTTGTGTGCAAACTTAGCATATTTATATACCATTTTCTTCCAAATTATGTCAGCTATTTAAAACATTAACTAAATCCGGGACTTTTTCTTATGCTTAGCCGCTTATAAAAAAAAACCGCAAAAAAGCCTTTTTATTCCATTTTCTCAAAATGGCGGAAAATGCTCACCAGATACGCGGTAGGAAACTTCAGATTCGGATTCAGCGACCCAAAAAACATAAAGTTAGCCAAAAAAATCGCTGTGTACCCAAAATTCCAGGTATACTTACCAGGCGCCTGGACTACAAGATCATCGACGAACGGGGATCATACGGCGGGATTTTCGGAGGCGCAGGGCGGCAACGCTCCGACGCGAAAGTTCCCGTCGCGCATTAATCAGCCGCATGACACACTCTTCATTTGCAGATGTTTTGATCGTGTTTTTGTTCTGTATCTTAATTACCCCGCGCGTTTAATTGAGTTCAAATCCGTTCTCGATCGACGGGCCCGCTTTTTTGCGGCCACCCCCTTCCACCCGTCCCTTTGCCGCCCCCTGTCAGCCCCCCTTCCCCTCAACCCCGGAAAGTTGTAACGGGTAAAAAATGAGTCCAGGGAAATCCGCGGCTTCGAGAGGGGATAACTTGCGTGGAGCTCCGACTTGCCCTTCACTTGCAGAAAATTGTTTTCGGATCAAGAGGGATAATATTGAACTGGGGGGCCAACCCATGCTGTCGTGATAAGGAAGAACGACGTATGAGCCTTTTGACGTTGCCAAATTTCCTTGGAGAAAATTCGAATTTTCAGGGATATTTGTTAATTTGGCCTCGCAAATTTTTCAGAGAATTTTATTCGCAACCAATCTCGATTATCTGAAGATTTAATGAAGAAGAAGAAGAAAAAATGAAAAGAAAAAAGAAAAAAAAAAATTAAGAAAAAATGTTAGGTGACCCATTAGCGCGAGCCTCGCGCTAATGGGCTACTACCCACGAAAACGGTTGCAAAAACAGGATCGACAGTTTTACGCTAATGGAATCAAAAAGCTCGTTTTACGGAATGCAAAATGTGTCCAACGAGATAGAGATGACGTGGAAAAGTAAAGTAAGGTCTCCTCAAACATGAAATTTTTCAATTTCTAACAAAAAATCGCATTAAGCACGATGAAGCCGCATGCTACTCTGCCGTGATAGCGAAGAGAGCCGTAAGTGCAAAATTTTTGAAATCGAGTTTTCTTCAAAATTCGTGTAAACTCTTTTAGATGAAATTACCGATACAGCTAAAATAGCAACATTCATCCTAATTTAATGAAAACAAGACGTATGAGAAAGCCGTAAGTGCACAAAAAATGACATAGTTTTTTTCAAGACAGCCGCAGGTGTATGAGAGCCAATGAAAACAGTGTTTTCCAGTAAGGTGCCACCCTCTTCTGCCAATTTCTAACCTGAAAATGTGTTTGTTGTGCGTCCAAAACGCAACCACGAAAGCATGCAGAAGATAGCACTTACGGCTATCTTGCCTAACAATAACCTTGCATGAAAATGAAAAATACCCTTTTTATGTAATGGAAATAAAATCAGTCGATTTTTAATCATCCATATAATTTCTAGGCGTCTTCCGGACGGTTAGTGGCAATTTGACAAAGAACGGAGGCTTCTTTCAATAAAATGATCTTGTCAGAAGCTTCTGAGCCCGTTTTCTCAAAACTTCATTTTTGCACTTACGGCTCTCTTCGCGATCACGGCAGTACTGTTCTGCGACTTACCCAGCGCGCGTAGGTAATTTTTCGACACGCAGTGGCGAGAGACGGGTGTGGGAAAACTGATGTCATTCGACATTCAGACGACCGAATTATTATCCTCTCTATTCTAATAAAATCATTTTTAAGACGCTCGATGGGCTTGGATGAGGAAGGGGAGTTCAAATTCCGTAAGTGGGTTATTTGAGGTTTTTTTTATTTCTATTTGTTCTAAATAATACTGTTGTTTTTTCGTTCGAGATTTCGCTGGCCGCGATGCGGCCTTCAGCGACCCGCGAAGAGGGCTTTCGGCCCCCATGGGCGGACCCCCTAGTGATTGATTAGGAACACTTGAAGAGTTACAGAACTTACAGCTCTTACACACATGATTCAGCTCCCAAAAAACTTTCAGACGGGGAATTTTAGCGCAAAATGGTGCAGAGCCTAAGGAACTTTCACTTTATTTGGATGTTTCAGTATCTCCTTCACCAGTTTATTTCACCAGTTAAAGGAATAAATAAAAAAAATATATTATCAGTAAAGAAATGATCTTTAAGAGCTCACTCTGTGTCAGCCATGACAGATTTTCGTTTCATGCAAATATGTAGTATAAGCCATCTGCGTTTCTGCGTCAGTTTTAAGAATTAGCTTGCAGAAAATTTTCCTGAGTGCCGCTCTCTTTACCTGCCGAATCCACCGTCGCAGGGCAATGACATAGCGTGATGGATGTTTTCAAACTGTTTTTAGCGAGTTTTTTATCAGAGCTTTCCGAGTGGTGTATTTTTTTCAGTTCGAAGGAACTCTTGATAAAAAATCGGGCGTAAGCCACGATAGTTCATTTCAATGTTACCTGTTCGAAATGTCACTCTCGCAGCACCCAATGTACCCACGAAAGCGGTCGATCTCAGAAATGGAAAAACTCACGTCATAGGAAATTTTTAAAGGTCCATCAGGGAAAATGCAAAATAGTATTTCCTCGTCGTTATTTTCAACAAAAAATCGATGCACTTGTCGCGCTAGTCGTCAATTGTTTTCCAGCTGCTCGTATTCGAAGAGTAACACTTGCAGGCTAGGGTGTCCCAAAAAAGGTTGACACTCTTAAAGTTACGTTCAAAGTTAAAAGTTAAGTCTTACATTTCCTGGTTAAAAAAGTGTTCCGTCTGGTTGACAAACTTTTTTGGCCAAGTTTCAGATATTTTTGTGAAGTTTTAGTGCTTCCGCATCGCACATTTGTGAATTTTACGGTCCCAATAATTAATTGAGATTTTTGACGATTTTATGATCCTTTTAGGGACGAAGCAGTGACACTAAAGCCCCGTAAATTTGAGTTAGTAGACTCCAATTAAATGGAACACTCTTTTAACCAGGAACATGGGCGGAAATAGGGTAGGCCGGGGGGGGGGGGGGCTGCTCGGCCTCTTCCAAAAAATTTAAAGGACCCAAGCTACTAATTGACTTAGAGGGAAAAGGCATATTGAATGTCATAAATATGAGCTTAATCCTAATATAATCGATCAAAGAAGTCAGAAAAATGAAAATTACTCGCAAAGAGAGCAGCTTCCCACGAGTAAGGAACATGGAATGTAGTTTAACTGTATCCGGTTGTGGTTTTCGCGCATTTTAACGCAATACTTGTTTTCATGAGAGTTCAATTAAGATAAATTCAATTAAAACCCACTGTAAGATATGATATTTTTAAAACAAGTCAGAAAAATGTCTGTCATCTATGATCTTTAATTCCATTTCATTTGTCATTGAGAATGGCTTTAAATTGCTCTCAAGATGTTCCAATTTTCAAAAAATTTCCCCCGGACCCCTCTCTGCAGCTGGGGGAGTCCCTTCAGACCCCCCTTAGCCCAAGTTCTGTATCCTTCTGTGCCCCCCCCCCAAAAAAAAAGAAAATTCCCACTTCCGCCCATGACCAGGAAACGTAATTTTTCGAGGGTCGACCTTTTTTTGGGACACCCTGTTGCAGGCCGATGTTTTAAAAGCACCATCTATGCATCGATTCCCTCTTCCTATCCTTGCCACTTTGAGCGTCACTTACCCGTGCGGTTTTTTTTTCTAATCCTAGAAGGAGTCCATTAAAAAGAGGAAAAAAAAACTTTTTTTGTTCCTCCTCAGGAACAAGTGACAATTAAGGTGCAGGCCGATGTTTTAAAAGCACCATCTATGCATCGATTCCTTCTTCCTATCCTTACCACTTTGAGCGTCACTTACCTGTACGGCGTTTTTTTTCTAATCCTAGAAGGAGTCCATTAAAAAGAGGAAAAAAAAAAACTTTTTTTGTTCCTCCTCAGGAATAAGTGACAATTAAGGTGATTCGTTAAGCTCAAGTGACGTGGTGGAACTGGAACAGAACAGAATAGTGTTAGCAAAAAAAAACCTCGCATTCGATTCAGCTATTGACTTCCGTATCGAATGCAAAGGTTTTACTCCTAAAACTATTCTGCCTTCATTTCTCTGAATTTTGCCGATTTTTGGGTTTAGAATGATTCCTTAGGCTCCTGCGCAGGGGTTATCATCTTTTTTTTTGCTAAAAATTCAATATCCGCCAAGATTTTTGACCTAATCGGTGCGATTTATCGGATGTTAGTTCAACCACTTCTTTTGAGCTTGACGTAGACCCCTTACTAAAAACACCCAAAACGTTTCAGATCTCTAGGCGTGACCCTAGCTTGATGTTACAATGCATCTGTCTAAGCTGAACACTCTCTCCCCACGATCTTGAACCGATACCCATCATAGTTAAAAAATATATGGCTTTAATTGAAATATTTTGAATTTTTGGCCTTGCTCTCTCCACAAAATAGTGTGGAGCCACCACGTTGTTACATGCAGAGTGTCCCAGACCGCCCATACCAGGCTCTTTTCTCGGTTCTCTAGGGCGCGCGAAGTTAGAGACTGCGGGATCGAATAGAGAATTGATCCCAAGAAATCCGAATTCCATGGTCCCGAAAACCCCCCCAGCTCCCCAGTAATTGAGAGGGGTGGGGTACGATTTGGGTTTCCAACCTAATTGCGGTTTTAATGGAAAAGTTGACTTGAAAAGTACGAAACATCTAGCTTTGGATTGGCTCCTAAAAATCCAAAATCGGCCCACTCTTGGCCCAAATATGACCCCCTATAGAGGAGGGCGGTACTTTTCTCTATAATTTCTATTTCGTCGCAAAATTGTTGCAGATTCTCCGGAAAAAGATGGTACCCCAAGTAATCCGAATTTCATGGTCCTGAGGCACCCTACCTCCCTCCCCCCCGGGGGGTGGGGGGGAGGGTCGGGTTGCTCAGTTTCTACCACATAAATGAGTTTCTAGGTGATAGCTAAATACAGAGATGTCTCAGTGAAGATTGTCTCTGAGGAATTTCTGTATATAACTGTTAAATACTCAACAATTGAAAACTAACCTATTATTGTTGTAAATTTTATTGTACATGTGTTTAAATTAAGTGTTTTGAGGACAACACCTGACACGTACCATAAGCAGTCTCAACAGCTTTGTATGTACTTAATTGAATAACTAAATAAATAAATAATCCGAATTTCTTGGTCCTGAGGCACCCTACCTTCCCCCCCCCCGGGGGGGGGGGGTCGGGTTGCTCAGTTTTAAAAGTCGAGGTTAGACCCTTCCAAATCGCAAATTGATTGCATCCGAGTTGAAGTATAACAGTTTTAAATATTAATTGTCGCATGGAGTTCAAAATTCCTAAAGAGGGATCCTCTCTTTATCTATATGTTTAATATCCTAAGGCTTTTTTTTGTCCCCTTCACTTTGGACAGTTTGTGCTAATACGATCTCGGAAACTACTGGACCGATTTTCCTCGGATTTGTTTTAAATGAAAGCTTTTAGGCTGTAGATGTGCCAGGACCCCTTGGTTTTTCGATTTGCGCGACCGATGTTGCAAAATGGAAACTACTGGACTGATTTTCTTTCCGATTTCGACTATATCTCTTCACCGAAAAAGAAGGTGCTGTATTGCTGTAGTAACACCACAGATGTTTAAAAAAAGTGCGACAGCTCTTGGATGTTGTTATTAACTCAGGTGTTAAGATAACGGCCTAGGATGTTATTTTAACACCTTAGAATGTTAACACCAGAGTGTTAAAAAAAACATCCAATAGTGTTGCACATTTTTTCAACATATTTTTTTTCGGTGTTGCGTGCAACAGACTCATTGACGTGGATTCTCTGAAAAATGGTAGCATCCCAGGTAATGGACACCGAGGGAGGTTAGAGGAGCTCCCCTAATTGTTAAGATTATTTTTTCTATATAATTATGAAGACCATGTTTTATGGTCTTTTTGGACTTCGCGAGGTGTAGATGTGCTCGTTTCTCCTCTTTGTACCTTAAGGTGATTCGATGGACACCATATTTTGTGTCAGAACGGCATGCGATATGTCACATTATAACAGAATATCGAAGCGCCGCGTCTTGAAAGCATTGGGCTGGCGTCGCTCCCGGAAAATCAGTCGAACCACGAGGTTTTTCATGATGCAGCAGAGAGGTTTCCGGTGGACACTCGCGTGGTGACATCGCCAGACACGGCCGTTGTCAGATAGCCCGAGGAATCTCTCTACCTTCCAAAAAAACAAAAATATGATTTTTGTACAAAATTTCGGCCCAATCCAAAAAATGTCACTAATTACCAAAAACAAAAAAAAAAAACCAGGCACCCAAAAAATATGATGGCAGTACCGTTTGGATTCATCATATAAAAGGAAATGATATCAAAACGGCCCAATTTTCTCTTTCATGCCCATGCAATATACCAAACACCCCAACTTGTTTCACAAAAAAAAAAAAATAAATAGATAAATAAATAAATAAATACCTATAAGGTATGAAGACCTGAACACGTTTATTGGATCCATCGCTTTAAAGGAGTATGATATCAAATCGGCCCAACTTCTCTGAAATATGCCCATCTCGGATCAATAATTTTTTTGAGACCTTCCGACTCATCGCTGAGGAGACACTGATCATTACTTGACCCTTAGTATATGTCCTTGTTTAGATGTCAAAGAGTTCCTTATGAGAACTGTAATGAATTTTTTTTCTTTGAAGAGATAAAATCAAAAAATCGTCATAAAATTGAAAAAAAAATTCGAAGAAAAAAAAAGGAATGGGCCGGCCGGCCGTACATACAAGTGGTAGATAATATAGGGTGATTATCGTCTCTCTTTCACATATACATGAACAAGTATCATCGTCAAAAGGAGGATCAGTCCTTCTTGAAATCGTCATTGAAAGATAGACTGAAAGATATTCACACATGAGTGAACAACTTAACAACTTTCAAGCAATGCCATATTCTTTGTTTGTTTCTGATAGAAGGCCTTACAAACTACTGAACCTTGGCGTATTATTGCGAATATTATGTGCCTCCTACTTACAATGCTTCTTTCTTAGCAACTTCATGGATGTTGGCAAGACCGGGTCGGTCACCCATGCCAAAATGTTGGGGCATACCAATGTATCTACATTTCCCCCTTTTTTTTGTACGTGCCGGCCGGCCCATTCCTTTTTTTTTCTTCGAATTTTTTTTTCAATTTTATGACGATTTTTTGATTTTATCTCTTCAAAGCAAAAAAATTCATTACAGTTCTCATAAGGAACTCTTTGACATCTAAACAAGGACATATACTAAGGGTCAAGTAATGATCAGTGTCTCCTCAGCGATGAGTCGGAAGGTCTCAAAAAAATTATTGATCCGAGATGGGCATATTTCAGAGAAGTTGGGCCGATTTGATATCATACTCCTTTAAAGCGATGGATCCAATAAACGTGTTCAGGTCTTCATACCTTATAGGTATTTATTTATTTATTTATCTATTTATTTTTTTTTTTTTGTGAAACAAGTTGGGGTGTTTGGTATATTGCATGGGCATGAAAGAGAAAATTGGGCCGTTTTGATATCATTTCCTTTTATATGATGAATCCAAACGGTACTGCCATCATATTTTTTGGGTGCCTGGTTTTTTTTTTGTTTTTGGTAATTAGTGACATTTTTTGGATTGGGCCGAAATTTTGTACAAAAATCATATTTTTGTTTTTTTGGAAGGATATCACGTATTTTTGGTATGACTTCTACAAAGTATCAGGCAAAGAGAGTTCCCATTTTAAATTTAAAAGTTGTTCCCGCGGGCGCGAGGCAGAGAGGAAACGACCCCCCCCCCCCCCCCCCCTCGAAAACGGCCCACCTTTTTTTAAGGAATTTCGTTCAAACCGCATGTCAATAATCTGTAATCGTTCTCGAGACATCAGTAAGGAAGGATCCATATTTTTGGCACACCCTGTACGTCACAGAAAAAAAACTGCAGGTCAGTATTGAAATCGTGACAAAGTTGGGTCACTTGACGTAATGCCTAATTCTCATTGGCTACGAACGATAGAAACTACAGTAAAGCGCATTGACTTATAACATGCTTATAACGCAATCTAGGTCGCGCGGTAGGTAAGACAGCTAGCGGGGTAAATCAGGGTAAAGACGCGCCTTCCGCTTAGTGGATACATCCGGATATACGAACGAAAAGTACCCGTATCAGGCAACGGCACTGGCATGACAGGCATTTCCATTGTCTCGGTCTCGGACTTGCTGGGTGTTGCTGAGTTGCCTATCGTCCCGCCTGAAGGGACTCTAGTCTCGCCGAAATTTCCTAATGCGCAGTCTAAGCCATCTAAGCCATAGATAGTGCAGTGCATAGAGAGGTTATGATAATTATGTTATTGTTTCGTTTGCAAATTTTGAATCGGGTTTGAGCAAAATAGCATTGCAATTTCAATTTCTCCTGGCTCCTGTCTCTTTTTCTATGTCATATTATTTCTGAAATTAATAACAATATAACTTCTTGAATGGTTTTCTCATTGTACGCACGAAACATTTTCAATTTTATGCTGCCACGAGGAATAATACTTCCAAATGTGACCATTCTTGATTTTGCATGATTCCTTCTCTCTCTAGGTACCTTTTTCGTTGTGAGTGAGTTTTCTTTTATGATTCTCTGATTACTGAGGGCACAATGCTTGGGCACAATGTGCCTGAAACGAAAAGTTGCTACTTACTTGTTTACTATGTGCATTCCTATCCAGACATCATATGAAATCATCTTGGTACTTGCGTTAAATCTTTCCGTTCATAAGGAGATGGTATACAATAAACTTTAGTTGTGATGACATAAATTTTCTCAACTGCATGCTGATTATTGAAACTATGTCAGTACGACAAGGCAAGACAGCCCTATCTTAACCGTGCAATATATCGCATTTCGATCTCTTATCAGACTGCTTCAAACTTTCAATAATCGGCCTGCTGCAATGAAATCCTTTTATAGCTTTCATCATTATGATTCTCCATTTGGCCATTCTGGTCAACTAGAGTCCACAAAGACACATTGACTTTAAACGCGCAACAGGGAAAGGGAGAGTGCCAGTTTAACTAATAATGGGTTTATTTTCAATGATAAAATTAACCAGTCTATTTACTGTCACACCTTCAAAGTGGGTGAATGTGTCAGGCAAGAACCCTGATAATCAACAACTTCAGAGCTGCTCTTAATGTAGGACTTCTATGTAATGTTCCATCTCCTGTGTACAGTAGGCACAAAACCAGGATTTACATTAGAGGCATCACCTGTGTTAAGGGATACCTTTTATGTCTTACATTATCCAACATTTTTTTTTTGGATTCTTGGAACTAATGATAGAATGCAAGCTAAATTCTGCAGCTCAGTGCAGGACCTCTATCATTTACGCTGCTTATACCTAGTTATGCCTGCCAGGTCCTTTGACCATTCGAATCGCAATTTCTCCGAGCTCCAATTTCATCATCAGTAATAACATTGCAAACGCGTGATACCGTCTCATAAAGACAGTAAGCAAAGTAAGTATTTATCAATATTTTTAGTTTCATGAGAGATGTCTCTAAAGCTATGGCATTCTGTATCTTGAGAAATGTGACCAGTTCACTCGTCATTGGAAAAGATAAACAGTAAAAGTTGATGCTTCCGCAAGCAAAAATTACAGTTACCACAACTGAAATTTCGATCTCAATAGCATGAATCTTCTGAACTGTAATGAAACAGTTTGATAACATTTCATTTTCAGGAGCCTTTATCTGCCAATGCTGGTCATACAGAGTCAACAGCGATTGAGTTTCAGTGCGTTATCAGGGTACAACAGAGAATACCACTTTAATTTTTGGTTTTCCTTTCAATAACATTTCATTTTTATGAGTCTGTATCTGCCAATTCTGGTCCTGCAGAGTCGGCTGCGATTGAGTTTCAACGCACTATAAGGGTAAAACGGAGAGTACAATTTTGATTCTTTGTTTTACTTTCAAGGATGGAAAAAAACAGTCCATTTTCTGTTACACCTTCAGGCATGAACTTTTCAGCTAAGGACTCAAATAAATGACAACTTAGGAGCCACTTGTCATGTATGGTTCTTCTGTATTAGTCCGTCCCTTTCGTACCGTAGACCGAGAACCAGAGGTCTAAGTATAAACATCACCTATATTCAAGGCTTAATTTTATATCCTATGCTATGTGATCCCTCTCATACGATTCTATCGAGCGAATGATTCTGCCGGTAAGTTAATTATGTGGAGCACCATCATATCTATGCTGGGAATTGCCAGGGAGATTCTGCAACCATCCGATTAAGGTAACTCTCACATCAATACAGTGGCAGGTAAAGTAAGCAGGTATTTATGAGAGATTTCTCAACTCGGGCATTCAATGCCCACTTTCCGTCAAAGAAGATGCTCTGTTGATATACTGTTGCAGCCCAAAATATTAATTACAACTAATATTTTTAGTCGCCTCAGTCTCAATCGATAGCTTTCATTATTCTGCCAGTTCTGGCTACCCAAAGTCCACATCTAATGAGTTTTAACTCACTTTCAGGGTGTGCCAGAGAATTAATTCCTGTATCCATTTTCCGTGCTAAATGAACCAGCTAATTTTCTGTCGCACTCTCATAGTGGGTAAATTTGTCAGGCGAGGACTCAGATAATCTAGAGGTCAGGCGGCACTGATGTATTATATCGAACAGCTGCTCTGTATTATCTCCTATATGTGGTAAGCAGTGACGGCAAGTTTACGTCTCCAGGTACTGCAAATTTTAGCCGATGTATAGAGAGGTTATCATCAAGGATATCCTGCATTAGTTATAGCATTTCAATTTTATCAAACCAATGAAATAGTAGCATATAGATACATACCTTCTGCAGAGGTCAATATGAAAGACCTTGATTTGAAGAATTTTATCAAAATACAGGCAAATTAGACGATTCAATCAACTTCTGACACAGAATCAAGGAGACTTGCTGATAATCAAATTAACAGTAATGTTTGAAGTCAAGTATCGTGGATGTTGTGACATTGAGTTGATTTCATTAACAGAGTGCTGCGTAGCTTCTTTAAGAAGACACATATGCACGACTGATGGGTGAATGCGTAAACCGCGTTTCCAATATAGAGCATTACAAGTCTATGAAAACATTGAGGCTTTACGCACCAGTACCATGATACACTGAGAAGAGACACATCAATTCCAGAGGAGTTCCGCTGCTGGCAAAATTTTATTAAAAAGTGGAAACGCAGATTCATTCGCACCGATTGAGATCCCCGACACACATCATCGTATTGAAGGAAAGGATGATTTTCTGGTGGAAAGTTGCTGAATCTGATTATAACGAGAAATAGTATCTAGGACTCACTAGAGTGGGATATCATCAATCATTCATAAACAATTACCTACTTGAAAAGATCACTAGATCAGGGCCGCTGGGAAGAAATGGCAGGTTGATCCGAGTACTTACTGTGACAACTATATATAAATTTATCAAGGGTGCGGGAATCATAAAAGGGTTATATTATATAGAAATGGATCCAGTTATCTTCGGCTACGATAAAATGGAAACACGCATCAATTAATCTATCTTATTCTTATTATTTAAATATTTAAAGCCATAATAACAGTACATAGCATAACCTAAAATTTGGCTTCTGGAGTCGGCGCTCACCATTCACCGCGCGGTTCTGCGAGTTGTTTTCAAATTCAAATTTTTTGTGAAGAATTGAAGGACCCGACTTCTTTCGATTAATTCTCCTTTCGACGCCCATGTAAGTCTGAAAACTTTTCAAAGGTTTGATCCTTGGAGTTTACAGATTCTAATTATCCCCAGTTTGATGGGT
Organism: Bemisia tabaci; assembly: GCF_918797505.1. Lineage (NCBI taxonomy): Eukaryota > Metazoa > Arthropoda > Insecta > Hemiptera > Aleyrodidae > Bemisia > Bemisia tabaci. The sequence goes on from NC_092802.1 coordinate 29,349,653, forward strand.
TTTATGCTACCCTTACCTCCACAGCCCTGGCAACATATCCGACTTTCAGAGCAGCAATAAACGACCTAATTATTAATTGTTCTCGATTACACCTCAACAATATCAAATTTCCAAAAAATCATTTTTAGTATATGTGACGCTGATTCGAAATATCTATACTTGTATGGGGTTTTTTTCTACGGTATAGCTGTAATGTCAGTGAACTAAACACGATGGTCAATCCCGCGGCCGACCGTTTCGCGGGCCCCGTATCTGCTCTCTGCTCATCAACAATTCCATCAGTGTCAGCTTTTGGGGTCCATGTCGTCAAAAACGATCGTCAAGTTTTGGGGTCCAAAATTTGTCGTTAAAGTTTAATAACTTTTTTAATATTTAACTAAAGTTAAAAAACGAGGGCATTACGAGTAGAGCTGAGCATACTCTACCCAAATATTATAGGGTTTTTGGGCTTTACTCTACGACTTAATTAGCAGGAGAGCTAAATGGACCGCAAACCGTGCAGAAAAGCCTGGTCGCGTTGTTTCGTGTAAAACTAGTTAGGCAGCAGCCACCCGTCTTTTTTTTTTTTTTTTTTTTTTTTTTTTTTTGGGGTCGTCATTTTTTAGGGGGAGTTTTTTAGGATTGGGCCGGGGTGGCTACCGCCACCTAGAATTTCGTACATCTCTACCTCGGGCGTCGGGCTCCGAAACCCACGAAACGGCGACAGCCAGTCCTCTTTCCTGGATTTCGGAGCCTACGACGGATGTTACATGCAAAGTCAGGAGGTTTTTGGCGAGCGAACCGTGGGAAATGACGCTAAGTTAAGCAGGCCTAGAGGCCCACGAGGAGCTCTCTGAAATCCCCTGAAGTCAGTCGCGTTTGCCTCCTTGCCCGTGTGCTCCACCCGGAAACTTCGGCCTTGTCGTATCCTGCGCCCTTTCCGTGGTGCCTTCCCTGTTGAGTAGCCCGAATGCGGTGCGTCCCCCGGTCCCTGCCGGCAGCGAAGTGACCCCTTGTTGTTAGAGTTGTTCTGTGTGAGTTTGTTATCTGTGTGGTTTGTTGTTAGTAGTTTTAGTAGTTGTAGCCTGTGTGGCACTTATCATTATTATACCGTTGTATATTACACCCCAATACACGAGCGGCCACCCATAGATTGTGAGTCATATTCTTTCCCTAGGATACCACTCTCGAGGTAGGTGACCATTTATATAGAGTGAAAGGGCTCTTACATCCCCCTAGATCTATCCCCCCTATTCTAGGATTACCCTTTCTGGTGGATACGCCCCCATCTGCGACCATCCCCTACGTGTTCAGCTGCTTGGCTCGAGAGCTGAGCACGTTATACACATCAATTGGTTTCATTTATTTAGCTACTCGTCATTTTTCTCCAATTTTGAGATCGCAATTCTGTTGTCAGGAGACTAAAGCACTCACTTACCACTTTTAAAAAAGAAATTCAACGTAATAGAGGCGTGATTTTTTTAGAGAGAAAATATCGCATTCGAGTGCAGTTTTGATATCAGTATCGAATGCGATATTTTCTCTCTAAAAAAAAACCACGCCTTTATTACGTTGGATTTCTTTGTTAAAATTGGTAAATGAGTGATTTAGTCTCCTGACAACAGAATTATTGCGAACTCAAAATTGGAGAAAAATGACGAGTAGCTGAAAAAATGGAACCAATTGATGCGATATATCTCCGATATATATGCCGTTCTGACACAAAATATGACGTCCATCGAATCACCTTAAATCATCTTAGGTTAAAGCAATGACAGGAAAAAGAACATAAATATCGAGAAAATTAAAAGTGACTTATCAACGGTGTAATAAGTCGGCAATCACATAACTCGTTTGAGGTGTCTGAAAATCTCCGCCTCTAAGTAATTTTTTTAAAGGAGAACAAATTGACATCATTTACTGAAGTTTTTGCTGAATTTTCTTCACTCAGAGAAGAAAAATCACGGCAATTTTCAAGAATTGCAGTTGAGTAATTTTCTATTTAAAAAATAAAGTATGACAAAAAATCTGCGACCGCGCAAACCGAGTTATGTGATTGCCGACTCCCGCCCGGCAAGGATGGTTGCGGGTTCGTTGCCGCAACGTTTTTTTACAATGTTTCTGAAAACGTTTAGTGGCAACGTTTTTAAAATTGTTGTCAAAACGTTGTGAAGAAGTTTCAAGTCGACATCTTTTAAAAACGTTTTTGCAACGTTTATAATAACGGTGTAAAAACGCTTTTAAAAAACGTTAGTTAAAACGTTGTTAAACAATGTTGTTTCGATGTGTTAGGCAAACGTTTTAAAAGCGTTTTATTGCTATGTTGTCAAATCGTTTCCATTTACATTGCTGCAACGTTTGATAAAAAATGTCATAGTTTGGCAAAGAGCGCGTCATGTGCTGCACATCGGAGGGGACACTTTTACACTGAAATTTCAGGTGTTCTCCCCTCTGTTGTTTCTCAACAGATGATTTTCTCCGATCAATGTGAGGGAAATGTACCCTCATTCAATGTCGCAAAAATATTCAAGGGAAGACGGTTAGAGGAATATTAAATAATCAAGTGCACGGTAACTCAAAGTTTCACATCTTCAATTTTCAATAGCATGTCATCCAATCTCTCTTTTTGGCAAAAAAATGAGATGAATATATACATACCCCTCTCTTATAAGCCCCTCTCCCCCCCCCCCAACAAAAAAAGGGGGGGAGCTATTAATAGATGTAAGACATAATATGAATAAACTATAAATTATTATATCATCATCAGTAAAAAAGTATAAAAGAAAAGAAAAACAAATTTATGGATGGATGCCAAAAATAGAGCAACCTAATCGTATAGAAATTGAGGGCCGTTATCGTAAAATACGTAACGCTAAATTTCGGATTTTTCGACCCCCCCCCCCCTTCCACCCCACATAACGCTGTTATGACAGATCCTTATCATTTACCATTACATTTACCTTATCATTTACAACCAAGTGAGATAATGCTCTCTTTGCACCCCTCCCTCCACTATAGAGCGCTCTGTCTGTACATTATTCTATGAGCGGGCCTGCAGAAAGGTCCAATGAGGAGGGGTATCGGGTCATATCCTCCTCAGAATGCATTCATGTAAAAAATATTTCAGCAACACCCATGCAGGATAAATGAATAGACCGATTATTTTCTTTTCTATGAATGATTAATCGATGATTGATTCACCAATTGATTAAATAGAATTTGGTTGGAATTTGATTTTCCTGGAGTACCTGTATAAGCCCAAGTAGCCACGGTTGCAACTTGTTGCAACAACATCATAGAAAAGTTGCAACTTTCTGACGTAACTTTTGTTGCAACTTTGTTGGAAGAAGATGGCAGGAAAGTTGAAACAAAGTCTCAATATTTTTGCAACTTTTTCCTCGAACTTTTTGGGAGGAATTTTAAACAAGTAAAGTGAACAACCAACAATGAGTAACAAGAAAAATGTTAATAGTAATTGTACCCAATATGCCATTTGATTTATTTAAGTAAGACAAACTCCTGGAGGTACTTGTTTTTTCTGCATTCATGAAGCAATTTGTGATTTCTCTGGTTAAAGAGCGATGAGGTTGACAATGCTGCGGAAATTGTGCATCTTGGCTTTTTATATTCAGTTAATCCACTAAAAAGTTCTGCTACACAGTTTTCTGAAAAGAAATCCTACATTTTTTCTATGAACAGATTTGGCAGTAAATCAATATATATATAATAATCTCAGATTGTATGCCAAATCGCACAATTTAGCTGCCCTGCCTAGCTTCATACTCTCAGACCCAGATGTGGAAAGAGCATATATCCCTGGTAAAAAAGACGACTATGCTGCGAATGTATAGCATAGTCGTGTGCATATGTGAGAAGTCGCAGTGTAGTCATCAGTATGCGCAGTGTATTCGCAAGGTAGTTGCAAGGTGGTCACCGGCTATAGTGGTCTCTATGAATGTGTAGTTGCAGATCAATGGTGGGTATCCGCAAGCATAGGTGCATATGTTTATGTACCTACCTTTACCCGCTACACATGTGACTACACAACTCTGGGACACTTAGTTGTGCAACTACATATTAACATCACCTTTACATTATGCCTCTGACTATGATTTAATTATAGCATACCGACGGTGAAACTGCCACACCAGCCAGATAGCACCCAATGTTCTGAGAATATTCCGACAATGTTCCTACATTTTGAGCAGCTTTTAATAATCAGAGAATATTCTGAGAATATTCTGTATCAGCAGCTAAACTCAGAATATTCTCAGAATGTTCATCATCTTCCACTACGCATGTGTAGGAGAATCTTCCAGCTACATTTGCATCATGCAAGGTAACAACGGATGACATATGCTCAACGCACGACATGCGAACATGCTCAATAAAATAGAAAAGAACAAAAACCACTCACCAACTTGCTCGAATCAGTAATCCACTGGGTCAGGAAAATCCAATTGACAACAATTAATCCAAATTTCCAATTAGAACTGGTATAAGTACAGAGAAACACTTGAAAACACTATGGGTGCATTGTAAAAAAATCTTGAGCACTCTTTAGCGTAAGTGAAAAATTAGCACCATGATTTAATAGCTGATCAATACAGAACAGCACTCTCAGAAAAGCACTGACACAACACCATTTTTCAGTTTATTTTTACTTCTAGGAGAAAAATGCATTTTTCAAAAGATCCGACATCATCGGCCATCGCTCGACAGCAATGAATGAGATAAAAATAAAGCTTAAATAATTTCACAATTTACTCCGATCATTGATGATATTAAGGTAGCCATTGATTCTCTACCCGACGTCCTTATCACACATAACAAGGAAGGTCAAGAGCACAGAGCAAATGGCACTAAGCAGCGCAATGTACATGTGATATCGCAAGTTCCGGAAGTGTCGATCTGCAAAAATACAAAGCGAGAAACAGATCATCATATTGATCCACCTACAATTAATGACCGTCAATAGAGACAGACATTCAAATACGTTATAATAAATAAGCCACCATTTGTTAACAGAACAGAGTTTTCGTGAGAGTAAGACCCTTCTCTGGAGGGACGAGGACCTTCCTTGGACCTTTCCTTCCAAGAAACACTTAAAAATGGACCACTTTACTACTTACAGGTCTGAGCTGCTGAATGAATTACATTACACCAGTCAATAAAATTTTAAACTCACGCCCTCACCGTCGAATGTTGACGGATGACCTGATCTATCGCTGAATATACATAGGATGAGAAGTTGGCACATCTGAAAAGCAGAGCGGTTTATTCTTGTTTCAGCTTTGGTAGTATTTTAAAATTTAACAACTATCTGTTGCCTTAAAAGGGATGAAATAAGTGCAACACCAGCGCACCACTGCAAATGTGCGATTTGTCAAATTTCTAGGGATGAGGTGTTTCAAGTTTTTGCTAATAAATTAGCCAGCCAATTCAAGAGAATGACAGAGGATACGCAGAGAGGATGCCTTTCTATATGTCAGTATATTGAACGGACGGGTGAAAGAGCTGTTGTCTCTCAGTAGGTAACAGTCGGCAAACTATTTGGGCAAGAAGAGAGTTCTCAATTTTTAATTTGAATACTTGGAGTCGATAGATGCCATTAGACTGAATTAAAGTACACAAGGGTGTGATGATGAAAAATTACTTACTGATTGTGCCAATTTTTGAGTAAAAGGACTTAAAGGAAAAAGGTAGAACCAGTAGAACTCTTTTGAACAGATGTGGGAGATAAACATTAATATAAACATAACATAACCTAACACTTGTCAAGGTGTTCCTGGAATAGGAATAATCGTTCCTTGCCGATACTTCAAGGGACGTATATATTTATCAAAAGAATTATCAAAGAGAATTATCAGCAGAATAATTCCAAGCAGGGATTAAAGTACAAAAACTGGCGTTCTTAAATGCTTTTAGAGGCTGATTTTCATTTTCATACGAAACCCAGATGAAAAGTCAACAGGTGGAACGGTCCACCGCCCAACTATCCGGTATCCAACTTGGAACACCAATTCATTCATTTCAAATCACCAAGCCGTAAGCAACGGCAACGGCCGACCATGCCGTTACTTTGAAAATGAAATAATTAATCCAATATTTGATCTTCTTAGTTCTTTTCATGATTTGTATCATCGGCATCCACCTCACTGTACCTAACTTCATCAAACACAGGTAAATACTCTCCCTTCTCCTTCCACCTTTAAACTCGGGACGACGGACACACAAACGAGCCTGTCACTGATTGTCAAGCAACTGATAAAGTAACTTGAGTTTAATTGGCTTTGCCGATTTACGATTCAGTTGATTTAGGTATTCTAACTAGCAAAGTAATTGTGATTTCTATTTTCTTTGTTTGTGTATGCATTTACTACCATGTGCTATTCCTAACAGCAGTTGCGGGCTCTATCTCAAGTCGAAAAGTTCTGTTGCACCCAAGACCAATCCACACAGGTCAGTCATTGCGCATCTTTTTGAAAGCCACTTCCCCGCCCGGCCCTAACTCAGCTGCACTCAATAGTACGTCACAATGGGTGCTCCCATAAGAAATACATTGCAAGCACTCAATAGTACGTCACTGCGCAGTAGAGTACCAAAACTCGTCCACGGGAATGACTGACTTGTGTGGATTGGTCTTGGTTGCACCCACTTCATCTCCTGTAGGACATCTGGCAGTTATCTAATTTTAATAATATCTAGTACCACTAGAGTTGAAACAAGTATGAACCCCTCAACATTTCAGATGTGTCAACTTCTCATCCTATGTATATTCAGCGATAGATCAGGTCATCCGTCAACATTCGACGGTGAGGGCGTGAGTTTAAAATTTTATTGACTGGTGTAATGTAATTCATTCAGCAGCTCCGACCTTTAAGTAGTAAAGTGGTCCATTTTTAAGTGTTTCTCGGAAAGAAAGGTCCAAGGAAGGTCCTCGTCCCTCCAGAGAAAGGTCTTACTCTCACGAAAACTCTGTTCTGTTAACAAATGGTGGCTTATTTATTATAACGTATTTGAATGTCTGTCTCTATTGACGGTCATTAATTGTAGGTGGATCAATATGATGATCTGTTTCTCGCTTTGTATTTTTGCAGATCGACACTTCCGGAACTTGCGATATCACATGTACATTGCGCTGCTTAGTGCCATTTGCTCTGTGCTCTTGACCTTCCTTGTTATGTGTGATAAGGACGTCGGGTAGAGAATCAATGGCTACCTTAATATCATCAATGATCGGAGTAAATTGTGAAATTATTTAAGCTTTATTTTTATCTCATTCATTGCTGTCGAGCGATGGCCGATGATGTCGGATCTTTTGAAAAATGCATTTTTCTCCTAGAAGTAAAAATAAACTGAAAAATGGTGTTGTGTCAGTGCTTTTCTGAGAGTGCTGTTCTGTATTGATCAGCTATTAAATCATGGTGCTAATTTTTCACTTACGCTAAAGAGTGCTCAAGATTTTTTTACAATGCACCCATAGTGTTTTCAAGTGTTTCTCTGTACTTATACCAGTTCTAATTGGAAATTTGGATTAATTGTTGTCAATTGGATTTTCCTGACCCAGTGGATTACTGATTCGAGCAAGTTGGTGAGTGGTTTTTGTTCATTTTCTATTTTATTGAGCATGTTTCCATGACATATGCACTCCACAAGTTGGGTAGTCGCCAAGACGACCCCTGTGATTAGGAGGGTACGTAGTTGGAACACCCACAGGTAGTTGCACGACTACATCTAGGTAGTCAAGCGACTACCCTAGTCGTAGTCGTGCGACTACATAGGTGTAGTCTTGCAACTACCTGAGGGCGTTCCATTTATGTACCCTCCTAGTCACAGGGGTAGTTGTCTTTTTTACCGGGACAAATATTCTCAATTCAAAATGTTCATCTTTGCCCGTAAAGTTTTGTCTTCTGTGAGTTTTTCTCTTACGTAAAAATACACAATGTTAAATAGTGATTGGAAAAAATTAAATTTTCAAAGTAGCTTTTTTTTTAACGTTATCACATTGTGCAAGGATGAGTGTAAACTGCCATATATTTCCATTTCTGCGCCTCCCCCGCTCCTCCCCACCCCCCGCTCCACCCACCCCCCGCTCCCCCACCCCCGCTCCACCCCCTCCCACCGCGCAGAGCGTGACGTTGTTACGCGGCGTAGGTACAACGTTAGTGAGGTACGTTAGGACTACTTTTTCAGCAACGTTGTGGCAACGTTACTTCGAAACGTTGCGCTCCGCGGACAAAAGTAACGTTTTACCAACGTTGTGACAACGTAGGCCAGGAACGTTACTTGATTTTTTGCGACGTTACTACAACGTTGCTGCAACGGCCCATTGCCGGGCGGGCTTACACCCTACACCGTCGTTATGTGTTTTCGCTGCTGCGAACGTTTCCACTCTCGGCTCCAAAAAGCAATGACGCATGACGCACGAAGTATCAAAATCAATTTCTTTGAAAATCATCGTGATCTGAGGCGCAACAGAGTTTCAAGAGGGAAGACATGTAATACTCGTGTAAAATGTTCTGCGGAGGCCCCACCGTTTAGGCAAGTAAGTGCGTCATGGAATCATATATTTTTTTACTCCTATCCCTCTTTGAAACTGACGAGAGGATCACTCGTGTGATATGAGTGGAAGAGTGAAGTAAGGGCGGATCCAGCACGCACTTGCACCAAATGTGACCAATTATGTGATTGCATTTTAAAACGATATTAAGATTTTTCAACTCAAGTATTTTATCATTCAGTGACCGCAATAAAGCGTGTCCAACATGTTTGCTGCACTCAAGTTTCGATGGGTTTTGGTTTGGATCTGCGTTATTGTGTTTAGTTCTGCGACTCAAAGCACACAAGGGCCGGCTCAGTTCGTAACGCAACCGTCTATTGCTATAGGTAACATTTTTAAGTACTACTTTTTTTGATCATTTATGTTCCCACTTGTGTTCATACATACACTCAAGTCGCTTTTAAAGCGCGCTCGGGCACTCTGCGACACCTAATCGCCATTCTTGTCTATCGACCCAGAGGGCATCTGGTAAATGGCACCTTGTAATTTCATATTGAATGCCATCCATCCACGATTTTGCTGGACGCCCCCTACGTCTCCTCCCAGGAGGAACATAATCTAATACCTTCTTAGGCAATCTGCCATCCGCCATTCGATGAACATGACCTTACCAGACGAGCTGTTTGGTCATAATTTCATGCAGGATGTTCTGCTTACGATGATCTCAAGCACCGTTTCATTCCTTACGTGCTCCCTCCTCCAGATTCTGGCTGATCTTCGCCACATACATCTTGACTTGTGTTCATACTGCTACTAATTATTTTGTAATGCAAGGTTTTCTTAAAATTGAATTGTATGAGTTGTTTAATGCATCGATCAGTATTTATTTTTATTTTAAAGTGGACCTGCCGCACACTGAAGATGTACATAGGCGAAAAGACTTTTTGGAGGTCCAGTAAATCTAGTTTCTAACCTTGGAAAAAGTTGCGAAAACCATTACCATGAAGTGGCAGGGTATTTAGGATCCAAATCAGACGGAAAAAAAAGTATACTAACGCAACCCACCAGGAACTCAATCGATTCTTAGTTTTTTTAAATAGCAGCTGAGGACGATTTCCAAAGAGTTACCTTTAAAAGAGTCCTGTTTCGTAACTTTAAAATATTGGTCAGAGACAAAAATTGTGCGGAACAATTGATAGAGATAATACAATTTTCTATCAGAACTGTATTCATATGTATGCTTTTGCAATCGGACTACATTTTACAATTTGGAACTATAAATTCTTGCCCGGTTTAAAAACTAAGTATGTGCCATTAGTTTTCCTATGCACATAAGTGTTTTTTCCAGAAAAGCCAGAATTTATAGTTCTAAATTGCAAAATGCAGTCCAATTGTCCCCCTTCCGAATTATCCAAATTTTAAATCGAGGAATAAAACCCAAAATCTGATTTCAGAATTGTTTTTTTTTTGTGATTTTCACCAATATTATAGCCTTATATAATGGGTTTGAAGTATAAAATCCATGGTAAAAATAGATTGTCACCCGAGAATGAAATCATCCTCATAGAATAAAAATCGCGCTCCGGAGAAGAAATCGTCCATTCTATTTTTCCCCTAGGGGGTCGATTTATTTTTCTTACAAAACTACTACATTACTGAGAATTGAGTTAAATATTACTGAAGCAAGCGCGCCTCTTATAATTTACATTTTTCTTATTTTCAATGTGAAATGGTCAATCAAGAGAAATCGCATTGTGATCGCGAAGAAGTTGCCCCATCTCCAACCAGATTTTGCCTCCTATCAAAATCTGAAGATCAGATATAATATCAATCTTTTCAGAGACTCATGAGACAGCAGCATGCGAGACTCTTAAAAAAAACGGAATGGACCACTAGATAAGGTACGAATTTCAGTATTCTGATACATGTTTCTTAACCAAAATTTTACGTAAAACACGATGCACACAACGAAAATTACCGAAATTAACTCCTTACGAAGATATTTAATGATTCTTAATGCGTGAATTCAAACCACCCGCTCATGAAAACAAAATGCTCTACGTGATTCACATCGCGCGCTAAACGTTATCATGACAGTCTCTGCGATATAAAAATCTGGCAACCTTAATCTTGACGCTTTGGCTCAGTTATAGCAAATTGCTAATAGTTTGAACAACACATGATGGGAAATGAACATTGCTCGATTGAGAAGCTTGCTGAAACCGTTGTAGTGGGCGATTTGACTCACGTAGAGTTTTGAGTTTCTTGTGAGCGGGCAGTTCAAATTCCTCGTAACCAATGTGAAATAAAAACGTTAATATCTTCGTTAGGAGTTGGTTTCCATAATTTTCGTTGTGTGAATCGTTTTTCACGTGAAATTCTAGTTAAGAAACATGTATCAGATCGCTTAAATTCGTACCTTGTCTAGTGGTCCATTACCGGTGTAGGCTCCCGCTTCTCTCATAAAAGATGGTGATTGAAAAAAAAGACGCCCAACCCATAACTTTTGATCAGTTCATTGAATCGAGTTAATTTTTTTTTTTTTAAATGAAAGATCTCAAAAATATCGATTTGCACTTGTAATAAAAAGCTAAAAAAAAAAAAAAAAAAAAAAAAAAAAAAAAAAAAAAAAAAAAAAAAAAAAGTAAATCTCATGCCACTCTATAAAATGTTGTCGAATTTTAAAGGTGCAAAAAAATGTTAGCCAGCGCGCAACGACTAAATTCGTCGTCCCCCTGACGAAGGAACGTAGCTCCAATCTAAGGTTGCCAAATTGACTCAAACAATTGATTCATTTTTCAATAATGTACCTGTGCGGTTTTTATCCAAAGTTTTCCAAAATTTCGCGAAAAAGCTGCGGAAAAATCAGTAAAATTTTCCGTTAGAAACACCCAAGATTGTCCTGATTAATATACAATTTGCGAGAGGAAATTTGGCAACACCGAAATGTAGTTGCGTTTTTTCGGGGGAAAACGACGAATTAAAGAACAAATATTTTTCAGACTCTGAGGCTCAATACTGTGCAATCAACAAATCCCATGTTGTAGAAATGTTTACAGCAAGATTTATACCGTGGTCGAGATGCTGTGCTTCTGCCTCTACTGAATTAACCTGGGAAAAGGCTGCAAATCACAAAAAACCGAAACTGAACTAAAACCGGGACGCTTCTGAGGTAAAAAATGTCATTTTCAACGAGAAATTAAAGATGAGGGGAAAATGGAAGAGGGAAAAATGGAATGACGGATTGACGATTCATTTTTCTTTTATATTATATTTTTCCAGTCGAAAATGAAACTGTTATATTTCGAAACGTCCCGGTGTTTAACTAATTTTTTGAGTTTTGCGTATTGAAGTTATTCCTTAGGTTATATTTTTGTTTAGTGCGCTGGTTGGCTGATAAAGTTGATCACCACTGTTTCAGCAAATTTGACGCATCCTCAGCTAAAAACGAAGATTGATGATTACTTCCTCAACTCGGACGATGACTCCAACAACCATGATCAGGATCTTCAAATCAGGGTGGCCAAAACTCAAAAGGATAAACAATCCCCAGCGGCCAAACAAACGAGTAGATACCTCGGCTTTCAGGGTCCGAACGGAAAAAAATCCTCAAGACCCACAACACCTATACCACTTTACAAAACAACAAACCCTGGGGTGGACCAACTGGCTAAGAGCCTGGGCGTGATGAATCTCCAAAATCCGTCTCAATCGGCGACTCCATCAAGAGGCTGGGGCGCAATCAGAAGATTTAAGAGTTCTTTGAGAAGGAGCAAGAAGTTTACGGACTTAACTTCTTTATTAAGTTTTGGGAACAAGGCTGAAATTACCAAGCCTACCAGTACTATCAAACGTACTAGTTCAATGTCATCGGACTCCGAGAATGAAGGCGGGTACAGTTCAGGTTAAAGTATAGGCCACACTGAAAAAAAGTATGGTATAAGATCTACTATAAAGCTACATGATTTTTTACACAGAAATACTATTTTGTGAAAATACCGATAATTATGGTAGTATTCACCAGAAATCTGGTGACCGTTGCCACAATATGGTAAAAGCTACCGTATCGAGTCTGGTGTGTAATAATTGGCACCGTCGGATCACTGTGTCAAAGCATGCTAAAATCTACCATATTTTTTTTCAGTGCATGGACAATTAAACCAAGGACATGGGTGAAGAGCGAAATGGAAAAAAGTAGTTAAGACCAAAACGATTTAAAAATATATAAAAAAAAATTATTGCAAGTTAATATTTATTAGATTTATTTTAATTATATAGTATATTAATGTGATCATAATATCTGTCCCGTTGTATTCTGATCCATACCAAAACACCTTGCAGTAACTCATTACATCAAGATTCATTCCATTTTATCCCGATCCGTAAAAGCACGATAATGAGGGAAGGAAATTATACAGAAACCAAAGTTAAGCCGATGGCATGACGTTTTGTGATTGACCGATGGATCGATGGATCTTTTATATTTTTTTTAACGACTTATAGTTTTATAGTCAAAACCTACATTTTAACAGTTTCCGTATTTTCATATTATCTCTAATTCCAAGTTTTCCAAACCTCAGTAACCTTCATTACTTCATATATCTAGAGGCTATATTTTATGAATTATAAAAAATTAATCGAATTCGGTCTTACGTAATTATGAAATTCTGATTAGCTTCTTTACATAATATCGCGATTAATTGTTAAGTTTCATAGTTAAAACTTAAATTTTTAAAAAAGTTATGTATTTCTATTCTTTCTTTAACGTTTTAATTTTTTATAGTTATGCCATTCACGAGAATTTAATCTGGGAGTTTAGTATAGCAGTGAGCCACTGGACAAGGTCTGATGAAGGCTGTAACATCATATGTTTTCTCTTTAAAATCTTACATTCTAAGCGATTCACACCATAGAAAGTTTGAGTATTGACTCATAAGCAGAGTCTCAACAATTATTTTACAACACAGATCAAATGGAAGTTAGATTATACAAACGACGTCATTCGTATAGTTGCCTTTAACCAATGGTAACTGTGAACACTTAAAATCTTGTGAAGGAGCTAATTCCTAGGTTTTCTTTGGTGTGACTCGTTTTCCTAGTAAAATTCGAAAAAGAGAGGCCTATCACAGTGATAGAATGACTCCAGATTGATATGTGCCTACCTTAAACAATTACAATTTTTAAGAACTATATAGACGAATTTCTACCAAACAGACCTATGGAAATATTTTATTTGTTTATTTTATTTATTCATTTTTTTATTTCTTTTTTTATTGTATTTATGTTTATTTATGGGAATCGTGTTTGCCATAATAGATGAGTTTATTTATTGATTCCTTTTAATCTTAGGATTAAGGTGATTCGATGGACGCCATATTTTGTGTCAGAACGGCATATATATCGGAGATATATCGCATCAATTGGTTCCATTTTTTCAGCTACTCGTCATATTTCTCCAATTTTGAGATCGCAATTCTGTTATCAGGAGACTGAAAGACTCACTTACCCATTTCAACAAAGAAATTCAACGTGATAAAGGCGTGGTTTTTTTAGAGAGAAAATATAGCATTCGATACTGATATCGAAACTGCACTCGAATGCGATATTTTCTCTCTAAAAAAATCACGCCTCTATTACGTTGAATTTCTTTTTTAAAATTGGTAAGCGAGTGCTTTAGTCTCCTGACAAAATTTCTCTCATTGCTTTTTATCTAGCTCATAACGAGCACGAAACAGAAACAACAGGAATGATACTTAAAATTCTTCCCACAGAAGAAATTTTAATTCACAATAGGTAACGATCAGGATAGTCAGCGTAACGACGAGGTGCCCCCTGAGACCAAGAACATGCCGAGGAAAAAATGTTAAATTTACTCCCATAAATATATAATGTAAAATTGAGAAACCGGATTATAATTATTTAAAGGTATGGTGATTCGATGGACGCCATATTTTGTGTCAAAACGGCATGCGTTATATCGCATCGATAGGTTCCATTTTTTCAGCTACTCATCATTTTTCTCCAATTTTGAGATCGCAATTCTGTTGTCAGGAGACTAAAGTACTCGCTTACCAATTTTAAAAAAAGAAATTCAACGTAATAGAGGCGTGATTTTTTTAGAGAGAAAATATCGCATTCGAGTGCAGTTTCGATATCAGTATCGAATGCTATATTTTCTCTCTGAAAAAACCACGCCTTTATCACGTTGAATTTCTTCGTTGAAATGGGTAAGTGAGTCCTTCAGTCTCCTGATAACAGAATTGCGATCTCAAAATTGGAGAAAAATGACGAGTAGCTGAAAAAATGGAACCTATCGATGCGATATAACGCATGCCGTTTTGACACAAAATATGGCGTCCATCGAATCACTATACCTTTAAATAATTATAATCCGGTTTCTCAATTTTACATTATATATTTATGGGAGTAAATTTAACACTTTTTCCTCGGCATGTTCTTGGTCTCAGGGGGTACCTCGTCGTTACTCTGACTGTCCTGATTGTTACCTATTGTGAAATAAAATGTCTTCTGTGGGAAGAATTTCTAGTATCATTCCGGTTGTTTCTGTTTTGTGCTCGTTATGAGGTGGATAAAAAACAATGGAAAGTGTGCGCGATTCCTTTTGGTGAAATGGGAAAAGCGGAATTTTAACTTCACCAAACGGAGCTATGCCCCAACGGTATGCGGGAATCATGAGCCGTGGGCATGGCAAAAGAGCCTTGTGGACAGGGCTCACGAGTTGAAGATCGCCGCGGATGACCTTGCGGTTTTGTTGCCGCTGACGTCACTGGCGCTTTCTAATTCCCATTCATTCTCACCGCCCGAGAAATAACGAACACACCCCATATATCCCACCCACACATTGCTCTGTTTGGTAGAAATACGCCCCTATGTGTGTAACAAAGCTAAGAAATAATTACTTTTTGTAACAAATATGTCAATTCAAAAGGATGTAAGTTAATATTTATAACCTCTCCAACTACACACAGGGCATACATTAAACACTTGTAAATATTTTAAACCTTTTTGGACAAACTCACGCTTTGACTAATTTGTTATTGAAAGAAAAAACAACTTAATCGGCCCGAAACATTAACAGAGAAACAACTTAAAACGGGACTAAGGCCGCAAATAATACAAAGGAACACATAAACCGTTTCTTATTTTATTTTATGTGTTTCTTTTTATTATTTGCGGCCTTAGTCCCGTTTTAAGTTATTTCTTTGTTAGTGAACTAAACACTAAACAAATTAGTGAAAGCATGAGTTTTTCAAACAAGTTTTTAAAGTTTTAATACAGCTTTCACTGTTTTTCAAAAATTTTGATTATTTTATTAAAAACTTGTAAATATGTTTTATCATGAAATGGAGTTTTCTAGTATTTTTGAAATCCACAGAATCCTCCTTCCTTCTCCCTTCATTTAGATGTCAACCTTAATATGTACAATAGTTCCATGTTGTTAATTGGTTTCAGAGGGCTGGTTATTGTGATGATATAGATTGTACTTATGCTACATTGAACAGGTGAGATTGTGTTGATATCGATCGGTTTCACATGTACTGTAACAGTATAGCTTGAAAAGTCAATTTAGAAATCTGAGTGAACGGGTCTTTTGTGATGGATTTTTTATTCTTCTGACTAGCAAATGGCAATAATTGAAATAGTGAGGAATTTTCTCATCCTCAGCGTTTCCAACTTTAATCCTGAAATTGTTGTCAGAGGTTATGGTGTATTGCTTTGAACCAAACGATACATCGAACTACTATCGAATACGATCCATTCGCGCTATCGACTTTGATGTTTATATCGTCACATTTTACATTTTAAGGGGTGCATTCGGAAAGAAATTTCACGAGGAAAGCAATGGAACCACTCTTGGAACCTACAAGTTTTGTCTAAACAGAGTTATAAGCGTTCAAAGTTCCCAAATTTTTTCCGACCTCTCCTATTTACTCGATCCACTGAGCGTCGCCGGAAATCGCCTGTTGGCATCCATCGACTTGAGAATCTAGTCTTGACGACTTGAGTCCTCTTTTTTGACATTAGACAAAGCTATAGACAAAGAAGATAAAACGGATATGGAGTGGTCCTATATTGGTGCAAGCGAGTGGTTGCAATGAACAAAGGATGTAGATAATAGACTGACTAACGGGAACCCACGAGAGACCCTATGTGTCCATCATTTACAGCCTTGGTATATAGGAACCCCTCATTTCAACCATATAGGATCGCTTTATACTCCCTACGTCTTCTTTGCATATCACTTTCTTGATCAATGCAATAATCAACCCACAGTATGGGTGCTCTTCGTATCATTATTGCATGTTAAGCGCAGAGGAGGCTCCAGCAATTTGGCAACATCGGATTCCCTCCATTTAAATCTATGTAGAATAATCGACTTTTATCGGAACACCTGGCCCTACCAAGAATCGATATATTCCCATAGGTTTTAATGGAGGAAAGACAAGGTTGCCAATTTGCTGGATCCGCAAATGGGCAAGTGTCCTGTCTTCGATTTTACGTAATACATCTAAAGGCCTGGATACACGCTCAAATTTCCATCAATTTCCGATCAAGTGGTGACTGGTGCGCACCATCTACCATCAAATTTTTGCGGCCTGCAAAAATTTAACCGTCATTTTTGTCATCATTTTGATCGGAAATCGACGGAAATTTGAGCGTGTATCTAGGCCTGAATCAGGCTCTGAAGTACGTTCTGATGCTATTTCGCTGTTTTTGGGATTTCTAACTTGACGCTAGGCGTTCTACCGAGAGCGATGATGAGATTTGGCGTCGTCAGGGTAGACGTCACGCCAGGCCCGGCGGCGTAGGTCGTCGCAGATGCAGAAATTTGGCTTCCAGACAAATCTCAATTGCAAATGTCTCTAACAATCCCCCGTTTCTGACGTGCAAGATTTTTCAAATAAATCCGGTTATTTGATAGTTGTAGGCCCGTCGCAAGAGACACGAAAAGAATGCACTCTAGGGCGCCTAGTTTAAGAGCGTCAATCGTGGGAGTGTCGAACATATTGTGAGCCCTGTTACGGCCTTAGAGGCAGCCCTCCGTAGGGTGCGGCTTATTTTCGTCATGTAGGAAAATAGACGAGGTCCGGGTGGCAATCGGTGCTATCTATGAAAACAATAGACAGTATAAAATTTGAGCCAATTTGAAGCTTTTTTAGCCGATGCTCAAAAGGATCAAAACTACGAACAAAATTACATTGGTTTAAATGGGCGGAAAAACGCCTGATCTGCGAAAATGCGTTTTTTGGATCTAAAATTCGCTTAAATGAAGAAAATCTGACAAGCTCTTAGACAGGCATCTAGGAGTCCATTTGAGACGAGAAAATTACACTTTTGACCCATGGATGAGGGTAGAGGAGATCACTCGAGTGCAAGATAAAACAAGTTGGTTTTTGCAATCGCTAGCGATAGCAATATTCGTCATGGGAACTTTTGCTTCTGGGATATGAAAATTTTAAGGTAGGTACAGTTCGTTTGTAGTATCTTCAGAATTGAACGGGCTATGTAATTTTGTGTCGACATCTCTTTTTTAACATTTTTAATTTTTTTTCTTTGCATACAAGAAAGCTGTTATTTACCAATTATTTATTTTCGTTGGATTATGTATGGTTTTTGGAAGTTAACGCATTTAACTTTCAGTTTCGTTTTTTCGGCGTAAAGTATGATATTTTTACTCTACGCATATGCCCGAATACGCATCATAACGACGGTGAAACTGCCAAACCACGTATCTCGTTTGCGGTGTTTAAAAATCTCCGCTCACATTTTATTTTTTTGAAGTAGACCAAATCAATATCATTCCTTGAAATTTTCACAGAATTTTCTCCGCACGAAGAGGAAAAATCACGGAAATTTTCAAGACTGGACGTTAAGTAGCTTTTCATTTAAAAAATAAAGTATGACAGGAAGTCTGCGACGTCGCAAACCGAGATACGTGGTTTGGTAGTTTCACCGTCGATAAGTGACCTATGTGCTTCCTAAGTTGCCATTTTTTTCATTCAAATAGATGTAACCGAAATGTTAGATGTGTACTACCTATACTACTTTCATGTCATTGCTTTATTTATTTATTTACTTTTTGCGTAGGTATAAATTGTTATTTTTTGCTGAATTTTGGAGAAAATATTGCTTTAAGAACGTGGAATGTAAATTAATTTTATTGAAAAAAGAAAATACCATCATTAATTTGGGCGAACAGAGAAAATATACATCAATATTTGGGTCAACATCTCCCTGATTATATAAAGGATGAATATATTAGTATTTCTGTATCAAAAAACTTAGCTTTTGTCTTCAGAGATACGATGATTCTAGTCCCAGTCAATTTGTTTTATTGAAAAAACAAAAAACAAAAAATAAATAAAAAAAAAAAAACAACTGAAATGTTAGACATACTATTTTCATGTCTTTCTATTTGTATCAATAGGTACTTTTTGCTTAACTTACGAACGTTGAATGCAAATTAACTTTATTGAAAAAAGAAAATAACGTCATTAATTTGGGGGAACATGTGGCTGATTATATGAAGGAGGTATATTCCAGTATTTTTGTTTAACATATTAACTCACGAGAAAATGTTCGTACATTTATCACCTACTATTAATTATTTTTTGATGATTAGTCTAAAACATTCAATACAAACATTAAAAAGTAGTTCCCATCGTCGGGTATCGAACTGACGATCGCCGGGTGCCCGCATCTAATCACAAATACGAGGCGGTTTAGTCAACTAGGCTATGACAGATCCACGTGGGCGGGAGTAAAAATAGCATTTAAAAGACTCGGGCAATGGGCGGGACTTATCACAAGAGACCTTGACTGCTTTTGGAATATGAAGCGCATTGCTGTAGGAGCCATGGTTCGCACTGTTTTAATGCGTCTTGAGGTTCATCCCAGCACGCATTCCGATCGCGGCAGTTGAGCTAAGGCAATATTTGCGTATCCATGAATTAAATCAATCAATCGAGCTCTGATTTTGACTTCTTTATCCGTAACGAGTCCTCCAGAACAATTTTCCACCTTGTACGATGGTTATTATTTCTTTACTTCTATTTTTCAAATTTGAGGTGGGATAATGGCGGCTTCTCAAGAACACCGAGGAAGGCGATCTTTTGCACCAACGAACAGAAAACTGATGGCGAAAAATAACCAATCAGAACCTCCCAAAAAAAAGAATTTGCCTAAAAACGGAACTTCGTGGTTCTGCGCAGATTTACCAGTCAGACACGACATCTCAAGTTGGAAAAAAACTCGCTGAAAGCGAATTTTAGCAATCAACACAACTTGACGTAGAGACATGATTGGCTAAAAAATACAACGGTTTTTGATACATCGGAAAATCAACCAAAAATCGGAGACTGGGCGAAACGCTCAAGGTCGCAGAGGTATAGGGAATCCCATAGCGAAAGCAACGGAACGATTCTAATATCATGGGGAACTCCGTTCCCATGACAATATATACACCGATTCCGTTTCAGGCTCGGGAAATAGTATGAGAGGCAACATTAAGATCCATTTGTCAATTATTTGCTAATTCCGAAATCAGTCTCTTTATTGTACAAATTATTTACCAATTTTATTCAGTTGTGGTTAAATGGAGCGGTACTATCTCCTTGAAGAGGATTTTCAGTTGCATTGATGGTAAACATTTAGGCTATCAGTCAGAATGTTTAAACATTACCGAGCCTGCATAAATTACCTACTTAGCAGGATTATTGTCTCATTATTTCATGCTTTTAATTATGGTACGAGGGTACTGCCGTGAGTAACTTATATATCTGAAAGAATTTATGAACTCGTAATTAGCTTCTTAAAGTTTGCCCATTAATGCATAATTTTTGTCGTACCGTAACTTGAGAAGGGTTAAAATTATGCTGTAAATTTGCTCTAGTAAGGCTTGAAGAAGTTATATAGGACTTTGAAAAATGTAAGGAGGTTATTCAAGGATTCAAACAATTAAATCTTAAACGCCCTGTACCCAGATAGAACAAAGGTAACCTTTGAATGGCAAATACTGTAAAAAAAAAAAAAAAAAAAAATTATCCACACGGTGCCTTTATTCTCACCAGATTAACAGTTATAACTTTGCGCTCATAGTTAAATCACAGCAAATACACGGAGAATTTTACGCTTTTCAGCCATTATCGGAATTAAATCCAACTTCAGACACTGAGTATGCCCTTTATCATCAATGACGAGGCGTGAATGATCGATTTATTGATATTTTCCCGTTTGAAACTATGGTAAAAAATCGATTATATTTTTATTTTTTATCATATTTTTTTATCATGTTTTATTTTACTTCATTATATTTCATTATATTTTTCATTTGAGTTTGTTTTTTATTTTATCTTTTATATAATTTTCTTTATAATATGTTTTATTTCATTTTTTATTATTTTATTTAACTTTTCATCTTAATATAATGATACACAAATTACAATAAAAATAAAATAAAATAAAGTAAAGTAAAATAAAATAGATTAATAAATATTATTGTTGATTAATAGGGGAGTTGTGTATTCCTTGCCTGCTTGGTGGTCAGTCATACTGACCACAAAAAAAAGGGGGAAAAAATTGTATTTAAATTTTTAATTGAAATTTTCTGGTAATAATAGTAAAGAAAGGTTTTTTTCACCTTTCTTTCCTGATAATTTTGAGTTATTCAGACCCAAGGGGGCTCAGAAAACTCGATGTCTCAAAAAACAGTTCAAAATCCTTAGTGTAAGGTAAGGGTTAACTGTGTACAAAGTGCTGGGGAGCCATTTACGTTCACCAATGGAGATGTTGCATGTGTGAGGAATTTGCGATTTGACTGTCGATTCTAATGTAAAAGTTCGCGAGAAACACGATGTGGCCACGGGTTTTCTCTGAAATCATCTCCCAAGCTCAAAAAAGCTCTCAAGTCGAGGCCAAAATGGAGGGGATATCCCACACTATCCCGAGAGTCCACGTCTACATCAAGACAAACTCTCCATGCAAAGATAGGGAGAAAATATATTGACAGGGCTGCAACATTATTTGGGGACTCTAAGACTGAAAACACGGCATCACTGCTAATGTATTTGCTCCCTATCTTCGCATGGAGAGTTTGTCTTGATGTAGAGGTGGACTCTCAGGATAGCGTGGGATATCCCCTCCATTTTGGCCTCAACTTGAGAGCTTTTTTTGAGCTTGGGAGATGATTTCAGAGAAAACCAGTGGCACCATCGTGTTTCTCGCGAACTTATACGTAAGACTCAACAATCAAATCGCAAATTCCTCACACATGCAACATCTCCATTGTAGCAAATCTTGGGTCCAAACGGTGCGGTGGCGTTTGCGGACGTGGCGTTTGCGGATTCTAAGAATCGGGTGGCGTTTGCGGATTCTCATATTTTGACGGTGGCGATTGCGGACATGCGGAACAGGGCCGGTGGACTTTGCGGACCGGAGAATTTCGGCGGTGGCGATTGCGGACGGAGGGGTAGGCACCTACATATGCTGCCCCCCACCCCTGCGCTGTATATTAAAGAGAAAAATTACCGGAGAGGCTCTGGATTCCTTGCCGTGGATGTAGAATGAAAACAATATTAGTATTAAACATTAGTATTATATTAGTATAAAAACATATGAGCTGTGAACATACAGTAAATTTTTAAAAACAGGCATATCAGAAATCAAGAAACTGAAAAATCGTCAGTTTCAGTTCATTTTTAGGATGAAAAACATGTCGTAAATTCTAGTCCAAAATTACTGAAAGTCAAAAAATTAAAACGTGTAAACACTTGTAATATTTTGACTTTCAGTAATTTTGGACTAGAATTTACGACATGTTTTTCATCCTAAAAATGAACTGAAACTGACGATTTTTCAGTTTCTTGATTTCTGATATGCCTGTTTTTAAAAATTGACTGTATGTTCACAGCTCATATGTTTTTATACTAATATAATACTAATGTTTAATACTAATATTGTTTTCATTCTACATCCACGGCAAGGAATCCAGAGCCTCTCCGGTAATTTTTCTCTTTAATATACAGCGCAGGGGTGGGGGGCAGCATATGTAGGTGCCTACCCCTCCGTCCGCAATCGCCACCGCCGAAATTCTCCGGTCCGCAAAGTCCACCGGCCCTGTTCCGCATGTCCGCAA
Source organism: Bemisia tabaci (assembly GCF_918797505.1). Classification (NCBI taxonomy): domain Eukaryota; kingdom Metazoa; phylum Arthropoda; class Insecta; order Hemiptera; family Aleyrodidae; genus Bemisia; species Bemisia tabaci. Next base: position 29,372,290 of record NC_092802.1, read on the forward strand.
TCGCCACCGTCAAAATATGAGAATCCGCAAACGCCACCCGATTCTTAGAATCCGCAAACGCCACGTCCGCAAACGCCACCGCACCGGTCCAAACACCCGACAAGAGTTAATTCATGTTTTAAAATCGTTCTTGGCAACACTTCCTGCAGCCGTCTTTCACCCCGGAAAACTGATTGTGCTTGAACAACGCGCGGAAATCCGGCGTCGCCGACTTGTGTGAACCCTCCCTAGCGCAGCTCTGGAAAACGCGGGATTTAACGCGTAACGCGGCAATGCCCGCGAAAACTTTACCCCGCGCGGAAAACTTTTTTCCCGCAAGCACTCAAAATAGCCCGAGTGAAATTATACTTTTTTGTGAGTTTTAAAACGCCTCTAATGAACTTGCACCGGCGCACAGTACGAGGGGTCATTCGTGGAAATCGGACTTGATAATTTTGCCTAACACGGCAAAAGTTTATGTTTATAGTTCGCCACATAATGCATTCTTATGGGTCGGCGGCGAAGCGCGAATGATCCATTATCGATATATCTCCATTTGAAACTATGGTAAAGAATCGGTTAATAAGATGTTTGTTGTAAATAGCCTGTTTAACGATCCTTTTCCATAGATTCAAATGGCCATTGAATATATTGCAAAACAAAACAAGCCACGCCACTATCAGGGGTGTCTCTCATGAGACATGTTACAAGGAAACCATTACAACCACTTTTAAGTGTAGTCATCTTCCATTTTTGGTCAAATTTCTTTTTTTTCGGTTCATTGTTTCTTCGACTTTTCATATCCGCGACTGTGATTCAATACCAAGTTCCTTTTAAAATATGTGACCATTGTTTCAAGAGTTGCATGGGCAACATTTTGTGACTCACAGAGTAGTCAAGGTAATCCGGCAATCTGCTAATGACATTCCCATGCGTATCCAAAACTTAAACAGATTTTTCTCAAAACCAAGTTGTTTGACTTCAAGATCTACTCAGGATCTACCGGATGGATTTTCAAAAAGTTGTATTTGTTTGTTTTCTATTTTTTCTCTCTGATTTTTCTTTTAAAAAAATGAAGGAAAATCAGTTTGAAGGGCCCTTATGGTGAAATTTTCTTTCAGCTTTTATTAAAAACTTAGAAAAAAACTCAGCTTACATGAATTTCCGAAAAATCTCTGATCTGGAGAAAAGCCCGAAGAAAGTACAAGGAATCAAGCAAAAATGAAAATTTGAAAATCCATAGTACTTTAAAAAGGAGTAAACTCCTTTTTCAAGGTTCTTTTTTCTGAAGGTATACCTTAACATCAGTCAATTTTATATTGATACTCCTGGCCCCCATTAAGGAGTGTTACTCAGTAGGAATTTTATGAGACAGCCAGTTGAGCCACTTTTAGAACCCCTCCGTCTCGTATTAATGGAGGCACACGCTTTTGAAGTTTTCACTTCATGCCACTATAAGATTTTATAGTTGCACCCAAAACGTTAATGTAAGATTTATGCTACTTTAAAATATTAATACATGCAAATAGATACAAGCCGATGGTGAAGCCTGCAGAATTGCGTATCTCGGCTTTGAGCGTTGCAGAATTCCTGTCATACTTTATACTCTACATGGAAAACTACTGAACGTCATTTTTTGAAATTTCAGTGATTTTTCTTCCTTCTATGAAAAATATTCTGCAAAAACCTCAAGCCATCATGTTAGTTAAGTATCCTTTCAAAACATAAACCAAGAGCGGAAATTTCAAAACACCACACTGGAAAAACAAACACATTGGATCTGGAGTCCGAATCTTGAAAGCATTGACAAGAGAAAATACTCTTGATTCAATCGGATTTTTGCTTGAATCAAAACGAAATCCGCTTAAATTAAGAGGCTTGGTTTTTGATTTAAGCTAGATTCTGATTAAGTCAAGAGTACTTTTTCTTGTCGATGTTTTTAAGAGTCTGGACTCTAGATCCAATGTGTTTTTTTCCAGTGCAAAACCGAGATATGCATTTTTGCAGTGACACCGTCGAATGTAATACGTGGTAGTTTCGTAATTTTTGAATAAAAATGTAGAAAAAAAAACAAGAAAAAAATCATGCTTGACCCCTTCGAGAATTTCTCGTCCCACTGTGCGGCTAGAGGCGGGATCGATGCAATGAGTCCTATTCACCGGGTTTTAATGAACTCCTGGTCCCGTCGCGAACGAGTGCTTTTCCATTTCTGTTTCGAACTTGGACCGGATGCCCTCGCCATACTCAAACCCCCCCCCCCACCCCCTGCCGTGTAGATAATCTACGAGAAGGAACCGGAGGAGGAGACGAGACAGTGACATTTAACATTCATGTAGAATGGAAAATAGTAGGCAGTGATCGTTGAGACTAATGTGATGGAATCAGGGAGCTGCGAACTGATTATTGACATTGATGGACAAAGCTATAGGCAAAGAAGACATAGGGATTATAGAGCGATCCTATTGGTTGAAATGAGTGGTTCCGATAGACAAAGGGAGAAAATGATAGACTATAACTGTCGGGTCTCTCCTGCGGGCCGATTATTGAAATTGGTAGACAAAGCGGTAGACAAAGAGGACGTAGAGAGTATGGAGCGATCCTATTGGTTGAAATGGGTGGTTCCTGTAGACTAAGGGAGAAAATTATGGACTAACTATCGGGTCCCTCGTGAGTTGTCGTTACTTAGTCTACTACCTACCATCTTTGTCCATCGCAACCACCCGCTTCCACCAATAGGATCCCTCTATGTCTCTTTTGTCTTCTTAGTCTATAGCTTTGTCTATCAATTTCAATAATCGCCCAGCTGGGTTGCCGTTAGTTAGTCTATTACCTACCTCATTTGTCCATTGCAACCCCCCGCTTCCGCCAATAGGATCTCTCCATATCTCTTTTGTCTCATTTGTCTATAGCTTTGCCTATCAATTTCAATAATCGGCCCGCAGGTTACTGAAATTGATAGGCAAAGCCATGGATGAAGAAAGCAAAGGAAGTATGAAACGGTCCTTTTGGTTGAAACGGGTGCTCTTTTTATAGACTATAAGGGAAAGGTTGGACTAAAACACTGTAGGGTCTCTTGTGGGTTGCCGTTAGTTAGTCTATCACTTACCTCTTTTGTCCATCCCAATCACCGATTTCAACCAATGTAGGATCGCTTTATTTTCCCTCTGTCTTTTATCTCTATCACTTTATCTATCGATTTCAATGATCAGAGAGCAGGCGAGATTTGTCGCATTGAACTCTTGAATGTTCATACGGCGTTTTTCCTCAGCATGGCAGAGGCTCCCTTGACTACGGGCTTCATGCGCTTGCACGGTCAAAAATTCCTGTATTTACGGTTACTTTTAGTTACTTTTTAGTTACCCTCGAGTGATAATGTGACAGGAATTTTCTTGAAACTTTCGTAATGACGATGTAAATCGCATGAAACCTTCGAAAAAAAGGCGCCATTAGGACTACATTTTGCAATTAGGAGCTGTAAATTCCAGCCCAGTTTAAAAACAACGAGGCCAAACCGGTATAGATCTCTCGGCGTGACTCCAACTTAATATTCCAATGCAAACTGCCTGAGCTGAACACTCCCCCCCCCCTTAGTTTTGTACTGGTACGCATTAGAGTTCAAAAAATTTAATTTTGACTCTGATTTTAATTTTTGGAATTTCTCGGCTTTGTTTTCCCCGCGAAATGGTGCGGACCCAGCACTGTTTCTCCGCCTTGTTACATACAGTTCGGGCCACTGCTTAGTGTTTTCTTTTTCATTTAAAAACAACGTATGTACCATTAGTTTCCCTCTCCTCATAAGTGTTTTTTTCAGATGAGCCAGTATTTGTAGTTCCGAATTGTAAAATGCAGTCCATTTAATGAACGACTGCGGTGATACGACCCGGAGTGGCGGATTTGGTCCATGGATCTTCTAAAATCACCTCAAGATTGTTAGCGAGCGTTGATTATTCTGACGGCGTTCTGTCGTCGCTTGGGGTTTACCCACGGTATGCGTTCGCAAAGCGCGTTCAACGTAGAACGAACGCAAGGGAAGGCAGCTGGGACCTTACATGACACTTTCCTTGGCGACCAATTTAACAACTTTGTTACTGTTCGTCCCTAGGCGCCTATCCTTCTTAACTTCCCTCAAAAATGTCCTTAACTCGTAGGCACCCTCTGCGATACCCCTCAATGAAGTTATGAATTTTCAAACCTTGGAGATGCGTTCATCCTCATTTCCTGCTCTTGTTTACCGCTTTGAGCGACTCTGTTTTATGATATCAAGCTTCGGAATGCGCTTTGAGTGCTTACTGAATTCTCCGGGAAGATTTCCTTGTTGAGTAAAGAAATAAGGACAATATGATACACAAAAATAGCCCAATGATTCAACTAAAAAACACCTCTTCTAAATTCACGCGATACTCCATAAAATTTTGTACAGGAATCGCGCAATCAACTTGCAAGACATTGAATTGGTTGGGTCAATTTTGCAACCTTGGGATAAAGTTTCGTTTTTTCGTCTGAGAAACGACGATTTTGGTAAGTATAAATTGATAGTATATTGGTATATTGGTAAGTATAGTAGTGGTATAATTTAGTGATGTAGTTTATGTACTTAATGCATTATTTATCATTATAACTATGTGCTTGTTGTAGTGTGTAATTATAGTAGTGCTCTTGAAGATGGCCACTGGTAAAAAAAACCTCTTGGTTCAAGAGTGCAGTTTCTTGTCACCGGAGTTAAGAGTCTGGACTCTTGTTTCAATGCAAAATCCGCTTGAATCAATGCAAAATCCGCTTGAATCAATGCAAAATCCGCTTGAAACAAGAGTTCAAGACTCTTAAATCCGGCGACAAGAAACTGCACTCTTAAGTCAATGCAATGCGGCATAGGTCCAAGAGGTTTTTTTTTTTACCAGTGGGGGTAATCACGAAATGCCTCGAGCGTATGTATAAATGTAACTAAAACCAATATAATGCACGGTATAAAGGTGACTCTTATTTTATAGCAATTGTAAATACCGCAACCAACATGTCTAAATATTTTGGTAAGATTGAAGTGGCCATGGGTCTAAGCTTACTCAGTTGCATATTTTTTCCTATTAAAAATTCAAAGTCAAGACACAATAGGCGAGCATGATCGATTATCGACATTTCCCCATTTGAAGCTGTGGTAAAAAATCTATCGATCAGATGTTCGTTGCGAGCATCCTGCTCATCGATCCTTTTCCATAGGTTTAAAATAAATGACGGTTAAATCGATAAATCGCAACGCCTGCCACGCTGCTGATGCGTTAGGGGGCATTGAACATCGAATTTGTCGAACATTGAGCCTTGTGGAGGGATACGTTTTGCAACCTCTCTTGGTTCGATCTTGGTGTGGTTTTTCTTTTCTGTTGAACTCTATCCACTCATGATCGATGGTCAACTCCCATTGAAACCCGGGAAACAAATGACCCGTAAGTCCTCCGTCATAATCCAGAAGTTCAAAGAAACTTCAAAACGGATTTTATTTTATTTTAAAATAAAAATAACCTAGGTATCACACGACCCCTAAGGATGACCCGAGGTGAAAAGTTCCGGCCCGGAAAAAGGCCAAGCGCAAAAAAATCATAAAAAGTAAAGGAAATTAATAAATAACCCTTGATTTCAGAGAGAGGGAGGCGGGGAGAGAGAGAGGGAGAGAAAACTCTATCGTAATTCCCTCGTGAGTCATCCACTTCACGCAGCTCAAAACGCTTCGGGTTTTCACGAAGGGTGGGCGGGGGTGAGTGAGAATGGGAGGGAGGGGGGTCGCGAAACTTTGGCAGGATTTGAAAACTTGATTGTTGGTCGATAATGGGAATAAGTTTCATAACGGAACTGCGGTGAGCCATTGTTGCCGGTAAATTTGGCCGTGCGATCGTAAATCGTATCCGGATGGAGGTAAATATTGAAGAGAGAGGCACAAACATTTTGTAATCACGAGCCAAAAAAAAACAAAAACAAAAAACAAAAAACAAGCGGAAAAGCTCCAATACGTTCGTACTCGTATTAGAGAGGCGCTCAGCTATTTTCTATGTAGGCACGCTCCTAAAATTCCCTAAAGGATATTGAGCACCGTTAATATGAAAGAACTCTCTCGTCAAAATTTCAATCATCAATTTTGAGAAAACTTGACCAACGCGAAACAAAGTAAGCTGTGGAAGGACGATTATCGTCCTCTGTGCTCTAACATCAGGAGCTTTGAATAGACTATGAAAGTCTCACATCGACGGTCTTATCGTAAGAAAATAAGAGCATGTACGCAACAAAACGCGCCTTCAATTTATTGTCTATGCAATCTCGGCTACTTGGAGGTTGATATAGTTGTATCATTCACTCTTGCCTATCAGCTGTACTAATATCCAGCTTCAGTCGAGAAAAAGAGCTTTGATGTTGTACAGTGTACACCCCCATAAAACTCAATGTTAGGGACTAAGTTTAACGACTATTTTCAGGTGCAGAATATCTTTTCGTGACTTTCAATTTTTTGACAAGAGAAAATTAACGAATAGTCACATTCAAAACTACTCTCATCTGAATAAGAGAGTTCATTAGAGAGGAACCAATTCCATTACGTTGAAACTGAAAAAAAGAGGTTTGAAGTTCTATTCCTGCATAAAGCTTAACGTAGAAAATAAACTTTAACCCCGCTATTCACAAAATAATTTCTGTTTTTCGACTTTCAGTTTTTGGAAGGAGAAAAAAACAGTTAGTGGAACTAAAAAAACAACCTTACCTCAAATTTTCGAAAATGTGGGTTGGCTCCGATCCTCTCTGATTACCTTGGTCCATCTCATTCTCTTCCCCAATATACGACATTGCGCATGTCTGATAAACTCAATCCACATGATCCCCAGGGAGCCTGCTGGCAAGTAGAGGATTTCTGACCGTACTTGTCACACGCCTTAAAAACGGAAACAGATGAAACATGATTAATATTGACAAAAAACTAGCACTGGTCACAAGATTTCCTGGGCATCTTAATATACAAATCATGAATTGAAATTCGCGTTTGAGATTATTTGTCTCTGCTCTTCGATCAATTCTTGATTCTACTAGTAACGTTAAATAAATAGTTTTAAAAACAGTCATTTTTAATCATGGGTTGACTGATTTCGAGGGCTCCAACTTATTATGAAGTCGTAAAGATAAAGGCTTGATGAATTTTTAGAATTTCATTCTTATTTGTACTTTCCTAATAAGGGTGCCAAGAGGATGCATTCACAAATAAAGAAAATAATAAAATGAAAAATAAATAAATAAATAAATAAATAAATAAAAAGTAAAATAATTGTTTTTTGCCAATGCGTCTTCAGCATTACCTACTTCTGTGGAAATGTGCAAGAGTTAGGGCGAGAGCTCGCGATAAAATAACGTATGAAATCCGACAATCGGACGTATTTTGTCGTTACTTCAACAAAGGAACGTAACTGCATTTTAAGGTTTCCAAATTGACTTAAACAATTAATTTTTCACAAGAATCCACCTGTGCGATTACTATCGAAAATTTTAGCACCAGAAGAAAATTCAATGAAATTTTCGGTTGGAAATGCCCAAAACTCTTTCAGTAAAAATCTAATTTGCTTGGAGAAATTTGACAACATTGAAATTAGGGGCTTGGAGGACAAGAGCATAAGTGCAGTTTATGGGAAAATGTATATATTAATGATTCGAAGTAATACTGGTCTTAATGCATACTCTGAGAAAAATTCGCCTCCAAATCCCAATTTTTAAGCATCAGAATGTCAGTTTTAACTTTCTTTCCGCAATAAGGATGTAATTTAGTATTTCTCTAAAAAGCAAAAACTACACTTATGTGCGTTGTACTCCAAGCCCCTCAAATGTAGTTACGTTCTTTTGTGAGAGGAGTGAATATTTGGACTACATTTTGCAATTTGGAACTATTAACTCTAGCCCGGTTTAAAAACAACGTATGTGCCCTTAGTTTCCCTATGCACATAAGCGTTTTTTTGAATGAGCCAGAATTTATAGCTCCAAATTGCAAAATGCAGTCCATTCATGCTAAATGGAACTATATTGCACGCAAAAATATTAACAGAGTTGCTTTTCGCATAAATTCGTACAATTTTAAGAGAATCTGAGAATTGACTTCCGAAAGTACGTTTTACAGTTTTACAGTTGATCAAGTCAATAGGAAAGTTCGAACAAAATGTGGAAACTTTAAACGCTCATAACTCCGTTTACACAAATCTTTGAGGTACTAAAAGTGGTGTCACTGGTTTTCTTGTAAAATTTTCCTCTACGAACACCCCTTGGAATCTAAAATGTGACGAAATAAACATCAAAATTTGCAGTATTCGTCAAAAATTCACGACCGACCTCTCTAATTGACTTAATCCACTACGGGCTGGTGCAATCAACAAGTACGGATGATTTCCGAGCGGTTGCAACGATGCAGTTTGGCAACACGCGATACATATTGACCGAGGAATAGATGCAATTACCCGGAACGGGGCGCCATTGTCTAGCTGCAAGTAATTGCTGGAGCAGCACAATCTTGTATAATTTATTCACGGCACACCGTTGCCAATTACCCGATGGACTCCGCCAACTTCGTCGCCGTTCACTCCGTGAGGCCCTTTGTCACTTTATCTCAACATTTATAATCCTCATTCATTTTTCACGATAACATCAATCCTTGTATATAGAGTCGACCGATGGAGCTCTTGTGTGTGTCAGGAATTTGCGATTTAAATTTGCAATGATTCCTTTGTAAGATTTCGCTAGAAACGTGATGGTGCCACTAGTTTTCTCTGAAATCAACTGCAAAGTTCTGAAAAGCTCTCAAAGTTGAAGCCGCAATAGAGGAGATATCCCAAGCTGTAATGGAGGCATCCCTACAAATAAGACAAACAGATAAAAAACCTAAAATGGAAAGAAATCAAGAGGGACGGCGCTCGTCGATGACGGCGCAGGGATACAACTATTCGTGCTTGATGGATGTCCGTGATGCATCTGTGAAATTGAAGGCGCCATGGCACGCCAGGCGCCGCTCTTTTTAATTCAGCACTATTGTTTCCAAATTTTCTCCTGTAATTCTGTTTCCCATAAAACCCTAGAACTTTTCACTAAACTAGCTTTGAACTAAAATGTTTAGACTGCTGATATTTAGGAATTCGACCCGGAAACTTTGCGATTAATGAAGATGTTGCATAGGTGAGGAATTAGCAATTTGACTGTTGATTCTCATGTAAAAGTTCGCGAGAAACACGATGGTACCACTCTTTTTCTCTGAAATCAACTCCCAAGCTCAAAAAAGCTCTCAAGTTGAGGCTAAAATGGAAGAGGTATCCCAAGCTACGCTGAGAGTCCACCTCTATATCAAGACAGACTCTATGCGAAGATAGGGAGCAAATTCATTAACGTGGGTTGCCACTTTGTTGGAGGACTTCAAAAATGAAAACACGGCAACCTTGCTAATATACTTGCTCCTCGTATTTGCATAGAGAGTTTATCTTGATATACAGGTGGACGCTTACGGTTATGAGGACCATTCCTTCCATTACGGCCTCAAATTTGAAAGCCTCTTTTAGCTTTGGAGTTGATTTTAGAGAAAACCAGTGGCACCTTCTTGTTTCTCGCAAAATTTTATGTAGGAATCAGTGCTTGGATCGCAAATTCCTGGCACATGCAAGAGCTTCATTCTCATTCATTTTTCACAATAAAATCGAGCCTTATAAATACAGTTGGCTAATACAGAAAGAGACTTGCTTGAGTACCTAGAACAAGAAAGTAGGTATAAACAATCCAGTAATCCGAAAATCCCTCCAACGACATATCGATTGCCAAAGTACGAAACCACACATCTCCATTTGCAGCGTCGCAGATCTCCTATCATACTTTAATTTCCTTAGGAAATTAGTTTACTTAATTTCTTGAAAACTGCCTTGATTTTCCTTCTGTATTAGCAGAATATTCTGTAGAACTTATAAGATGGCTAGTTAACTTCTTTTTCCTCAAAGAAATGGAATAGGAGCAAATATTTTGAAGCGCCAAAATGGGAATACGTGGTTTTGCACTTCAGCCGTCGATCTATGGATATAATATTTTCACAAATTTCAATGATATGAAGAAAGAAACTGTTACCTGGTATTTCCTTCTTCAAACAAGAACAACGGTCACTTAAGAGATTTGGATGTTAGGGTTGGCAACAACCCTGTTTCAGATATTCCGATTGGGTAGGTTGGCTGCCCTATTGGGCGTTAAGGTTCATACATGAAATGATAAGTGCATACTTTCCCTATCTAAGTAATGAAAATATTACCATACTTGTTTCACGTTCTGATTGGTCCCTCAACTTTAGGTCTTCTGTTGGGTTCTTGAGGACCAACTGGAACAATCCTGACCAACAAAAAGAAGCAGAAGAGACGAAACACACTAAAAAAAAGTGTAACCCTCCGTAAAGATATTCATCAAAGTTTTTCAAAGGTTATTTTACCAAATGGAAAATAGAATAATTTTATCATGCCCAGAGCTACGTTGTCGTCTTGTTGGTTTACCTTGGTCCAAAACCAGGAGCGGAGAAGCTACCATGAGCGCATAAACCTCGTCGACTGAAAATAGAGTGGCATACTCGTGCTACTACTTTATGCGGGAAATTATTAAGCGAGTACTGAAAAAATAATGATCAATTGGAAACTCTTTGAATCGACCGATAATAGCGTGAATCATCGGCAAACCCATAAAAGGATTGAAAAAAACCTGTGAGTCAATCGAAAAAAACGGGAAATCGATCGACATATCCACTGGAAGAAAACACATTGGATCTAGAGTCCAGACTCTTGAAAACATTGACAAGAAAAAGGACTCTTGATTCAATCAGATTTAAGCTTAAATCAAAGGGAAATCCGCTTAAATTAAGAGGCTTGGTTCTTGATTTAAGCAAAAATCCGATTGAATCCAGAGAACTTTTTTCTTGTCGATGTTTTTAAGAGTCTGGACTCTAGATCCAATGTGTTTTTTTCCAGTGTCCCTGATTCGATCAAAAACCCTGTGAGTCGATCGAAAAATCCGTGGCCGTGAATCGATTGGAATTTGTCGATCAAACCACGTCAATCAATGGTTGCCTGGGACTGGTTCAGTAGGGACGGAGGGGGGATGGGACTTAAAGCGTGGGATTAGCCCTTGTGGGCTATTTGAAGTGGTTAAAAAAAAAAAAAAAAAAAAAAAAAAAAAAAAAAAACTCCGTTCACGCCTCTGATTTTGATCGATTCATACGTTAATCGAATCGGTGTCATTCGATTCACCTCTCAATTTTTCGACCGATTTATGTCAATCGAATCCATACCCTCCAACAATAACGTGGCTACGCTACAGAGGTTTTGAGAAATTTTGCACGGGGACCGTCAATCGGAATGGGCCGAAAACTTGACCAAATCATTCTCAAAGCTCAGCACTTAGCAGCCCCATTATTCGGGCCGGATCGGAGCTCATCATCGAAAGCAAGGATCGGCGACTCCCCACTCAGCAAAAATGACCGGGACCAACCGCAACCACCGCTCGCCAGCGCCCTCTGCCGGGCGCGGCGAATTTTGCGGTTCCCCATCCCCCCCATCGCCACCACCCCATTCACGGAACATAATATCCACTGTCACAGTCCTATCTGTCTCGTCGAGGCGAGTTGCCGAATTGCCCCTAAAATCACACGAGTTTCCTCGCGAACACGGCCATGTTGAGGGAAAACCGCCGCATTAACACATGGATGTTGCCAAAATGTCTCATAGAAACTTTTTTTTCGAGAAAATTAAAAAGATATTTTCTAAAAATTTTTGTAGATTTACTAAAAATAACCACATGTAAAAGGCTAATCTTTATTAGGCTTTTTAACATTATATCTCCGATAACAATCTCACAGCTTGACGAACATTTTAGTAAATTATTGACGGAAGGACGACTAGAGTTTCAAACGGGGAATGCTGAAAATATAGTCGAGGATCACTCAATGGAAATTCGAGTTGAGGAGGTGGTCAAAGCAATCAGGGAATTGATGAATGGAAGAGCTCCTGGGCCAGGAAACATTCCAGCCGAGTTAATTAAATGTGGGACTGGCAAGTTGGTTAACCATCTCAGGGATTTGCTGCAGAAGTGCATTGATGGTGATGACATCCCGAAAGAATGGAAAGAGGCCTGGATAACAGCGTCGCACAAAAAAGGAAGGAAGGATGACTGTGGGAACTACAGAGGGTTAGCGGTAACAGGAACGATAAGTAAAATTTATGGAAAAGTGTTGAAAGCGAAGATCGAAGAAGAGTGGACCCCGTTCGAGGCGGAGGAGCAAGCAGGGTTTAGGGCTGGTCGGTCTACCGCTGATCATCTGTTCTGTGTTACCCAGTTAACCGAAAAGAAGAGAATTGTTGGCCAGGAGCTTCATTTAGTGTTTTTGGATATTGAAAAGGCTTATGATAGTATTCCTCTTGTGAAACTTTGGGAAGTCCTAGAAGAAACTGGTTTTAGTAAGGGACTTATTGGGGCAGTCAAGCAGTTTTATCGGGGGGCTTTTGCTAGAATTAAGTGCCAAGGAAGGCTTTCAGACGGTTTTTTTGTCACCAAGGGGCTTAAGCAGGGATGTTGTCTGTCACCGACGCTGTTTAAGATATATCTAGAGCACGTTCTGAAGGAATGGAAAAGAAAGTGTGCCGGCATGGGCGTCCCTCTGAATGACCAAGAAACACTGTTCACGCTATGCTTTGCTGACGACCAGGTAGTCATAAGTCAAGATCACGATGACGCAGAGTATATGACCCGGAAGTTGGTGGAGGAGTACCGCAAATGGGGCCTCGAGGTTAGTGTCCGTAAGACAAAAAAGATGTCAGTCGGAGGTGCTCAGCAAAGCATAGTCCTGGAGGATGGTCAACATATAGAAAGTTGCGAACAATACAAGTACCTGGGGGTGAAGCTGACTTCGGATGGGAAGCTGGATCAGGCCATTCGGGACCGTAATCTTCTAGGAAGGAAAGCCATCGCCATGCTTAATGGGATCCTTTGGGACCAAAGGATTTCCAAAGACAACAAGAAGAGAATTTATAACTCGGTTGTCAAGCCTATTATCACCTATGGCAGTGAAGTGTGGCAGTTGAAGAAGCGGACCCAAGAAATGCTCAAGGCGACCGAGATGGATTTCTGGCGACGATCGGCTGGAATCTCGAGGAGAGAACGTGTCAGGAATGAACGTGTCCGAGAGATAATGGGCGTTGAGAAGACGATTGTGCACGATATCATGACCAAGCAGTTGGTATGGTATGGGCATGTGCAGCGAATGGCTGATACCAGGTTGCCGAAGAAGGTGTTGGAGTGGGTCCCCCCAGGTAGGCGACGGAGAGGGCGTCCAGCCAAACGGTGGGTAGAGGGTATCCGTGAAGAGATGGAGAGATGCCAGCTTCCGGAGGATCTCTACCATGACAGATTCCTGTGGAGAATAGGCGTCGCAGAGCGCCCAAGCGCGCCGTAAAAGCGGCTCATACATACAAAAGGCTAAAAATTTTGTTTGATTTTTTATTTATTGAACACGCTTTTTGTATTGATTGTAGTACTATGAGTACAAGTGACTTTAACGTGACCCGAAATAATGAAACGCAAAAAAAAAAAATTTTGGTTGAAAATTCCGGATAAGATAGGCGTTTCAGGATATTTTATGATTCAATTTTAGAACTACATCTTTACAGCTAAAATAAGAACAATAAGAATGGTTCTTAAAGCTTTTACTCAATCTAATGTAAGTAATTCTTACAATAGGACAAACTAGAAAACTATGCACACAGGGCCAGAATAGCTGGGGTGCCAGCCTGGCCTCACAGGCTCCCCTGGGGCGATCTGTTTTTTTTCTTGAACCCTTAGGGCTGTTAGGAATGTAAAAGACGAATATTGAGAGCCAGAAATACTGGAATTTTGGGTTTTATGATGCCCTATTCAGGATTTGGGGCCTCTAAAAACTTGTACCTTATTTTTGAGTTTTGCGAAAATCAAGTTGGTCAACCCCTAAAAAGTTTCTATGTAGTCTCTAAATGAACCCCCTAAAAGGAAAAAATGTAAAAAAAAATTAACCCGTGCCTCAAAGGGCCTGAAGGGCCTAAATCCAAAATTCAAAAATTTTGGCAAGCGACGTATTAATTCTGAAGGAAAATTGCAAGTTACGGTCGTTCGTACTTTGATCTAAAGTTCCTGAAAATTTCAAGGATAAATATTCATAATTTTCCGCAAAAATAAAAATTTCATCGAAGGAAATTTGGCAACTCTCGAATGTTCATACGGCGTTTTTCCTTTGCACGATAGCATATGACATTTCTCTTCCCGACGCGACTGCAGAACCATCAAAATCACCCAGAAACCTGGCAACTGCGGAGCGGTCCTTATCCATTGGTCCAAACCCCGTACCCGCCTCCCGCGTCCAGCGGCGCTCTCCCCCCGCTCCGCCTCCACCTGTCGGGAATAAATTGGATACGCTTCCCCGATACAATTGTATTGTAATTCTGATTCCATTACGATAACCGCCGTGCTTACACAGCGCTGCGTTGACTTTAGATAAATTTATTATTGTATTTGTTGCGAGGCAGATAGGTGCTTGAAATGAAATGCGCTCCTCTCGATTGAGCGGTTCTTTCGGCGGGGCCCCGCTTTTTGTGCCGGTCGACTACCGCGGCCCACAGTGGGTCGAGTCAACAGGAGAGGTAAGGCCTTAAGAAATTGTGGAGAAATTCGTGTACTTTGGAAATCATTAAGCTTGATACGGAACTACCTTAATATTTACAAAACACACGTTATATTTTCCTTTAAAACATATTTTTTTTTCATCAATTGAAATGAGAATAGTCCATACAGAGTGTGCAAACATTTCAAAAGCATGAGTTGAAAAACGCTGACTCCGCGAGATTAAGTATGTGGAAACTTTAAACGCTTATAACTCCGTTTACACCAAATCCTGAGGTTCTAAAAGTGGTTCCGTTGGTTTTCTCGTGAAATTTTCTTCAAGTAGCACCCCTTGAATCGTAAAATATGACGAAATAAGCATAAAAATTCGCGATTTTTGTCGAAAATTCCATGTCCGACCTCTGTAATTGACTCGAGCCACTGTGCGGCCCCGCAGCGTAATTGGCCGTTTCGGCGTGATCGGGAAACCGAGGACTCCCTTTGAATGATGACGTTATAGACATCGAGTTCAGTGGCGTGGCGTGCTTCGCGATATATCGATTGTTCTGCCATTTAAACCTATGGTAAAGAATCGATTACTAAGGTGTGTGCTGCGAACACCCTGATTGTCGATCGTTTTCCATAGGTTTGAATGGCACAACAATCGATATATCGCAAAGCACGCCACGCCACTGATCGGGTTTCGAGCCGTAGTTCCGCTTTGAAGGCCACGCCTCGCTGGAGAAATTGGGCGATTGAGTCGTCTGACAGAGAGAGTCTGCAAATGAACGGGCCTGTTGCAAACTTCAGCTAGAGAAAAATAAGAGCTGTTTCTTGTAAAAAAAAATGGTTCAAAAATCACGACGAGTGCATCAGAAACGTCTGAAGTAGGTACACACCCCTAACTTCACAATCTCCCGGCCAGGTTGGTCCAGCGTTCAGCGCGTGAGACTCTAGACCAACAGGTCTCGGGTTCGAATCCCACGGGTGGCGACAAATTTTCAAGGAGCTGACGAGTGGATCTGCAGAAACAGACTCTACTCGGCCTTAATCCCTGGAATTGTGAAAGGCTGGAGCGTGGACGTGTACTAACCCTAATCCTAGGATGCAGAATCCTCAGATGGATGAAAAACCTGCCAACACCTTTAATAAAAAAAAGAAAAAAGAAAGGGAAAAAAACTTCACAATCTCCATTAGAAATCTGCGTTATTTTAAATTTTCCGATTCAAAAACGATACGATGGCACAGGTATGTGCACATCTCGTAAGAGGAGTCGTTCCATCCAACTCTTGCGCACTAGGATGCGACACGATATGATGTCGATTTGTTCTCCTTTAAAAGAATAAAATAGAGGCGGATATTTTCAAACACCGCAACCCTGGTAAAAATTGGCGATAGGAGCTGCGTTTCAAAATACCATAGGAGTTCTCATAGCCGACTAAAGAAGGCGATTGAAAATCATACAGCTGACTGTAGAAAGCGGAGCAAATCATATAGCCGGGCTATACGAAACTATACAAAAGTATACAGTCAGGCTATAGTGCCTATCGCCGGTCTTTACACTTTATCACCATTGGCTATAAAGGCCATAAGAAATTGTGTAGAGATTCGTGTGCTTCGGAAATCATTGAGTTTGATACGGAACCACCTTAATATTTACGAGACACACATTATATTTTCCTTTAAAACATATATTTTTTTTTCATCAATTAAAATGAGAATAGTCCATATAGAGTGTGCAAACATTTCAAAATCATGAGTTGAAAAACGCTGACTCCGCGAGATTAAATATTAGACCCTAACACAAAGCGGAGCGGCGACGCACTGGCGTCTACAAACCTAACATGGATACTTCACGCATTGCGCAATGCGTGAAGTATCCCTGTTAGGTTTGTAGGCGCCAATGCGCGTTTCGCGCTCTCTGCCCGCCCGCCGCGTCGCAGCTTGCCACGGCGTCTGAAGCAATTATTTCACACCAGTGGTATTGTACAGTATCATAAAAAATTGAAGGCGCTCCAACATATTAAGAATGGCAGGCATCCTTCAAAAGTACGGAGCTTTCCTCGCAAAATAAATCAAGATACGACGGCACAAAAAGAGAGGGGTGGTCCAAAAACTAAAGTCCTAGTATCCATATTAATTTAGTATAACGTTTAGCATAAACTTTATCGTCTAGCTGTTGCTTAGTCGCCATCGGCTAAAAAAGGCTATAATTGTACAGCCGGCTATAGAAGCTATTGGAAATCTTACAGCCGGCTTTAGGTCTATAGTATTTTGGAACACACATTCTACTGCCAATTTTTACCAGGGAAACGAGATATGTGATTGCGGATTTACGCCGTCGTAATGTTCCCTCGTCCAAGGAACATTGTTGCTCTTGTATTGGCCATTTTTTAGACGCTTGACGCCTGGCTTCGCCACAGATTTTGAACCTCTGCAATACCCCGAAATCCCTCGCGTTTGAGTGATTTCTCATCGATCAACCGCGCATTACGACAGAGCCCACGGACAAACCCTACGGGTGGGTGAAACGACGACGACCGGACACTGCAGAAAAAAATCACCCCGGCGGCTTAAACGAGAAAGGAAACCCACGCCTTAGAATAATGTCGCGGAACGCGCGGACGAACGAGTCTCTCGTGCACTCCCCACCGCGTAAAAACCACTCATCTACTCGAAAAAATCAACGGTATCGTGAGGTTTTGGTCCTCGGGGCTGGTGTCCAGCTGTTCCCGTAATTTCTTCCACTACAAATGTCACTCATAAATCAGTCGATGGCGAAAAAACCCCCGGAGGAGGGAAGCGAAAGGAAGGACGGTCTCGGCTTTGATTTATTCCGTGATTCCTTTTTCATTTCCGTCCGCCTGTCGCCCCATTTTCTGATACATTTCACCGGTCCATAAATATGACCGGGGCGTCCACCTCACGAGATGTTTATTTCCTCGTGAGGCTCCATGCAAATATGTCCGCTGATCGAGCGCCGGAATGCGCTGCGCCATGGAGATGTTGCATGTGTGAGGAATTTGCGATTTGACTAATGATTCATGTGTAAAAGTTCGTGAGAAACACGATGGTGCCACTGGTTTTCTCTGAAATCATCTCCCAAGCTCAGAAAAAGGTCTCAACTTGAGGCCAAAATGGAGGGAATATTCCACGCTATCCTGAGAGTCCACCTCTACATCAAAACGAACTCTCCATGCAAAGATAGGGAGCAAATACATTAGCAGTGATGCCGTGTTTTCAGTTTTACAGTCCACAAATAAAGTGGCAGCCCTGTCAATGTATTTACTCCCTATCTTAGGATGGAGAGTTTGTTTTGATGTAGAGGTAGACTCTCAGGATAGCGTGGGATATGATCTCCATTTTGGCCCCAACTTGAGAGCTTTTTTTGAGCTTGGGAGATGATTTCAGAGAAAACCAGTGGCATCATCGTGTTTCTCGCGAACCTTTACATAAGAATCAACAGTCAAATCGCAAATTCCTCACACATGCAACATCTCCATTAACGAATCCAGCAAAGTGGCAACATTGTTTTTGCTGCATTTAAATTTATGGAAATGTATCGATTCTTGAAGGGGCCTGAGGTGCTCCGAGAAGAATCGATCATTTAACATAGGTTTGACTGGAGGAAAACCTGCGTTGTTAAATTGCTGGATCCGCTTCTGAGCTGCGAGCGCGGGTGGGTTCTTATGAGAGTTTTTCGTTCAGCGATTATAGTCGGTTAGTCTAATTTTTTTTTTTCGAGTTAGTTAGTTAATGTACTTAAAGACATTCAGCATCTTAGACTATTAACGTCTCTACAAAGAATTTGGAAGATGAGTGTATATACAAAAATTTGTATGTTTAAATGAGGATGGCAAAGAGTTTCAGAGGTTTGGTCGTGACATTGGGTTCATCGCATGTCAGTGGGTTTGTATCCCTTTTGACTGTAGGTGAGTAAATCGTGATTGGAGATCCCTGAGGGTAGACGGTAGAGCAGTCCATATTCACGTGTTTTATTAATTGGTTGTTACATATATTCATATATGTTGCTCCTGTAGCGCACTCTGGCGCTCTGCTACACCAAAACGTAATACCAGCTAATCTTGCGAGTGGTCATAGGGCAACCGAGAGGTAATAAGTAAGTCTATTCGTCGACGCCCTGCCTCGATCCCATTATGGGATATGCATCCACGATAGACGATGAACGATAAATCGAATTTGTCAAGGGACGATAATCGATATCGCCAAGGGACGCTAATCGATATCGTCAAGGGACGATAATCGATATCTTCGATGGATGATATTAGATTGTTGTAATTTCGGTTTCAAGTTTAACCGAATATTTATTACCGATCAACTGAAAAGTAGAGGCTTCTCGGTTCTAGAGTCCTTCTAAAACTCAGCACGAAACGTCTAAACATTTTATCTCATAGCTGGAAAGTGCTGTTGTTTCATGGAAAAACAGGATGTCTGGAGAAAATTCGAAACTAATTGTGCTAAAATAAAGAGCGGTACCTCGCATGCCGTAGCACCTTCAATTTCGCAGATGCCACACGGACATCCATCAAGCACGAATAGTTGTATCTCTGCGCCGTCATCAAAGCACGTCTTCTTTCTAGCTTTTTTTCCATGTTGGGTTTTTTATCTGCTTGTCTTATTCGCAATAGTGCTTTGATAGCTTTGTTGGTACATTTGTGGAGCATATCCTCGATTTTACTTTCAATAACTTTTAAAATATCTACTCAGTTGTTTGCAACAGGCCAATTTCAATTACCCACCCGCAGAACATGCCTTTCCTTTTACACCAGCGGTATATTAAACGTAAGAACCTATTGACTTGACAATGCTGTAGCAACGTTGCTCCATCACTTTCGGGATGATTTTTGAAATTTTCAGACGAAGCGGTAGATAAAGAAGGCATAGAGAAAATAGACAAATTCTTTTGGTGGAAGTGGGCGGTTGCAATAGAGGAAGGAGATAACCGATGGCAACCTACACAAGCATTGCCTTTAGCAATCGTAATTCGCGCCTTAGTCTATAAAAACCACCCGTTCCTGTTTACAGGATCCTCTATATCCCTCCTTTGTCTATCACGTTGTCTATCAACTTCAAAAAGCATCCCGCAAGAGGTGTAGCAACGTTGCTACAGCAGTGTCAGGTGAATGTGTGATTAAATTTTACTATACCTACGGCTGGTGTAAGTAGAAAGGCATGCCCGCTAGGGGTGGATATTTGAAATTAGTGTGTAGCAAACAACTGAGTAGATATTTCGAAAGTACACCGCACAGTTATTGAAGGTTATAGGACATTTCGTCGACGATTTTTTGTCCGCGCACCTGTTTTTTCCAGTAATTTACGTCCACGCGTTTTTTCGGCACGGGAGTTTTGGTCCTCGTGCCAGTTGAGACCCAAAGTTAATTGGCGCACATGTATAATGTTATGGAAGCATGAGGGTTTGCTTGTTTTTTTGTTTTGTCTGTTTGGTCTAACGGAGAATAATATATAGTTGAGAGTTTTGGTAAAAATGGGGGAGCGTCGATTCCATGAGACAAAATTCACTAAAACTCTCTACACCTCTTTGGTGTAACAGGACTTAATTATCTTTCAAGAAATTCCCACCTTGTTATACCTGAACCGGATAAACCTCTATATTTGCCTCAGCTAAAGGCTCTTAGATTTTTCCTTTGTACGATAAGTATCTTGATTTATTTTGCGAGGAAAGATCTATACTTTTAAAGGATGGCTGTCATTCGTAATACGTTCAATTTCGTATAATGCTGTGCAAAACCTCTGTTGTAAAATAGTTGCTTCAGGCGCCGCCGCAAGGCGGCCGGCTAGCGCCTACAAACCTAAGTGGATACTTCAAGCACTGTGCAATGCGTGAAGTATCCACTTAGGTTTGTAGGATCCAGTGAACCTCTCGCGTTGGCAGCACGTCGCCGCTCCGCTTTGTTAGGCTTTAATATTTATACTCGCATAGTCAGCGTTTTTTAACACATGATTTTGAAATGTTTGCACTCTCTGCATTGATTATTCTCATCTAAATTGATGGGGAAAAAATATGTATCAATTTATCAAAGGAGAATAATAATATAATGTGTGTTTTTTTAAATATTGGTGGTTCCGAGTCAAATTTAATGATTCCCAAAGCAATTTAATTTTTTCTTTTACATTTTGTGCTTTTATTGTGCTGCAGCGAGGTGTACGCGCAACGAAACGCTCAAAATTTGACATATTTGACTCTAAAAGATCGATATACAAATGAGTTAAAACTAAAGATTGCGTGCTTCTTGGTTTTTTTCCCCTCTTTTATTCATTTTTGCAGTTTCTGTCGGCACAACTGCGGCTCATTGATATTCATGTTGCTTGGCAAAGGTTTTTCAAATATTTGTCACAATTTAAAAATACAAATGTTTTCAAAATGAAGTAATAATTTCGTAAAGAAAAAATAAAAAAAAAATAAAAAAAAGTACCTATACATATATATGGTATATTGTACATTCAATATTTTAAGGATAGAAATTAAACCAAATATTCACCAATGACAATTTAAAAAGATGATTCAAAAGGAGAAAGTAATAACATTTCATTTAGAAAATGAGCAACCATAACAACACCTCCTTCTCTCTCAATTTCTCATTTCCATATTGTCAATTTAATTTTACATACCGACTAAAATATAACGCTTGGGCCAAGTCACTGTTGTTTATTTTACGTGTGGGAGTACACTACTGGACAAAAAAGGTGCGCGGACAAAAAATCGTTGATAAAATGTCCTGAAACCTTATTGAAAGTAAAATCGAGGACGTACTCCACAAATGTGTCAACAAATAGCTTTTGAGGCATCCCTGCAAATAAGACAAACAGATACAAAACCTAATATGGAAAGAAATCAAGAGGGAAGACACTCGTCGATGACGGCGCAAGGATACAACTATTCGTGCTTGATGGATGTCCGTGATGCATCTGTGAAATTGAAGTCGCTGTGGCACGCTAGGCGTCGCTTTTTATTTCAGCACAATTATTGCCGAATTTTCTCCGGTGATCCTTTTCTCTATGTCTTCTTTATCTACCGCTTCTTCTAGAAATTTCAAAAATCATCCCGAAAGTGATGGAGCAACGTTGCTACAGCATTGTCAAGTCAATAGGTTCTTACGTTTAATATACCGCTGGTGTAAAAGGAAAGGCATGTTCTGCGGGTGGGTAATTGAAATTGGCCTGTTGCAAACAACTGAGTAGATATTTTAAAAGTTATTGAAAGTAAAATCGAGGATATCGACGGTGAAAGTCGGCAATCACATAACTCGGTTTGCGACGTCGCAGACTTCCTGTCATACTTCATTTTTTAAATGGAAAACTACTCAACGGCAATTCTTTAAAACTTTCATGATTTTTCTTCTCAATGCGAAGAAAATTCTGCAAAAACTTCAAGAAATAATGTAAATTTGTTCTCCTTTAAAAAAATGACGTAGAGACGGAGATTTTCAGACACCGCAAACGAGTTATGTGATTGCCGACTTTCACCGTCGATATGCTCCACAAATGTACCAACAAAGCTCTCGAAGCACTATTGCGAATAAGACAAGCAGATAAAAAACCTAATATGGAAAGAAAGCTAGAAAGAGGACGTGCTTTGATGACAGCGCAGAGATACAACTATTCGTGTTTGATGGATGTCCGTGATGCATTTGTGAAATTGAAGGCGCTATGGCACGCTAGGCGCCGCTTTTTACTTCAGCACAATTATTTCCGAATTTTCTCCTAAGATCCTGTTTTCCATTAAGCCATTAACTTTCCAGCTTTGAACTAAAATGTTTAGACTGCTGATATTTAGGAATTCGACCCGGAAACTTTCCGATTATTTGGTCGTAAACCGCCCGCTTCCACCGAAAGGATCCCTCTAGTTTCTCTTTGTCTTTTTTGTCCGTCGTATTGTCCATAAATTTCAATAATCGTCTCGTGAGTGATGTAACATCGGCACCACATCATTATTAAGTTAGCGGGTGACGAATTTTAGTATACACGAGTAAGGAAATGTACTTAAATTGAAAATCCCCGACACCTGCAAGAACTCCATAGCGGTAGATCAAGAGATCGTGCCAGTGGCGTGGCGTGAATTGCGATACATCGATTGTTATGCCATTTAAACCTATGGAAAGGGATCGATAAACAGGGTGTTCGTAGCGAACACCTTAATAATCGATTCTTTACCACGGATCCAAATGGGGATGTATCGAAAATCGATCATTCACGCCACGGCATTGGATCGTGCAACGGGTGGCGGGAGTCTACATGGATGAGAGCCGCACTGCAGGGACAGGACCCACGTTGCCAGATTGTACAGTTAAATTTGGATATTTTACACGGGTTTGAATGAGGAGATGTGCCGATTTTTAGCACTTTCTGGCAACAATGGACGGGACGGCCGGTCGAGGTTCCGGCTGGAGGAATTGCGGCATGAATGGCTCGAGATGCTCCTCCTCCAGGGACTAGATTGTTGAATCGATATCGATCGACCATGATCGATAAAATGCATTGCTAAGATAGGGATTTATCGATTAGGATCGTTCGATATCGATTCAACAATCGACCCGCGTGAGTCGTGGGTCGGGGCCATCTCCATAGCTGTCTCCGTCGACTCGGGCCGCGGCGACGCACCCTGGGCCCGGTCAATAGGAAGAGTTGGACAAAATCTAGAAACTTAGAAAGCTTATATTTTCGAAATTTTGAAACGGAAAAGTTCAACAGTCGATCCATTGGTTTTTCCGGGAAATTTTTTTTCAGTAGAAACATTCTTTGAAACTGAATTTGTGACGAAATATACATAAAAATGCCGGCCAGGTTGGCCTAGCGCTCAGAGCGTCTGACTCTAGACCAATACTGCTAAGGAAGAGCGTCGTATGAAGATTCGAGAGTTGCTAAATTTCCTTCCATAAAATGTTTATTTATGAGGAAAGTCATGAATATGTTTTCTTGAAATTTTCAGAATCTTTGGGTAAAATTGCGAACTAAATTATCTGAAAAATGGAGAGGAAAATATTAATTTTACCAGAGAATTCGTGTTTTATCAAAGGTGATTTGGCAACGCCTGATGATTCGTACCGCATTTTTCCTTAGCACGGCAGAATAGGTCCCGGGTTCGAATCCCGGTGGAGGCGACACATTTTCAAGGAACTGACGAGTGGACCTGGAAAAGCAGACTCCACTCGGCCTTCATCCCTGAAAATTTGAAAGCCTGAATATGGATGTGTGCTAACCCTAACCCGATGCTCATTCAAGGTTGCAGAATCCTCATATGGATTAAAACCTCTAATAACTTTAAAAAACAAAAAAATTTTGAAATTTAATTCTCGCCGAAATTTTCATGTCTAGTCTCTTCTATGAGCCTGTTCCGTTGTGCGACGGGAATTTATACTCAATTCATGAAAATTTGAAAGTCTGAAGCATGGATGTGTGCTAACCCTAATCCGATGCTCCTTCAAGGTTGCAGAATCCTCAGATGGGTTAAAACCTGTAATAACCTAAAAAAAAAACAAAAAAAAAAAACATAAAAACACGAAAATTTGAAATTTAATTTCCCCCAAAACTTTCATGTCTAGTCTCTTCTATGAGCCTGTTCCGTTGTGCGACGGGAATTCATCCTCAATCCCTGAAAATTTGAAAGCCTGAAGCATGGATGTGTGCTAACCCTAATCCGATGCTCATTCAAGGTTGCAGAATCCTCAGATGGGTTAAAACCTCTAATAACTTAAAAAAAAACATAAAAATTTGAAATTTAATTTTCGTCGAAATTTTCATATCTGGTCTCTTCTATGACCTGTTCCGTTATGCGACGGGAACTTATCCTCAATCCCTGAAAATTTGAAAGCCTGAAGCATGGATGTGTACCAACCCTAATCCGATGCTCATTCAACACTGAAAAAAAACACACATTGGATCTGGAGTCCAGACTCTTAAAAACATCGACAAGAAAAAATACGCTTGATTCAATCGGATTTTTGCTTAAATCAAGAACCAAGCCGCTTAATTTGAGCGGATTTCCTTTTGATCCAAGCAAAAATCTGATTGAATCAAGAGTATTTTTTCTTGTCAACGTTTTCAAGAGTCTGAACTCCAGATCCAATGCGTTTTTTTTTTTTTTTTTCCAGTGAAGATTGCAGAATCCTCAGATGGATTCAAACCTCTAATAATTTTTTTTCAAAAAAATAAAAATAAAAATAAAATAAAATAAAATAAAATAAAAATTTGGAATTCAATTTTCGCCGAAATTGTCATGTCTGGTCTCTTCTATAGGCTCGTTCCATTGTGCGGCGGGAAGTTATCGAATTAGGAATCGGGAGCCTTGCGAATTTGAATCCGGGATGAGCCCGGGCCCGGGCCGAGGCGCAGCGGGCCGGATGGCCAGGAGTCTGCCTCCATCAGCATAAACGCGAATAAGCCTCGAATGCAAACAAAGCGCCACCCGCCACCAAACACGCCGGGCTCCACCTGCACCGCATCGAGCTGGATGCCGCCCTTGCACAGGGTGGCAAGATCTCAAGGGGAAAAAACCAGAAAAACATAATGAACCACTAGACAAGGTACGAATTTAAGCGATCTGATACATGTTTCTTAACCAGAATTTCACGCAAAACACGATTCACACAACGAAAATTACTGAAACCAATTCCTAACGAAGATATTAACGTTTTTATTTGGTAATGTAGCATCGCGTCCATGATATTGGACTCCATGCTCAGCTATATGATATTCGGTTGCTCATCTCGTCCAAGATCTTGGACTCCATGCTCACTTTAATTGGGGATAATTTTTTCGAAAAATCGAAGTGAGCATAGCGTCCAAAATTGCGGGACGCGGGTATTCTCGATTGGGGATAATTTTTTCGAAAAATCGAAGTGAGCATAGCGTCAAAAATTGCGGGACGCAGGTATTCTCCGACAATATAGGAGCATGGGGTCCAAAAATTTATTAAGACAATTTTTGTGAAATAAAGACAAAAAAATGTGTTCTCGAAAAAAATTGTGCAATGCTTAGGATGGGTTAGGTAAGGTTAGGTTAGGTTAGGTTAGGTTAGTTCAGGTTACATTAGATAAGCGAAGTATACGATTTTCTATCAAGATGAACTTTGAAACTAAGGGAGGTCTACTTGCTTTCGGACTCCATGCTCAAGCAAAGAAGTGAGACTTTTAGCGATGAGCATGGAGTCCAAGATCTTGGACGAGATGAGCAGGTAAGTATATCAAGGATGAGCATGGAGTCCAATATCTTGGACGCGATGCTACATAATCTTTTATTTCACATTGGTCACGAGGAATTTGAACTGCCCGCTCACAAGAAACTCAAAGCTCTACGCGAGTCAAATCGCCCACTACAACGGTTTCAGCAAGCTTTCTCAATCGAGCAATGTTCATTTCCCATCATGTGTTGTTCAAACTATTAGCAATTTGCTATAACTGAGCCAAAGCGTCAAGATTGAGATTGCCAGATTTTTATATCGGAGAGACTGTCATGATAACGTTTAGCGCGCGATGTGGATCACGTAGAGCTTTGAGTTTTCATGAGCGGGTGGTTTGAATTCACGCATCAAGAATCATTAAATATCTTCGCAAGGAGTTAATATCGGTCATTTTTGTTGTGCGCATCGTGTTCTACGTAAAATTTTGATTAAGAAACATGTATCAGAATGCTGAAATTCGTACCTTATTTAGTGGTCCATTGGATTGCATTTTGCAAAAAGGAACTAAGAGCACTCCAATGTCGCTAAGATTCTGCAACTTGCATTCTTTGCAAAAAAAAAAAAAAATCGTGCAAAAAATTAAATTTACAAAGGTAGTTTCCGTCTTGAATGTATAGTGGACGTATTTCTGTCAAACGGAATTAAGCGTCAATTTGAGTTCCTTTTGAGGAATTTAGAATCCCGGATAGCGCGTTCTGCCAAACGGAACTAAGCGCCATGAAAAAGCATTGCGAGTACAGGAGCGAATGAGCCCAACGCCCGGTTCCGCCGCCAATCCAAGCCCCCCTCTACCTTCCTACCCCGATGGCGCTTAGTTCCGTTTGACAAAAATACGTCCAGTTTATTGGGGGTAAAGACGAAACTGACCTTTACGGTCAGTATCAAGGCATTTAAAAAGAAACTACATCAAGCGCAAGTACAATGCGGAGACAAAAAACGAGAGATTAAGATGCATACTAGAATTTGAAAGGTCAAAGAATAAGTGCGAAAATGGGAGGAAAACCTAACTTATCATTGTTAAAAATGAACAGTCGATTGATTGATAGTGAAAACAGGTGAAAGTGAAAGTAAATAAATATAAACATAAATTAACACTACCAATCAATTGACTTAAATATTTCATTTCGATGTTAGAATGTGGCCGTGTACAGGGTCGGATTTACATACTTGCCGCCCATGGGCCGCCTGTATTTTACCGCCCCTTCTAATTCGTTTTGAAACATCGATACAAACCATCAAGTGAACGTGCCGGAGGTAGAGTGGTGCATAAGACGCGTTTACTCGTGTTGGGCACATTTTTTGTGAAAGCACTGTCAACACCAGCAAAAGTTCACAGAACTTTGCGCGAAAATTAAGTTCCGTAAAAATATCTCTGTGTGGAGGAGGCCTTTCATTTTTAAGAGAAGAACGAAAAAATTATGAAAGAATAAACATGAATGTGGTTTAATGATTTTAATTTTCGCGACCGCGCCAACCGCACTGTGTTTGGCGCAATGCATGGAGTATTCCTACAGTCTTGTAGGCGCTATGAGTTTCACGCGCCGACCGCTGCTGACCGCACTGTTTTTGACGCAATGCGTGAAGTATCCATGCAGTCTTGTAGGCACTATAAGTTTCACGCCAACCGCTGCTGACTGCACTACGTTTGACGCAATGCGTGAAGTATTCATGGAGTCTCGTAGGCGCTAATATGTTTTTCATGCTGACCGGCGTAAAATGAAGAGAATTCTTGTGACAGTCATGTAGGTAATTGATTTGAGAGATCATGACTTACATTAAATTGTAAAATAATAGTGCTAAATGTATGTACTTTTAAAATGATAGTGCTAAATACTTGTGAATTGATGGTGCTAAAAACTTGTAAAATTGTGGTGCTACATACTTGAAAATAATAGTGCTTTTGTATGTACATAGATGTGCTTAATAAATAATCACAACATTGAATCAATATACCGTTGTAACGTGCGAAACTGAAGTTTTGCAAAATTTTAGCGCAGCCGCAGAAGCTGCTCGAGCTCAAACAAACGCGGTGCAGAAGCGTCAGTGTTTGCGACAAAATTATCGGAAGTCAACAATCTCTCCCCTCTCACTCGTTGCATATCATTTCCTTCCACTTGTTGTCTTGCTTCCACTCCTCCGCCGCAGCACTTTCTTACGCATAGCCGCCAAATCTCGCTAAAAAATACTACACGACATGCGGTTTTCGACGAAAAACCCCGAGATTTGGCAGCGGTAGCTGGAACCCCTCATCGTGAAAACTTTCGCAGCCCTGAATAGAGAATTCCCTATTAATTAACGGGATCTCTTCTCAGCGTTGGCTGTTCGTGCGCTGTGCCTCGGTTTCCAACGGGACGCCCGCCGGGTTGCCTACCCACGTGGCGGCAGGGGCTCCCCATCCGTGCCTCTTAAAGTTAAGTAGTCACAGTCTGTGACTTTCAGTGGAGCCTGTGTGCACCTCCACTTAACGAAGTGAAGGGCCGACCGCGCTTAAGAAGAAAGAAGTTCATTAAAATGTAGAAAAATTTATCCCGGTTCCCGAGTTGCCCCGACCGCGGTGCTGAAATTTGAAGTTTCCCGAAAAATGCTCGAATGACCGGGGTGAATAATTTAAGAGCATGGGTGCAGGGGCTCAGTTTGCGCGGCTTGGATGAAATTAACGCGGGATCAAGAGAAGATTTTATTTTATTTAAAAAGAAAAAAAAATAACTTGAGCAGATTATGTTTGCCTACGTTGAGATGATTCATTTCCACGCAGTGAGAAAAAGTAACCTAGATGTTGTGTTAATATGAGAAGTAATAAACGAAGTTACACAACGACGGTGTAACATAATTCGGTTTGCGACGTCGCAGACTTCCTGTGATAATTCATTTTTTAGACGGAAAACTACTCAACGGCAATTCTTGAAAATTGCCGTGATTTTTCTCCTCTGTGCGAAGGAAATTCTGCATAATCTTCAAGAAATGATGTCAATTTGTTATCCTTTAAAAAAATAACATAGAGGCGGAGATTGTCAGACACCGCAAACGAGATATGTGAATACGGACTTACGCCGTCGACAAGCTATTGGCTAATTTTTTTGTGTCAGTTTTTTCTGTGTCAAATCGACCGCATATTTGCATTGAGGCGGCCAACTTTTTGTGTTGAAAATCTATGATCTCGTTAAAATTAGGCGCCAGCCGTCAAGATCGAACCTGGGTTGCATCGGTGTAAATGTTTTATAAAAGTTTATCATTCCAATATTTATTTATTTGTTAATTTATCTATCTATTTATTTCTTTATTTATTTCATTTTATTCACTTATTAATCCAATGCGTTGCCCACTCGCAAGTCACAACCTCTGATTGCCAAGGAGGAAATTAAGAGTACATAAGTTTCGCAGGAATTTTTCTTCATGCTTCATAGTTTCAATGTAACCTACGGTTCGGACTTCGGATCGATTTAACACAAAATTGTGTTGAGAAGCTAAGTCCTTTTGCGTTGATCCGACACCAAGAAAAGCAACACGAGGGGACACAGGGTAACACCGAGCACGGTCGTTTTGAAGTGTGTAATGGAACTGAAGTACAATATCACTGTAAAATTGAGATAACTTGCAAAAGACAGCAAGTAGCGCCGCTTTTGCTTTCGCACCTGAACAACTAAAAACAGGGACGAGAAATCAAGTTCGCCTTCAACTTGATGGCTATGCAATTTGAGCGGCTCATAAGTGGCTCTTAACATAGTTGTATGACTTCCTATGTGGTCTAACACGATGTTCCAAAGTAATCTTCGTTGTTTTAGTCACCTCCTCAGTGAAACGTGCAAAAACTTTTACTAGATTTTCTCAGGGCAAAAATATGTTGGAACGGACATCGAGATAAGTCGCAAAAGTTGAAATTTAGTACCACGTTCGCGTTCATGCACGATCCATATTTATATAGGCACTCTACATTATAAGTATTCCGACTCGTTAAATTTCGGTTTTTGTCTATATTCCGTATTTGACACTATTTTCAAAGCTCCCTTAAACCTCCCTTAATCACAGTGTAAACCATACGGGGCTGAATGAGGAGAGGAGCTGTTCTAAGGGACGACTATGAATACGGCTCTGAAACAATACTGCTGTGCTAAGGAAGAACGCTGCATGAACATTCGAGAGCTGCCTAATTGCCTCGGACAAAACATGTATTTTTGAAGAAAATTATGCGTATTTTTCCTTGAGATTTTCAGCCGTCTTAGATAAAATTGCGAAGAATATTGTCTGAAAAAATCGAAGAAAAACATTCACAAACTTTCTGGTTAATAAGTCTCTTATAGAAGGGCATATGGCGACGTCTGAAGGCTCATACGGCGTTCTACCTTAGCACGGCAGAATATATTCTTACATTTAATCCACCATCCTTCGGAATCGGGACTAAAATTTGACGAGAGTTGCGAAATTGTTTCGGACAAAACATGTATTTTTGAAGAAAATTATGCGTATTTTTCCTTGAGATTTTCAGCCGTCTTAGATAAAATTGCGAACAATATTGTCTGAAAAATCGAGGATAAATATTCACAAACTTTCTGGTTAATCAAGTTCTTATAGAAGGGCATATGTCAACGTCTGAAGGCTCATACGGCGTTCTTCCTTAGCACGGCAGAATATATACCTACATCTAATCCACCATCCTTCGGAATCGGGACTAAAATTTGACGAGAGTTGCGAAATTGTTTCGGACAGAACATGTATTTTTGAAGAAAATCGTGCGTATTTTTCCTTGAGATTTTCAGCCGTCTTAGATAAAATTGCGAACAATATTGTCTGAAAAAATCGAGGACAAATATTCACAAACTTTCTGGTCAATCAGGTTCTTATAGAGGGGCATATGGCAACTTGTGAAGGCTCATGCGGCGTTCTTCCTTAGCACGGCAGAATACTTACATTTAATCCGCCATCTTCCGGATTCAGGACAAAATTTTGACACTCTAAGGTGAACTCCGCTCTAATTGTTTCAGCGCTGACGGTTCCGCATTAGTACGAACCGTGGCTGAGTTTTTTGCGAGGGAGGGGTGGTTTTTTGAAGGAGTCTCTCATGACACGGCGCTCCATCCATCTTCCGGAACACCTCGGAGCCAGGCTTAGCGTGTCACATTCTCGCTGTATTATCAATTACAGTCGGATCATTGTCTGATTCGGATCACCTTGTGATTACGATCAACTTCATCGCTCAAGCAGGATTACTAGACGCCTTCGCTCACGAGGAGTACTATGCCGTACTAAGGAAAAACGCCGTATGAACCTTTAGGCGTTGCCAAATTTTCTTTCATAAAACACGAATTTACTGGTAAAATAATGAATATTTTTCTTCCAATTTTTCAGGAAATTTAGTTCGCAATTTTACTTAAAGATTCTGAAAATATAAAGGAAAAATATTCATACATACATATCAAGCCGCTACCTCAGCGCACTAGTGCGCTCTGCGACTCCAAATCGCCATCGGAATCGATCCTCCCACAAATCATCGGGCAGATTACACCGTCTGATCTCCCCCTCCACTCCCTCTCGCCAACCTTTAATTTTCGCCAAAATATTCATAACTTTCCTAAAAAATATACATTTTATTGAAGGAAATTTGGCAACTCTCGAATGTTCATACGGCGTTCTTCCTTAGCACGGCAGAGTAGCTGAATCTTTGGTGCCGTAACACGCAAGATGCTGAAATCGCCCCAGTTGTGGGTATAAAACGGTGTTGTCAGCCTGTGCAAATAAGATTATGATGGCTCTAACCAGCGGTATTTGATTGAATTTGGAGTACATTTTGCAACCAGGAATTGAGGAGCTTGGAGGACAAGGCGCATGAGAGCAGTTTTTGAAAAAATGAGATATAAATGATTTCGAGTAAAACTAGTCTTAATGCACATCTTGCGAAAAATTTGCTCCCCGATTCAAATTTTTAAGCAACATAAAGTCAATTTGAACCTTCTTTCCGCCCATAAGGATCCATGTAGTTTTAAAACTTCAAACACGTATTTCTCGAAATAGCAAAAATTGCATTTATGCGCCCTGTCCTCCAAGCCCCCCCCAATTTATATTTCAGAACTGGAGAACTCTGGAGTTTCTTAGATCCGGAGTGCAGGCTCTTAAAAAATTTGACAAAAAAAAATAATCATAATTCAATAGGATTTTTCCTTGAATTGAGAGCCAAATCTCTGAATCTGAGCAGATTTTCTATTGTTTCGAGTATATTTTCTTTCAGATTTTCCAAGAGTCTGGACGCTGGATCCAAGATAATTTTATTTCCAATGTGGATTATTCATAGAAACGCGTAACTGCATAGGGAAAGTAATGGAACATCGACGGTGTAACTACTACATCCTGACTACATATCCTGTGGCGATTTTGCGAGATGGTAGAAAAATTGAAATTTTTGCAAATACTACTTTTAGATACTTGCGGATGTTTGTCAAAATCTCGGATTTCGATTTTTCGGTAAATTGCGTCAAAAATCTAATACCGCCGAAATTGTTTACTATGGACTAAGACTCCCTTTTGAACCTATTTCACTCATCACTGGAAAAAAAACTCATTAAATCTAGAGTCCAGACTCTGAAAAACTTCGACAAAAGAAAGTACTCTTGATTCAATCAGAATCTAGCTTAAATCAAGAACCAAGCCTCTTAATTGAAGTGGATTTCGTTTTGATTCAAGCAAAAATCCGATTGAATCAAGAGTATTTTTTCTTATCAATGATTTCAAGAGTCTGGACTCTAGATCCAATGTGTTTTCTTTCCAGTGATGAATTATTAAATCCAAAAAAAAAAAAAAGTTTTAAACATGTAATAAACCCGACACTTTTGACGAACCATTAGATGTAAGTTCCAACGAGGAATCATGAAAAGTTTGCAACCTTTGAAACATTTAATTTGTCGCATTCTATAATAGGAGAGGAATACCAGGAGGAAGTAGCGTTATGGATACCTGCTCCATCGTTAGTAAACCATGTTTCACATTCAATGTGACTCTTCCATACTCAATCCTCCCTTCAGCCACGAAGGCTCCAGGTGAGAAAGCTTTAGATCGTACAAGGTTTAATGAACGATGAAAAGCTTATCACGAAATTATTGAACTGAAAAATGACTTACTCGAGAGAGAGGTTCCGCATGCAGGCAAGGAACATAAAAACATACACGGAATAAAAATCTCATGGCGCGTTTCCTCCGGTTGCTCAGCATGGCAAGATCCCTCTCACAAAATCACACCTTTAGGATGGTTTAATCTTGTCGAAATCAAATTGGGAATAAAAACTTGCAAGAAATCTGTATGCTCTGCACTTCACATACGAGCGGGGAAGTGAAAAAAGAAAAAAGAAGGAAAAAAACGGGACCGTAAAATTCAAAGCAGTCGTGCATATAAAAAAGAAAACGGTCTATAGATTATACGAAAGCCGGGGGAGGGCGGGGGAGCGGGGGCACCGGAAAATAAGCAGATATTTTACAAGTATAATCAAAAGTCAAATGGAGATATTTTTTCCATACTTCATACCCCTCGAACCACGCTCTTCGCCACTTGCTGGATGATCCACTTTCTTTCTTGAGCCCCCTCCCCCCTCCATAAGTCCTCGTTCTTTCCCTCTCTCTCCCGTTCCTTCCTTCATCCCCTATCTCTACCCGCACAGTAGTTGGGTTGACTCCATCAAGGAAAGAGTGGAACGGGGGAAGGGGTAGCTGAAGTGAAACAGAGGAATGTGTTTTTCGCATCGCTAAACAAGCCACGATTCTAATTGGAAATCCAGAGAGAGACGGAGTTAGGGAAAAAGAAACCCTTCTTGATGGCGGTGGGGAACTTAAAGAGAAGCAGAACCCACGAATTAATTCAAATTAATTTAAATTAATTCGAGTTGACAGAAACACCGATACTGCGTTATGAGTACAAGGCGGACGCTCTCTCTTTAATTCTCGAATGAAATTAATTAAGCTTTGCTTGTGGTTCGAAGCTGGAAAAAATAATAATAATAAAGTTACAGCAAAAAAGACGAGTCCACGAACCACTGCACTAGAATAAGATTGACCTGTTTTTCTCGCGGGAATTCTGCGTCGCGCGACCTGCACTTTTGCCAAACTTTGCGTTGAGCATATGCCTATTACCGAATGAAGGATGAAAATTAGAAATATCAGAATTGCGGGCTCACAGCGAGAACAAAAGGGTTTCTTTTTGCGCAGTTACATTACGAGAGAACACGTAAATACAAGCCACTTGTAAGTGTCCGGTTATAGGCGGACATTTCGTCAACGATTTTTGTCCGAACACTTGTTTTTTCCAGTAGTTTAAGTCCACGCGTTTTTTCGGCAGGGGAGTTTTGGTCCACTTACCAATTATTGAGACCCAAAGTTAATTGGTCAACATGTAAATACAAACAATATTTGCACACGACATTTTTGGATGAAATGTATAATGTCTTGGAAGAATGAGGGTTTGCTCGTTTTTTGTTTGTTTGGTTGGCCAAACGGAAACAAATATATAATTGAGAATTTTGGCGTCAATTCCATGAGGGAAGATTCACTAAAACTCTCTACACCTCTTTGGTGCAACAAGACTTAATTGTCTTTCAAGAAAATCCCATCTTCTTACACCTGAATCGGATGAACCTTTTGACTTTCCTCAGCTGAAGGATCTTAGATTTTTCCTGTGTACGATAACTTCGCGGCGCTTCGAACTACTATTTGGCCATGAAGGTGTTGCACAGTATCATACAAGATTGAAGGCACTCCAAAGTATCATAATTGATGGCATCTTTCAAAAGCACGAAGTTCCCTCGCAAATTAAATCGAGTGACGACGAAAAAAAGGGTGCTGTAGTCGAAAAACTTGGTAAGTCCAAGTATCTGATCTGGTAACGTTTAGCATGCTTTTTGAACTTAATTAAAGGAAAAAGTGACTTGATTCAAGCAGAAATATGCTCAAATTAACCGCCGAGAAGATTTCCTTATAAATTAATAAAGAAAATAATGCCTGTTTAGAGAAAAGAGGATGCTTAAATATGGAGAAAAGTCACTTAGATCAAGCAGAAACCCGCTTTCATTCAGCTATTTTATTCTTGATTCAAAATAGAATCTTCTTGACGGCATACTCAATAATGTTTCTGCCTAAATCGAGTCACATTGTTCTCTAATGAAATCCAAAAATTATGCTAGCTAAACGTTATTAAAAACGGATGCTAGGACTAAGTGAGTTCTTTAGATTACCACTCTCTTTTTGTAACATAGCATCTTGATTTATATTGCAAGGAAAGCTCTGTACCCTTAAAGGAAGCTTGTCATTCTTGATACGTTGGAGCGCCTATGATACTGTGCAACACCTACGTCGCGAAATAGTTGCTTGAAACGCCGGAGCACTCCGCGGCACGGCGGGCGACCAGCGTGACACGCGCATAGACGCCTACAAACCTAACAGGGATACTTCACGCATTGCGCAACGCGTGAAGTATCCCGTTAGGTTTGTAGGCGCCAAGGCGCTCTGTGTTGGGCTCAAATATTTAAACTCGCGGAGTCAGCATTTTCAAATTCATGATTTTGAAATATTTGCACGCTCTGCACGGATTAGTCTCATTTAAATTGATGAAAAAAACATGTATTAAAGGAAAATATGACGTGTGTTTTGAAAATATTAAGGTGGTTCCGTGTCTAATTTAATGATTTCCAAAGCTTTTTAATTTTTTCTTTTATATTTTGTGCTTTTACTGTGCTGCAGCGTGCTGTATTCACAACCAAACGCCCAAACCTGGACGTGTTTGACTGTAAAAGATCGATGTAAAAGTGGGTTAAAACCAAAGATTGCGTCCTCCTTGGTTTTTTCTCTCTCTTTTTTATTTTTGTATTGTTCCTTTCAACACAAGTACGGCTCATTGAGATTAATTTCGATGACATCGCTTGGAAAATGTTTTACAAATATTTGCCACGTTTTAAAAATATAATGTTTCTAAAATGAAGTAATATTATCATTTAAAAAAAGGTATATATACGGTATATTTTAAATCGACAATTTTACAGATAGAAATATAAAAGCAAATACTCACCAATGAAAATTTGAAAGATCAATCAAAAGAAGAAAGTAACATTTCATTAAAAAATGAGTTACCATAACAACACCTTCTTCTCTCTCAATTTTCTAATTCGATATTGTCAATATAATTTTACATACGGATTGAAATATTATATTTGGACCAAGTCACTGTTTCTCATTTTACGCGTGAACGTAAATTACTGGACTAAACAGGTGTCCGGACAGAAAATCGTTGACGGAATGTCTTGAAACCAAGTGTCCGCATTAGCCATCGATGCATGAGAATTTCATGTGACAGGAACACATTCACATCATTCAATTCTCCCATTAATAAAATATTTTCTTTTAATCTGATGTGTAAGCAAAAATGGACGTATTTCTATCAAACAGACCTATGTGCAGGTGAGAAATATGGGGTGTGCTCGTCGAAGCTGCATAAGAAACAATGTAAAAGAGGGCGTGGTTCCTTTTGAAGAATTGGAAAAGCGGGATATTACATTCTATCAAACAGACCTATGTGCAACTGAATGCGGAACTCATGAGCCGCGGGCATGGCACGAGAGCGTTGTGGACAGGGCTCATGAGTTAAAGCGCCCCGACGACCATCTCTCCGTCGTTGCGCGGCTCGATCATTGCCGCTGACGTCACTGGCGCTTTATTATTTTCATTCACTCTTACGGCCAGAGAACTAACGAGCACACCCCATATTTCTCACCTCCACATAGGTCTGTTTGGTAGAAATACGTCCAAATCAAACCCGTTCATTTTGCTCCGTTTCATTTTCGCACTACCTGATCAGAAGGCGTGAAAAAAGTCCGAAGCCAGTCCTTCGAATAAATCGAAAGGAAAACCAAAAATTGTAAAAAAAAAACTAACAACAATTGATCCCTTAAAGTTCAGATCGCCAACATTTGACTTTCAAACGACAACATTAATATTTTAATGACGCAGATGGACCCAATTTTGTGGACTCCCATCTGTTGAATTTAACCCAAAAATCATTAAGAAACTAAAAATTGACCTCTCAAAGCCTAGGTCACCAACATTTGACTTTCAAACAACATTTAATAACGCAGATGGACCCAATTCAGGCTGGGCCTCCAATCTGTTGAATTCAACCCGTCTATTTTGTCCCGTTCCATTCCCGCACTACCTGATCAGCGGGTGTGAAGTAATTCCGGAGTCAGTCATTTGAATAAATTAAAAGGAAAACCAACACAATCATGGCCATTGATACACAAAACGAATCAATTAGGCCGGCTAGTAGGGTATTAACGGGTCCGCGCGAAGGAGTATAAGCATGATAAATATTCAAGGTAATTTAGCAAACCGCGCCCGGTAATAAACTTGAAGCGTTCGCAATAAAAGTTCTTAGCGGTACAAAAGCCGGCCCGATCCAATTCAGTCGGTGAGGAGCGAAAAGAATTAAAGGCCGGGGGGGGGCGGCGGGGGAGGGTATCCTTCGACCCCTTATAATCCTATTGTTACCGAATAGAATAATATGCAATAAACCGTTATCCGCATAATCTCTACCCACCGAGGATCCTTTTCTTGGGGTGCGTCAAGATCACCGGGGCACCGGAGTGCCCTTAATTACGGTGCCTCGCGAGGTTGAAAGAGTTCTTATCCGCCCCCCTCGCGCGCGCGGGGCGGAGAGAAAAATAAAAATAATAAAAATAAAAATAAAATGGAATTGGGCATGCTCATCTGCGTTCCGAGAATGGATGTTGATTGAAGTTGTTTCGCCTTGTTGCCGCCGTGGGGAAAAGTATTGGAAAAGTCTCACTGAAAAAAAAGTTCGGTAAATCCGAGGTAGTAAGGATCATATGGACGTATTTCTACCAAACAGACCTACGTGGAGGTGAGAAATATGGGGTGTGCTCTAGAAATCTGTATAAGAAACAATGTAAAAGTGGGCGTGGTTCCTTTTGAAGAATTGGAAAAGCGGGATATTGCATTCTATCAAAGAGACCTATGTGCAACTGAATGCGGAACTCATGAGCCGCGGGCATGGCAAAAGAGCGTTGTGAACAGGGCTCATGAGATAAAGCGCCCAGACGAAGATCGCGCACGTCGCTCCCCAGCTCGATCATTGCCGCTGACGTCACTGGCGCTTTATTATTCTCATTCACTCCTACGCAAAGAGAACTAACGAGCATACCCCATATTTCTCACTTGCACATAGGTCTGTTTGGTAGAAATACGTCCATATGGAACCAGGTTTTGTTCGATACACACAACCGAATTATTTGGTCTGTTCAACCGAATTGTTCGGTTTGTGCGACCGAACCATAATAAATTCTTACAGTTCGGTTCAGTGGACCGAACAGTTCTGCTGAGCAGACCGAATAATTCGGTCGTGTGTACCGAACAAAATCGTGGTTCCATATGATCCTAACTAGTTCGGATTTACCGAACTTTTTTTTCAGTGTAAAGTCGGAACACACATTTTACCTAAGTTCCTCCATTGAAGAGAGACGTTTACGTAAAATATAATGTAAAGGGATTTCTTGACCTTAGAATCATTCTATCTAAATGGTACCACCAAGTCTCTTCTTTTTTCAAACTGGCTGATCTCCAAAAATTAATGTTTTCCACCCCTCCTTCTTTGTATCTTTTTCCCTCTTCTTTGCTTTGTTATTACTATTTTCCTCTCTCCTCGTCTTTCCCCTCTCTTTTCCTTAACTGATTTCTCTTTGATAATTGGTGTGACCTCACTAAATTATAACGTGTGAAAGGCTAATATTTAGTTGAGGCTTCTTTGAATAAGCCGATTAATGAACCAACCAACTCTCAAAGATATAAAAACTTTGACATTCATACTGACCGAATATTATCCGGGTAACTACGTGCAATTCGCCTTAGTACAAATGCTTAGGCAAAAACAAGACCTTGAGAGTGCAAAAAGTTGCACGTTCCTGAATATCACATGCGTGTGTCATATTTTTCTACACGAGAATTCTAAACACACTGGCCAAAACATGAAAATGCTCTCAAGTTCTGAAAGCCTAACTTTAATTTTGGGTCTCTGAGTTGTAGAATGACCTGTTTTACGTGAAATCAATATTGCTAACTCATAAGACCCATTTAACCTCGAGAAACCCCCATAAAAAACTGATCCAATTTGGTTTTTATTTTCAGGTATTTAATTATTGTTGTCTCATATGGGTGTCTGATGAGAAAGTTCCAACTTACTTGTAGCTGATGAGGCCAACAATGAAAGTTTTTCGTTTTCACCTACGCCTTTTCCGAAGTATCAAATTTTCCTAAAAATGTATTCGTCAGCTACCAAAATAGTTTCTGAACGCATAATTAAATAGTGCGCAAAATTTGTTCTTTGAAAAACTAGGGTTATTTTTAGCTTCAATGTCGAAAAACAGTGAAAACTGTCGATAAAATGAGAAAAATCAACAGTATGGCAACGTTTGGTTTTTTGAGAGGATACAAAATAAAGCTGTTACCCCGGAATTTCGATACTGGCCGTTGACTATGTTTAACGTCCTGTGAATTAAGGCCTCTATTCTTGACTGAACATTCACAGGTCCCTACGTTTTTAGGATTCTCAACGAAATCTACTTTTCCCAACTTGATTGACAGTTTAACCTATGAGCCTGACGGGTATTCGAGTAATTAATAGTTTCCACATCTTCATAATGATTTAAATGTTACACCTATTTGTTGGTTTAGTCAGCGTTACATAGTGATCACAATAATCTATGCGCATATTCGACCCCACGATGCATCACATTATCTTTTAAAGGGAATAGGAAAGATACATAAAAAATCTCAATAAAATGTTTTTTTCTTTCTTTTTCCTTCAGAAGTGTTCTTACATTTCAATTTCATCCTGCAGGAGGAAAGGAGCAAGCGCTCAAATTTCTCGCAACGCTTTCTTTTTCTAAGCCTGCTCTTATCTCTCTACTAACATCCGTTGCAATAAACGTGACGTTCTTTTATGCTGGTAAACTGTCCAGTGTTAAAATGTGTAATGTGTAAATAAATTAAACATTACTTAACGTGATTCGATGGACGCCATATTTTGTGTCAGAACGGCATGCGATATATCGCATCAATTGGTTCCATTTTTTCAGCTACCCGTCATATTTCTCCAATTTTGAGATCGCAATTCTGTTGTCAGGAGACTAAAGCACTCATTTACCAATTTTAACAAAGAAATCCAACGTAATGAAGTCGTGGTTTTTTTTAAAGAGAAAATATCGCATTCGATACTGATATCGAAACTGCACTCGAATGCGATATTTTCTCACTAAAAAACCACGCCTTTATTACATTGAATTTCTTTGTTAAAATTGGTAAGTGAGTGCTTTAGTCTCCTGACAACAGAATTGTAATCTCAAAATTGGAGAGAAATGACAAGTAGCTGAAAAATGGAACCAATCGATGCGATATATCGCATGCCGTTCTGACACAGAATATGGCGTCCATCGAATCACCGTAATGTGCAAATAAATTAAACATGAATTAATTAATGAATACATTAAACATTAGTTATTTAATTTACCATCAAATAATTTCTGTAATTCTGTATCTCTACTAATTCTGTGTCAACTCTTTTTTCGGTATAACGCGGCATCCAATGACACCCAGTTTAAGCCCCCGACCCCCATGCAATGCAACACGGCAACGCGGCCGTGTGTGGTGAAAAATAACGAATAAGCATTATTGCCATCACTAATAAATTACGGGCACAAAAGCATTTTTCAATGAGGCGGGAGCGCGGTTCACCCTCCCGACCGCGAGCGGACCCCCGGAAACCCCTCGGTTAAACGGAGGCATTGAAACCGACACCGGCCCTGGGTGCCGGCAACGTTCCGCGCGTCGGACGGGGAATAATGGAAGCGGAACGCAGGCCGGAATGCGCGCCCGAAACAAGGGAGCGACAATGAATAAGTCAAGGCGCGAACAAAAGCGCCACTTGAAATTGGCGCAGTCGTCACCCGCCTGCCCTGCCCCCGTCGGCGGAAGTGGCAAGCTTCCGGTCGGGAAATGAAACTTGGCTGCCCGCTTTTGGCCTCGGCGCAGGTGAGATTTCCTTCGAGGAGTGTGTAAGAATGTTTATTAAAAATTGCTTCGTGTGAAGAATGTGTGTTGCAGGTTGCATATCCGCCGGCATAGCTGGCACCCCCGTGGACCCTGGTATGCAGTTGGGTCCAGGCACCCGGGACGTCCTCGGCCGACGGGATTTTTTGTTTTTTAAAGTTGATGCTCGGGTGCGACTGTGAACTTTAGCCATTTTTTGACATAACCTCTTCTGATATTGCAATGTTGGTTTTTTTTTTATTTTTAGAAAATTTTCAATTGGACCGAGTTTATAAAAAAGGAGCGAACCCACATTTTCGAAAAAATCGAGTTAAGAATGTTTTTGAGCTTCAGTAGTCGTTTATTTTCTCATGCCAAAATCTAAAAGTTAAAATAAAGAAATTAGTCTGTGAAAAGAGGGGTCA
Organism: Bemisia tabaci; assembly: GCF_918797505.1. Classification (NCBI taxonomy): domain Eukaryota; kingdom Metazoa; phylum Arthropoda; class Insecta; order Hemiptera; family Aleyrodidae; genus Bemisia; species Bemisia tabaci. The sequence goes on from NC_092802.1 coordinate 29,413,620, forward strand.
ACTTATTTTCTACATTGGGCCTTATGCAGGAATAAAACTTAAACCTCTTTTCCTCAGTTTTAAACTGATGTGGGTTGGTTCTTTTATGATGAACTCGGTCCATTTGTTATGTAGTGCCAGCATGAAACAGGGACGAGGAGGACTTCTTTCACATTAATCCTAAATTTTGTGGAATATTTCACTTGAAATCTCAATAGTTAAATTTTCAAGAAAAATTGCAATCCTGGAGAGGGTAGGAGCAACTGGGGACCTACCAGACCAGGGTCAAAAGAGCTGATTCCTATTCGAAAAACATTCGGTTCCGCCCTTCAATTTAAATTTTCAAGAAAAATTGCAATCCTGGAGAGGGTAGGAGCAACTAGGGACCTACCAGACCAGGGTCAAAAGAGCTAATTCCTATTCGAAAAACATTCGGTCCCGCCCTTCAATTTAAATTTTCAAGAAAAATTGCAATCCTGGAGAGGGTAGGAGCAACTGGGGACCTACCAGACCAGGGTCAAAAGAGCTGATTCCTATTCGAAAAACATTCGGTCCCGCCCTTCAATTTAAATTTTCAAGAAAAATTGCAATCCTGGAGAGGGTAGGAGCAACTGGGGACCTACCAGACCAGGGTCAAAAGAGCTGATTCCTTTTCAAAAACATTCGGTCCCGCCCTTCAATTTAAATTTTCAAGAAAAATTGCAATCCTGGAGAGGGTAGGAGCAACTGGGGACCTACCAGACCAGGGTCAAAAGAGCTGATTCCTATTCAAAAAACATTCGGTCCCGCCCTTCAATTTAAATTTTCAAGAAAAATTGCAATCCTGGAGAGGGGAGGAGCAACTGGGGGCCTACCAGACCAGGGTCAAAAGAGCTGATTCCTATTCGAAAAACATTCGGTCCCGCCCTATGAGTGTCGAGAATCACGTATCGGATGAGAAAAGCACCGCGGCGAGGCCATCTCCTCAGGACCCAATTCGTCGCTCCCCTAGCGAAAGGGCGTATTTAAATTTCAACGTGAGCCCCGTTCTCCGTATGAATCTACACGTCCCAGGTCTCACGTTGAAATTGAGATCCGCCCTTACGGCGGAGGAGCGACGAATTCTCGATGCACCGCAGACCTCTCGAGCCTCGACCCTGTCGCAAAGCGGGATCGTAATCGGCTCTGCGGCGAAATTGCGGGGGAGGGAGTAGGGGCGCTTAGGCTTGGGCGGGGGCGCGATAAGTGAAAAAATCGCCAAGTGCCATAATGACAGGTAAGCCCCCCGCGACGAGCCGACGCGACACGACACGACGCGCCTATCATTTGATGCGGGGTTGAGATACTGCATCATCCCCCTCTCTCGACGCCCCGCCGCACGGTGGGAAGGGTCCATTCGGAGGGTTGGACTAGAGTCCCTTTATACTTAGAGTCCCTTTATACTGAGAGTCAAGACAACGTCCCCTCATGGGGTCACAAACGGGAATAAAGATTACAGAAATTGAACGTTTTTTGTAATCTTTGATCGGCCCATTCTCAAATTCCTTTCTCCGTTTCTTCTCTCATTCCGTTTGTTCTTTGCCAAACCCTTAATTCCCTGGTCCATTCCAGATTATAATCTTTGCAATCGGTGAAAACGTAATCTTTATTCCCGTTTGTGACACTGTGAAGGCCCAAAATCATAAAATACGGGAACCAATCAGAAATGGATTCACATTGTCTTGATTCTCAGTATAAAGGGACTCTATTTATACTGAGAGTCAAGACAATGTGAATCCATTTCTGATTGGTTCCCGTATTTTAGGCCTTCACAGTGTCACGAACGGGAATAAAGATTACATTTTCACCGATTGCAAAGATTATAATCTGGAATGGACCAGGGAATTACGGGTTCGGCAAGGAACGAACGGATGAGAGAAGGAACGGAGAGAGAAATTTGAGAATGAGCCGATCAAAGATCACGAAAAACGTTCAATTTCTGTAATGTTTATTCCAGTTTGTGACTCCATGAGGGGGTGTTGTCTTGACTCTCAGAATAAGGGGACTCTAGGTTGGACGTGATCTTGAAACTTCAAGCGCCCCTTTCTTCGTTAATACTGAGCGTAGAAGTTTGAAAATGATTACACTGATTTTCTCAGATGGATCGCATTTAGCAAAAAGGAACCAGCGCGATTATATTGTTGTAAAAATGTTGCCACTTCAAAATTATCTAAAAAATCTCCCCGAACACCAAATAGTTTTGGCTTCCCACCAAAAAATTGTTAATTTTAAAGGAAAATAACTGTGTAAATTGTAATACTATACATTAGTTAAATATTTTTAAGAGAAAAGGAGGAGTCGCACGATTTTGAAAACACTGTGAACGCGCTGGTTCTTTTCTGCTGAATGCGATCCAAATAAACTTCCTTTAAAAAGCACCTTGTGTAGATCGCATTTAGCAAAAAGGAAGCAGCACGAATACAGTGTTTTCAAAATCGTACAACTTTTTCTTTTCTTGTGAAATTACCCAATGTATGGATTACATTTTGGAATTTGGAACTATTAGTTCTAGCCCGGTTTAAAAACAACGTATGTGTCATTAGTTTTCCTATGCACATAAGTGTTTTTCCAGAAGAGCCAGCATATACAGTTCCAAATTGCAAAATTTAGTCTATATGTACAGTGTTAAAATTTACACAAGTATCGTCCTTTAAAATTTACAATTTTTTGGTGGGAAGAAAAAACTATTTGCTATCCTGAGAGATTCTTTAGAAAATTATGAAGAAGCAAAATTTTTACAACATTCTCATCGCGCTGGTTCCTTTTCTCTAAATGCAATTAAAAATGTATCCGGCATATTTCAGTGTAGATTTTACAATGAGAAAATGCTACTTCAACAACCCTCGTGGTTAAATTAGCTTTCCGTTATTTTTAAATGTACATTTGATACAGGTCGACATATTTTTAAACAATTCAATTGTTAAATCAGCAATCCATTTTTTCCGTGAAGAGATTTTGATTTTTGATTTTTGTTTTTTGGTTGAGAAGAAGGTGGAAACCACCCCCATAACGTCCCAAGCTTTATATCTATTATTGTTTCATAGCCTTTGGTCACCAGTTTTCTTGTGTTCTTAAGTCAGACATTACAATTGTCACATTTAACAAAAGGGAAGTAGGCCGATCACGGTGGTCTCAGAATGTTGCATCTTCTTATTTACTTTAAAAATTACAAAATACGTGTATAGTAATAAAACTTACATAGTTGTTTTCCTTTGAAATTAAACAATTTCCTGGTAGAAAATCAAAACTTACTTGATCTTCTATGCATTTGTTTAGATAATTATGAAGATTTTAGATTTTGAAGACACTGTAATCGAGTTGGGTCCCTTCTGTTAAAGGAAATAAAAAGTTTCTGATCAAAATTTTTGACGAAAAATGGAAATTTTAATGTCTGTGCCACATTATTTTAACTTACATGGAACCGATCATAAATATGTAGCAGTAAATTTGGGATTAATTGATCGCTCATCCCCACTCTAACGCACTTGCGACGCATCTTTCAAATGGATTGCATTTTTTCAGTAATTTTATTGCAAAGTATGAAAATGCACAATCTTAGCATCATTACAATACTTCTGGTTCCTTTCGGCAAAATGTAATCCAAATGTAACAACACAATGGTTAGACGCTCTCATAGTTTTCCCCCTCCCTCAGCATATCGTTACAAATTTTATGAACAGGACCGTGAGGGGTGCTTTTCTTTACTTTTAGGCGCGGCTAAGAGTACAAATTCAATTACCCTGTACTGTCATTCCTTCTATTGTACTTCATTCACCCGATCATTCATACATGGATCGCAGGATTGTTAAATAAGCGATTTCATTTTTTCCGTGTAGGTCTACCTAATGTCTGACCTGTCCCAATGGCTCGTTCCACTGTTCGGCGGGAGGGGGGCGCGAACCCCCTTCCTCTCGCCCGGCACCCCTCGAAAACTGCGCAACCACTTCAATCTACGACCCCGGGGGAGGGGCGGTGTTCCCTCCCCGCTCATCAAACAAGAGACTGAGTGACTGCAGTGAAATGCACCGCGTTCGGAGCAGACAGATATTATTGTAATCAACCTGTTCGATGCCTTCACCCCCTTCTTTTCATCCCCACCCCCTCCCCCTCGTTTGCTAATCCCCCGACTCCCTGTGGATGTGCTTCCTTGCCCTCATCAGACGACTTTTGGCGCGACCGACTAAACGGGGTGTCCCGGGATTGCCCTGCTGCCAAATCGCTTGAATAATGACGCTATTCAATCTCCATCGGTGGCCGATTGTTGATATTATGTGTTCGGTAGTAAGACTTAGTGAAGGTAATCTGAAATGGTTTTGTGAGATTGGGCCGGGGTGGCTACCGCCACCTAGAATTGGACGGAGTTAAACAGAAAGAAACCAAGCCAAATCGGGATCGAACCGAGAAAAAGAGGTTTAAGGTGATTCGATGGATGCCATATTTTGTGTAAGAACGGCATGCGATATATCGCATCAATTGGTTCCATTTTTTCGGCTACTCGTCATTTTTCTCCAATTTTGAGATCGCAATTCTGTTCTCCGGAGACTAAAGCACTCACTCACCAATTTCAACAGAGAAATTCAACGTAATAAAGGCGTGGTTTTTTTAGAGAGAAAACATAGCATTCGATACTGATATCGAAACTGCACTCGAATGCGATATTTTCTCTCTAAAAAAACCATGCCTTTATTACGTTGAATTTCTTTGTAAAAATTGGTAAGTGAGTGCTTAAGTCTCCTGACAACAGAATTGCGATCTCAAAATTGGAGAAAAATGACGAGAAGCTGAAAAAATGGAACCAATTGATGCGATGTATCGCATGCCGTTCTGACACAAAATATGGCGTCCATCGAATCACCTTAAAGTTTAGCTCCTGCATAAGACTCAATGTAAAAGATAAACTTCAAGTTCAGTTTCTGCAAAATTTGCTCCAACAAAAACTTTGAATTTTTGGCGATAGATAGTAGAGCAGTGGTTGATTTCAAAACCACTCATAACTCAATTTTTTCCAAAATGTGGGGTGGTTCTTTTCTGCTTAACTCAGTCAAATTGGTCACTAGGATGTAATGATGCAACATGGAGCTATCTGCAAATGGATACAAACAAAGGGAGCATCGCGGCAAAATATATAGTACTGGTTAGTTAGTAAGTTATTTAATTTACGACGATCAGCAACCAAGCTATTTACGTCGGGGACCAGGAGACCTTGAATTTTTAAATTTAATTGCTTAAAGAGTTTTAAAATGTCGGCGACTAAGGGTAACTACATTACATATTACGTATAGCTACGTGAGCAACAAATTCATTTTTAAATAAGGATGTGTTGCTCACGTATACTATTATGCCAAGGAAAAACGCCGTATGAACACTCGAATGTTACGTGATTTCGTCTTAGAAAATACGAAAGTTATGAATATTCTCCCTTGAAATTTTCAGATACTTTAGGTCATATGAGGAAAAAAATTATCCGAAAAATCGGGAGAAGGATCCTTACAAATTCACCCAAAAATTCGTGAGTTGTTGCCGGCAATTTAGCAACATCTGGAGGCTCGCTTTGCACGACAGTATGACCCTTTTAGCACTATTACCAATAAGACTAATTGAAAAAAACATATTAGAGCACAGAAAATAGAGCATAAATAGAGCACAGGAAAGGACGCACGTTAATGACGGCGCAGACATACAACTATTCGCGCTTGATGGATGTCCGTGTTGCGTCTGTGAAATTGAAGGCGCGAGGCGTGAGCTCGCAGTTCCTCTCTACGCTGCCAACGATGTGCCACTCAGATTCGGGTGAAGTTGGCTTGTTTCCTCTTAAAAAAATGAAGCAGGAGCCGAAATTTTGAAACATCGCAATCAAGATACGCGGTTTCGTACTTTCCTAATCGAAATGCATCCTAATTAATAAAAACAACCTGGTATATATTTTATAATCATTTTTATCGCATAACAATGAATATGAAATCATTTATATCGCCTGTTCTGATGAAAAACCTCCTTCATTTAAGAAATGTTGATCCTAGCTTGGTCAAAAGAGGTGACTGACTGAGGCCCAAAAGCGCTTTTCTTCTTCTCGAGTGGCCTCGTACAATTAACCAAAATTAGGTCATTCCCAGTTCTTTCCGTATTTTTCACAGCTGAAAATGTGACGGCTCGAGACCCTACCCTTACAATTTCCACCCTGTTCGCCCGTTCTTTTTTAAGTTCACTCCCTCCTCTTCCTCCTCGCTGAGTATGCATGCCATTTGACGTCAGGATGAAGAGGGCATGGCCCGTTTCAAGTGCCTTCGTGAGAGGATCCACTTGATGCAGGGCCCTAAATCCTTAGCCGCGGCGTAACACTAGCGGGACTAAAAGCTCATTACGGCCATCCCGGCCCAACTCGTCCGAGTTGGAAACTTATTAGTTGAAGCGATAAACTTTTCAACAGGTCGGACGGAGCGCCGACTGACTATCCGCGCCCCGCGTTGCCGTTCAACCGCGGAAACGCGCAAAAACGAGCGGGTTCCGACTGGAAATTGCCAACGTGGTGCTCGCCGAACTGTCTGCTCGGCTTGCTTCTTGTTTCTCAGCTCGCTTCCTGTTTCGCATTGTTTCCGGTTTTCGGAACCGGAAGTGAAGGAATCATCAGCGGAGAAGCGGCGGCGCTGCTGCTGTTGCCGAAGACAAATTCTGGAATTGTGGATGTTTCGCGTTGTACGTGTGAAATTTCGATATTTTCGCGGGATTTTTGTAAGTTTGGCAACGCGAGGGGTTGGGTTTAACCTTTGCGTGCATGTGGTGCCTTGGCCACTGCCGGCACTTATGACCCAGTTGCCTGATTTATTGAGGAATCATTGGATTTTCTCTTTCGGCTGGAGTAATCTTTTAACTTTTGGAAGAAAATGGGATGGAAAACTCCGTCGCGAAAACAAGGAGCCACCATCTAGGTCGACTGAGTCTCTTATTATGAACACTCAAAAAAAACACATTGGATCTAGAGTCCAGACTCTTAAAATTATCGACAAGAAAAAGGACTCTTGATTCAATCAGGATCTATACTGAAAAAAAAAAAAAAAAAAAAAAAAAAAAAAAAAAAAAAAAAAAAAACACATAGGATCTAGAATCCAGACTCTTGAAAACATTGACAAGAAAAAATACTCTCGATTCAATCGGATTTTTGCTTGAATCAAAACGAAATCCGCTTAAAGTAAGAGGCTTGGTTCTTGATTTAAGCTAGATTCTGATTGAATCAAGAGCACTTTTTCTTGTCGATGTTTTTAAGAGTCTGGACTCTAGATCCAATGTGTTTTTTCTTTCCAGTGTAGCTTAAATCAAGAACCAAGCCTCTTAATGTAAGCGGATTTCCTTTTGACTCAAGCAAAAATCCGATTGAATCAAGAGTATTTTTTCTTGTCAATGTTTTCAAGAGTCTGGACTCTGGATCCAATGTGTTTTTTTTCCAGTGAAGTTTTGCTGAAGAGATAACGAGAGTCGGACTACATTTCGCGATAAAAAAACACCATTTTTGACGCATTTTCGAAACAAAATGAGATCCAATAGTTTCACTTCGCAGATAGATATTTTGGTGATGGATGACCTGGGATTAGTGCTGCCGTGCCATGTAAAAACCCGTTTGGACATCCGTGAGTTGCCACACGGAGAAAAAAACTTCGTGCGTGGGATCCGACGTTGAGGTCATACGGATCTCTGAAATTTTCGGATCACGTATCTAAAAACTTGAGGTCCAGCTGCCGAAGTTCAGGTCAGACATCGAGGCACTTCGGTGTGTATCGGAGTACTTCAGATGTCTGACCTGAACTTCGGCAGCTGGACCTGAAGTTTTTAGATACGTGGTCCGAAAACTTCAGAGATCCAGTTGACCTCAACTTCGGGTCCCACGCACGAGGTTTTTTTCTCCGTGCAAATGCCCTCGATAAAAGTTGTATTTGTTAAGAAAAATAATGCATCTTTCCCCCTGCAATTTCCGGAAATTTAAATCAAACTGCGAACAAAACTGCCGCAAACTTTTTTTTTAAGAAATACACACAATCTTCCCAGTAAATTAGGTTTTTATTAAAGGAAATATGACAGTCTGAAGGCTCATACGGCGTTCTTACTTAGCACAGCAGAGTATATTTATTATCACAGCAGCTGTTCTTCATTGCAAAACATATCGTTCGGTTGTGTCTAACAAAAAATAACAGCAAAATTATGATAGGCGCACCACAGACGTATGCAATCTGCCTCTATAATTTTACGATATACTAGCCGGGGGCTACGCCCCCTGGACCCCCGGTCACTCGCTGCGCGAGTGACATTCGGCTCGCTTCGCGAGCCGATTTTGTAGTAGTTGCAAATTTTTTATCACTATATTTTGAAGATTTCATAGAAAACATTATGAAATTCTCATTCCACAATTAACTTGTAGAATAATAATGGCAGGGCAAGAAATAGACTATATCTTATGGACGGTTCCCACTTAGTAAAAACAGCCAACACCACGAGAAGGTGAGGAACCATTGTTAGCCACTTTTTTTACTTTTCTGAAAAAATTTACTGAAATTTTAGTTGCGTCCCCTAAAAGGAAACACGGAGAAAAAAATTTTGTGCATGGAACCCGAAGCTGAGATCATATGGATCTCTGAAGTTTTCGGATCACGCATCCGAAAAGTTAAGGTCCATCTGCCGAAGTTCGGGTCAGACAATTGAAGTAGTTCGGTATATACCGAAGGTTTCAGGTCACACATCTGAAGTACTCGGTGCATGCCGAAGTGTTTCAGATTTCTGACCCGAATTTCGGCAGCTGGACCTCAAGTTTTAAGAGATTCATATGATCTCAACGTCGGGTCCCATGCACGAAGTTTTTTCTCCGTGTGAGTATTAATATAAATTTCAACACAGTCAAACACAGTAGAGAACCAAGGAAATCACAGTAGAACAGAGAAAAAATACCGTCGAATAAATAAAGAAAACTATTATCGAAGAAATTCTAATTATTTGGAAAGTAATTCGCTGGCGTAGGTAATCAATGCGTAGCTGCGTAGGAGCATGAGCGAGATTTATATCATCAACTGACCGCTGGCCGGTAGGTACCTGGGTGGGCGAGCGACAATACGTAAGCGGTGGCATATGGTTCGATTGACAGAGGAGTGGGGAACGGTCAGACGTAGGGGAAAGGTTCAGGCTGAACCGTTCAGCACAGCGCAGCGTCAGTCACCGGGTGGGGAAGAGAGTCCGGGAGGGGACACTTCCCCTCGAGTGAAATAGAAACAAGCAGTTCCAACGCCAAAGCGTTGGAGGGCGCTTCTTTAACACTGCGCATGCGAGGAACGTTTTCATACGGCCAAGCGAGAGTATTGCGGACGGACGATGTATAACAAATTGCCTACGTGAAGGTGGTCCGGCAGCAACATACCCGCCGCTAGTCTCTGGAAAACAATAGAAAATAGTAGTTGCGTACGTTGCCAGCGAGCGCGCTGCGAGCGCATCTGTTTCAGTTACCTAGCATCGAGTCGGGCCTCTAACTTTCTATTCTCTCTGACATAACCTTAAACCTTCAACCCAGAGCCGCAAACAGCTGACGCTTGACGATGCTGCGCCGAGAAAATGAACCAATCACAAAATAGCACAGTAATACGTCACTAAAATGAAGAGATCACGTGACTGTTCGTGATTTTTTCGAATCAATCTGAAACTACAACCTCGAATATGAGGCATTTAAGCATAACGAAGCCCCAAAATAGTTTAACCAGGTAATACTTCCGTGCGAGATTGTTATGCTTAAAAGCAAAACATTTCACGAAAACTTTTACGAATACCAGATGCAGAAAAAAATCCAATTTTCCCGGGTGTACCAGAATGGCGTCATTACCCATAAGGCAAAAGGGCATGTAGTATAGTACATGTTACATCGGGGGAGTCGAACGGTTGGAAAGGGCGCATCTGGTACCCAGAAGCGCCCAAAAGGCAGAATCCTTCGAAGTTTATATTAATGATGCTAGAAAATTGCGCATTTTTGAGCTTCCTACTTTCAAAACTATTCTAAGTTAAAACGGGGAAGTGAAGATGTCGGATCGCTGGCGTTTCCTGGTTGTGAAAATTTGGACTAAATTTATTGGAAAGGGAAACAACAATTTCTGGCTCATTTCAGAAACGACATAAGTGCCATTATTTTCCTTATGTAGATAAGTGTTTTTACCCATGAGTCAGGAAATGTTACAACTAATTACAAAATGCTGTCTATTTATAAAGCTAAGACACACGACGGAGGTCACTTTGATTAGTTGTGTCGTGCTAAGGAAGAACGCCGTATGAGCTTTCAGACGTTGCCAAATTTCCTCCAATAAAAACTGAATTTACTGGGAAAATTGCGAACATTATTTTTCAACATTTTCAGACAATTTTGTACACAATTTAATCTAAATTATCTGAAAATTTCAAAGAAAAATGTGCATAAATGTCGTCAAAAATACATGTTTTATCGAAGGAAATTTGGCAACTCTCGAATGTTCATACGGCGTTCTTCCTTAGCACGGCAGTATGATACATTACGTACATAAGGAAATTGGGATGTGTCTGAGCTGCAACGCTTCAGCATGCGCGCGGGAGGTTAAGAAATTAGCTTATTTCTCACGGAATTTGTAACATAAAGAAATGATTTCAGGCTCTGTCGACGTGTGAATAGTTATTTTTGAGCCATTTGCAGGAGAGACACCTTTTTTCTCCCCTCTGACAAAAGTTTGCGACAAACGCATTCTGTTCAGTTCAAACATAGATTTCAATTGCTGATATTCAGTATACGTCTAAAGCGTATTATCGAGGCCTTACGGCAACAGTGTCGCATGCCCGTTAAATTGCAAACGCCTCTCATTAAAATTATCCGCGGCAGCCATTTCATTTGGAATGAGAGTCGCATGGTTTTACTTTTTAATGACACTTCTTCGCCTTCAGCCGTTCTTGTTTCTCTCTATTATCCGTGATTTTTGTTCTCATGTCGTTTCTCGCGAGACAATTCGATATTGGCCATAGAATCCCTTCGAGTTTTTTTACAAATTTGATGCTCCTGAACATATACTGCGAGTGTGTACTTTCTTGATGTAAGGTCCTCTGTTAATTTGTGAAACCATGCGTTCGGGTCATATTAGATTACGATAGAATAGAGCTATGCGATTGGTCGCCTACGTCGATTGAACGACCAGTGACTACGTAGCGAGACTACCAGACTTCATCGGACCAAACAATTGAATACATAAAGGCATAACTTTGGTAGAAAACTAGCCGATTATTTGATGAAAAATAAATACATTTGCAATAAATTGAAGACAAATAACTGCTTAAAAGAGGGGTAAAGCGGGCTGATTATTGAGATTGATAGACAAAGCAATAACTTATTGGAGGCTATACTGCCATGCTAAGGAAGAACGCCTTATGAACATTCAAGGGTTGCCAAATTTCCTTCAATTAAATGTTCATTTTTGAGGAGAGCTATGGTTATTTTCCTTTTGAATTATCAAAAACTTCAGGAGAAATTGCGGGCAACATTATCTGAAAAACTGAAGGAAAAATAGTCACGAGTTTGCCAGGAAATTCGTGTTTTATTGATCATCCGTCAATTGAAATGTGGAAACGCCTAAAGGTTCATACAGCGTTTTCCCTTAGCACGGCAGTATAACAGCATATTATGTTTTTGAGGCATTATTTTTCTATATTCCTTCTTAAATATAAAATGAAGTAGAAAATGTTTCGCCATGCAACTGATAGACAGAGACTTCTAGTCTTCAGCGATTAACTAAGTTTTCCTTCAACTGAGTGGATATGCAATTTGTGCTATTTGGGCGTTAAAAAAGTCGTATCATGAGTTTTAAACTAGTAATGCGATAGCACATCTGCATCTACAGAAAATTGGCTGCGCTTCGCATTGGGAAAAAAGTCTCATGGATGTAGAGTCCAGACTCTTAAAAACATTGACAAGAAAAAATACTCTTGATTCAATCGGACTTTTTGCTTGAATCAAAAAGAAATCCGCCTAAATCAAGAGGCTCGGCTCTTCGATTCAAGGCAAAATCGGATTGAATCGAGAGTATTTTTTCTTGTCAATGTTATGAAGAGTCTGGACTCAAGATTCAAGCGACTTTCTTTTCCAGTGCGAAGTAATGGGACGCAGGCCCAAATTTCATTGAACTTACTCTCAAGAATGTTACGTTACATGAATTTGCTATTCTTTGACTTGAATATGACCATTGCCATATTTCCTCTGATAAATTACGCATTTCTTTGTTACTTTTGCATAATCCTCTTTCAACGTGTTTGAAAATTTTATCCAACATACCTATCCGGAAATTTCAAAGAAAAATATCTGTAATTTTTCACAAATATGAATATTTTAAATAGAAAAATTTGACAACGCTCACATGTTTATATACCGCGCTCCTTTTAGCAGGGCAGCATACGAACTAATAAACGACGCTACATCGTGAGAGTTTATACCAAGAGTGTTTTCATAACCAAACCCCGTCAAGTTCAAGATGCTGTGGATCAGTTTCGCCCCCCCCCCCCCTTAGTGGGAATAAAAGATGTAAATCACTTGAGAAATACGATCCCTCGGGAAATCAAAACCGCGTATTTACGCCCGGTTCGCACCGGAGATAGGCGGTTCCAACTCGGTCGACCGCGGGAACCGAAGTGCAGTGAAGCGCCCTTGGATTTGAATAAAAGCCGCGTTACAATGTTAAATTTGCCGAGTATCAAAGTCGGATTACGTTTATTGAGACGGTGAACTTAACCGCTCCGCGGCGAGAACCTCGCAAGAACTTTGAGGCGTTGCAAAATTTCCTAATTTATACCATTAATTTTTTAAGAAATTTACGGATATTTTTAAGCGTGCCAGTAGGGCTCGCTTTTTTTCTAATATTTTCAAGGAAAGGTTTCAATTTAATAAAAAAAAATACATGAACAATTTAAATGAAAATACGTGTTTCATCTCTCAAAAATGAGTAATTTTCCGAGGGGGTTTGGCAACCCCCAAGTCCTCATACGGTGTTTTTCCGTGCAACCCGGCAGAGTTCAGCACCGTGCCCGGTCCATGGTGGCGAGTTGAGTCAAATCATAAGCTGCATATAATGACGTCATTAAATTAAAAGAGGTGCTTCTCAACCGCACCCGCACGCGTAAGGAGCCCCTGCCGGTTATACGATGCGCCTTACACTGTAAGTTTACGATGCCGAGAGATAAGCCTGAGACTCCGGCGTCTTTATATACCTAATAAAAAAGTTATAAGCCCCCTTTGAACTGTCTTTTCTGCCGGCCGATAAACGTATGGAGTCAAGTCAAACAAATGCCCGTGTGGCGGAGTATGGAGTAACTGTGGGCTCTTAAGGAATACGCCTTTTCTTCCGCGGTGGATTCCACCGTGTCAAATTTGAGGTTGCCAAGTTTCTGTCCCGACCAAAGACATAGAGACGGAGCGCTAAAAGTAAAAAATGAAGCTTCTTTTCAACCACCTCTACTATTGCTATTGGCGGCAAAATCGGGGAAGTTTGAAATTCAAATGTAGGGCGGGAACTGAATAAAATTGCGTAAACAAATTATTCTAGGTTGATTTTTGCCCACATTCACTTACCCACATATGTTTTTTTAGCTGTAGGTTATTTTTGGTCCGTCATCGACCAAATGATTTCATTCGGGAGTAACGGTCATCTAGGACTGTAACGGCCTGTTTGAACCGGCAGGACCAACATGAGCAGAAGAAAAACTAACTTTATCTGAGATTACTGCCTGTTACCGAGCAAAAGTAGGTGTATTATAAAAATTCAATGTCCCAAATTTCTTAATGTTTTCGTTGTAAGCATTTAAAATACGTTTAGAAGAAGAAATGTGGAAAAATCAAGAGGACAAGTTCAAATCAAATTTCCGTTTGCCGCCATGAATTCCCGCGCTCATTTACACACTCACACAAGCACCCAGCGCCAAACCAGGCTTCATTTTTTCCTCGTGCTTTTAGATACGAGCACTCAATCTTCATGTCTTTGGTCCCGACTTCGAATGGGTTTGAATTAGATCCAACCAAGAAAAACCTTTTTTTTCCTCTTCTTTTTTTTTTGAGAACGTCAGACTCCGCATGGTGTTTCAGAAGATCCCGGGAGGGGATCCCTCCGGGCGACCTGCAGGGTGTACTAAAGGTCAGTGCTAAACCACGTTTGATTCGACTAGAAGTTACCATATTTAAAGAATACAGACTATGTGGCACAGGTTAAAAACCCGACAAGACGCCAAAAATAAAATACACACTAAAAATGGGGCCTGAACCGTAAGTAACAAGGTGGTAGAATAAAGCTGAGCTCACACTATTCTGCGGGGAAATCAATACTGCATGCGCTCCCGATGCATCTTCCTGACTGTGGCGTGGCGTGCTTTGCGATATATCGAATGATTTGCCGTTTAAACCCATGGAAAAGGATCGATAAACAGGGTGTTCGCAGCGAACACCTTAACAATCGATTCTTTAGCTTCAAATGGCGAGATATCGATAATCGATCATTCACGCCACGCCACTGCTTCCTGAACAGAACACCCCCCCCCTCCCCCAGGTTTTGCACTGATATTCGCAATTGTTTTAATCTAATGGAAATGTTCGGCCTCGATTTCCTCGCGAAGCAGTGTGGAATAAATGTAGGTATACTTCATTTGCGAGAAATTCCAAAGGCACCAAATCCGCGGGCTGATTATTAAAATTTATGAAAAAAGCGTTGAACAAAGACGACAAAGAGAAAATGAAGCTATCTTATTGGTGGAAGCGGGTGGTTGTAATAGACAAAAGAGGTGAATAAGAGACTAACCAACGGCAATCCATGAGAGACTAGGGTGCGGCTTATACGAGAAATTAAAAAGGTTGAATTTTGAAATTGACAAGGGACCCTGCCAAAACGTTCCTTATAGTGTAAAAACAAACGTTGTAGAACAGTTTTGCATTTGGTCAACATTTAGAGGTTGCGACGGGCCTTTAAAGTTGCCAAATTTGGCTAATTTTCGCATTTTTTCGTCAATTTTGGCAAATTTTCTCAGGCCTTACTGAGAGTTCTAATCGGTCAATTTATTCATAAATAGGCAGTACATAACCTAAAATGTACCCCATCCTCCACCTTAAGCCCCCCAGCCCCCCCCCCCCTGTAACGAAGAATTTCATTCTCCGTTTTAAGTTTTTCCCCTTCTTTTGTTGACCAAAATAGCGACAAATGTGTCACGGCTTGGCGACACCGCGCCACGACGCCCGGTGACGGTACATCAGCTGTTTGAATAATGAAAAGAAATGGAATACTGTTTCTCCTTTTTTTCTCTCTCGAAGATAACTGCGAAATCAGGGTTTTCCGTAGATTTACCCAAAACGAAAAATTGTAAAAAATTCTAAACTACTATAAACTTCTGTAGGAAATTTTCCTTCATCCATTTCTGTAAATTTTATATTTTAATTAATTTTTCTTGTAACAAAAATTTTGCAACGAATGTCGAGATCGTCTTTCAATAGCTTCAAATCAATCTGATAGCCCTCTAAGCCAAACATTGTTCATCACCCTCTCCATTCCGGAGGGTCACCTCTTCTCTCCTCTTTCCTAACTCTTTCTCGACTCGAGGTGCACGTTAGTGAGTCGCATCTCGCCGAGCGAACTGTCCACTTCATTTTCCTCTTTTTTCTTCTCCTGAGCTGAGGTGCACGTTAGTGAGTCGCATCTCGCCCAGTTTCACTCTTCCTCCCCTCTCACTTCGATCCTGTATCCTGTACTCCTGGAATCTAAAGCCTAGAGGTGCACGTTAGTGAGTAGCATTTCGGCTTCCCTTTTATTTTAATTTCATTTGTAAAATATTTCCTAACGTATAAGCCTAGAGGTGCACGTTAGTGAGTAGCATTTCGGCTTTCCTTTTATTTTGATTTCATTTCCAGGATTTTATCGTCATTTGTAAAATATTTCCTAACGCATAAGCCTAGAGGTGCACGTTAGTGAGTAGCATTTCGGCTTCCGTTTTATTTTGATTTCATTTTTAGGATTTTATCGTCGATTGTAAAATATTTCCTAACGTATAAGCCTTGAGGTGCACGTTAGTGAGTGGCATTTCGGCTAAATTATTACCAACATTTCGAGTGTAGGTTGAGTAGGATCCTCACAAATTTAGCTAATAAACGGACATTCTTTTTGTAAATTTGAGACACAAGAGTTTGATCATTCTTCTCCTCTTTCAAACTCTCGCATTTTTAAAATTGGCGCCCGAATCCAGGATCCCGGCGAGCTCATTCCGGCAACTACAGTAACGTTGGCTTATCTTATACCAGAGGACGTATGTGCCTCTGAAGAAACGGGATTTGCCTCGTTACACCCCCAACCCCCCTTCTTCACCGATCCAATATAAATACACTCTTCATAAAGTACGCTATTTTGGTAGTGACCAGGGATCTTAAGTAACACTGGTCAACACGGGTTCAAATGTGATTGAACTAGGGTAGTTTTTAGCGCTGAGTCCGAAAATGACCTCCGTTATGATGGGTCAGGTCGATTTTCCCCGGAAAAATCAGGATTTTCCTTAAAAATCGAGCTTTTCCGGTGAAAAATCAGGATTTTCCTTAAAAATCGAGCTTTCCGGTGAAAAATCAGGATTTTCCTTAAAAATCGAGCTTTTCCGGTGAAAAATCAATTTTCCGGAAAATCTGTGCATGATGGAGGAAAGATAAGGTCATTTTCGGATTCAGCAGCTAAAATTACATGGGAATCCATATATTGCATGCCTATTGAAGTTTCCGTTCTGTTCCAAATATCGAGGTTTTCCCGGACAAGTGCCCCTTTCCGCCCATGTAACGCATGTAATACCAGTCCGATTGACTTGCGTCGGAAAGGTGGGAAAATATTTTTTCTCAGGCGACAGGTGGAGTTGACTCCACTAAATTATTGCCACTGCAGCCGAAAATGACTCTCGTTTTCTTCCAAAATCTATCAATTTTTTTTAAAAATCGATTTTTTTGGAAAAAAATGCACCTTTTTAACTCAAAAACGTTTTAAAACATCCCCTCTTTTCGGAATCTGGATTTTCCATAGGTTCTGAAAGGAAACGAGGGTCATTTTCGGCTGCAGTGGCAATAATTTAGTGGAGTCAACTCCACCTGTCGCCTGAGAAAAAATATTTTCCCTCCTTTCCGACGCAAATCAATCGGACTGGTATTACATGCGTTACATGGGCGGAAAGGGGCACTTGTCCGGAAAAACCTCGATATTTGGAACAGAACGGAAACTTCAATAGGCATGCAATATGTAGATTCCCATGTAATTTTAGCTGCTGAATCCGAAAATGACCTTATTTTTCCTCCATCATGCACATATTTTCCGGAAAATTGATTTTTCACCGGAAAAGCTCGATTTTTAAGGAAAATCCTGATTTTTCCGGGGAAAATCGACCTGACCCATCATAACGGAGGTCATTTTCGGACTCAGCGCTAAAAACTACCCTAGTTCAATCACATTTGAACCCGTGTTGACCAGTGTTACTTAAGATCTCTGGTCACTACCAAAATAGCGTACTTTATAAAGAGTGTATTTATATTGGATCGGTGAGGAAGGGGGTGGGGGGGCTGGGGGGCTTAAGGTGGAGGATGGGGTACATTTTAGGTTATGTACTGCCTATTTATGAATAAATTGACCGATTAGAACTCTCAGTAAGGCCTGGGAAAATTTGCCAAAATTGACGAAAAAATGCGAAAATTAGCCAAATTTGGCAACTTTAAAAGCCCGTCGCAACCTCTAAATGTTGACCAAATGCAAAACTGTTCTACAACGTTTGTTTTTACACTATAAGGAACGTTTTGGCAGGGTCCCTTGTCAATTTCAAAATTCAACCTTTTTAATTCCTCGTATAAGCCGCATCCTAATGAGAGACCCTATGCTTAATCTACCATTTTCTCCCATAGTTTATAACAACCACCCGCTCAAACCCATTGACTTGCTGTATTTTCACTTTGCCTTCTTTGTCCATCGCTTGGTCAATGGAATGTCAGGAATTAGCCTGCTGGTCTTGTGTTATTTGCGTGCAGAGAGGCCCTTTTGGATTACTCAGATCGGAGCTCTTCGCCACTTTTTTTTTTTTTTTTTTTTTTTTTTTTTGGTCTTTAATAAACCGCATTACTGAGGTTGTAAGGGAAGCTGAAACTCCTTCAATTTTGAATGTATACAATCCCGACATCCATAAAACGTAGTTGCATCCAGGCATTGTTATTAAAGTAAAATTGTTGCGTCAACTGTTCTGCCTGGTCACAAAAAAGAGTATAGTTCCATTAAAATAGTAAAAATTGTCCTACTTGCAGAACACGAGAGTTATAGACAAGTGCAAAACAAATTCGTAATTTCCGACGGAAAAACAGTAAGTCTGCATTAGCTTTGGAAGGGACAGTAGGTACTCATACTGTTGTCTCGGACAATATGACACCCGCATGGACAACGAGTTTTAAGGAAAGAGAGCGATACTGTAGCTACTGTCGATCTGAACTGATGTTGTGAAGTCGAAATTTCGGTTATCGCGATACATTTTATCTGCAAAATTTCCACGCCACGATCGAGACATCATTCTTTCAAAATCACTGAAAGCTCCATTTTCCCCCTAGAAATTGTATTGACCCCCTTCAACCTCTGAAATTTCAAGTCAAAATTCCAAATTTCAAATTTTGACTGCATGAATGGACCAGTAGACAAGGCACGAATTTCAGCATTCTGATACACGTTTCATAACCATAATTTCACGAAGAGCACGATGCGCACAACGAAAATTACCAAAATCAACTCCTTATGAAGATATTTAATGATTCTTGATGCGTGAATTCAAAACACCCGCTCATGAAAACGCAATGCTCTACGTGACTCACATCGCGCGCTAAAAGTTATCATAACAATCTTTGCGATATACAAATCTGGCAACCTTAATCTTGGCGCTTTGGCTCAGCTATAGCAAGTTGTTTATAGTTTGAACAGCACATGGTGGGAAATGAACATCGCTTGATTGAGAAGTTTGCTGAAACCGTTCTAGTGCACGATTTGACTCACGTAGAGCTTTGAGTTTCTTGTGAGCGGGCAGTTCAACTTCCTCGTAACCGATGTGAAATATAAACGTTAATATCTTTGTCAAGAGTTGATTTCGGTAATTTTCGTTGCGCGAATCGTGTGCTACGTGAAATTCTAGTCAAGAAACATTTATTAGAATGCTTAAATTCCTACCTTGTCTAGTGGTCCATTGTAGTTCTGGTTATCTACACTCGACCAGTGGCGTGGCGTGAATAATCGATTATCGATATCTCGCCATTTGAAGCTACGGTAAAGAATCGACTACTAAGGTGTTCGCTGCGAACACCCTGATAATCGATCTTTTTTCATAGGTTTAAATGGCATAACAATCGATATATCGCAACTCACGCCACGCCACTGCACTCGACCAGTGACGAGGCGTGCTTTGCAATGTATCGATTGCTCTGCCATCTAAACATATGGAAAAGGGTCGATAAACCGGGTGTTTGCAACGAGCACCTTAATAATCGATTCTTTATAATAGCTTCAAATTGGGGAAACATCGATGGTCGATCATTCGCTGGATGCGACGTATATCTTGCCGCATACATTCAACGCAAGATTGGCAACGGTGTCTGGGACAACTCAAGAGTAAATTGAAGAGGCGAAAGAACAAAAGAAACTCTGCAAACGTCTTGGGCCGAGAATGATTTGCACATCATTTCATCTGGAAGAACTGACGGCGTCTGAGGCTCTTCTCATCCTTTGAGCGCATCTTGCATTATTTATCATTGCATCCTGGATAAAGAGCCATGGATTCCTGGAGGAAAATACTGGGCGCACCGCAAGTTCCAGAAGAGTGCCCTCTTTTTTTCAAATTATTTCGCTCTGTAAGGATTATTGCCACCTTAAATTCGAGTTAAATGTAAGCAAGCTTTGTCTCGAGAGATTTTTCAACCTGCAGGCTCAAAGCAAAAGCCCAATTGACTTTTAAATTACAGTATGGTCTTAGGCCTTTCGATGTATTCTCTGTCGATGACCTACTCTCTAAATCTTGTAGCCAAGCGTTCAGGAAGAAAGGATACGAAACTTTTTGTGTAATGAATGTTGTAAATGATGGGTATTTACTAGAGCACCTGTGTAGCAAGAGTATGGACAGATGTGAAACTCCGAAAATCCATGAGGCCTTCACCGATGCTTCTGCGAATACAGTTAGGGCCCAGAAATGCAGCCAACCTATGCATTTCAATAATCCAGAAAGATTTACTAATACTGTTGTTACGAACCGTCGTATATAAAGCACGCATTTGACTCAGTTTTTGCATAAATTTACTCATTTTTGCGGAAGAACGCTCATTTCTGTTCATTCTTGGCCATCTTGGTCAGAATTGGAATTTGCACACTCTGCAGACTGGCAGTGAAATTTGGTGTGTTAGAAGTAGGTTAGAAGGATGGCTGCACTTTTTGGCCCTAAGACCTCCATGAAGCGATCAGTCCATCCTCTCGCTTTACAGGTACTCTGGTATTTACATCGTCTTGAAGCCTTTTGAAACCACCTATTTCTATCTCTTTTGTTGATTCAAATGCAGTTATTGGACAGAACCAACCTGCCCAAACACACGTGATGAGACGAGGTTTTATCAACCGGTGTGGTAATATTTATATTTTCCTTGCGTTATGGTGAGGGCCACGGTACTTGTTAACGATTTGCGCGCGGAAGCGTCAGCCATGTTAAATGTTGCGTAACATCCCAGTGCGTAAGGGTTGGATGGAACGACCTCTCTCACGAAATGTTCACCGGTATAGTAGTATCGTTTTTGAAGCGGAGAGCTTAAAAAGACGCATATTTCTCAAAGAGATAGTGAAGTTAGGAGTGTATTTCAGAATTTCTCT
The DNA here is from genome assembly GCF_918797505.1 of Bemisia tabaci. Lineage (NCBI taxonomy): Eukaryota > Metazoa > Arthropoda > Insecta > Hemiptera > Aleyrodidae > Bemisia > Bemisia tabaci. The sequence continues at coordinate 29,434,517 of NC_092802.1, forward strand.
ACGCTCTTATTGTAATTTTTGAGCCATTTTCTATTAGAAATAATTTTTCTATTTGCTCTAGCTGAAGTTTGCAACGGCCGTACAGCCCACTCAGGTTTTTGAAAGAGGAATAGACAGATTAAGAAGAAAGGCTTGTTTGTCACCAAGCGACTATTTAAGGTTCTATCCTAGAGCTCGTGTTAAAGGAATGGAAAAATAATGTTGCGGGAATGGGCGTTCCACTCCTTGATGGGCTGACCCTTTTATACGTCTATGCTTTGGCCGATGACCAATCGTTGTGGCTCAAGATGAGGAAGATGCAGATTACATGACGCGGAAGTTGGTCGAAGAATAGCGGAAATGGGCATGGACGTTAGTGTGTCCAAGACAGAGAAGCTGGTCGTGGGAGCAGCGCATCAACGGCAAAGCATAGAGCTTGAGGATGGACGGCGCATCGAAGAGTGTGACGAGTATAAGTATCTCGGTGTTTGGCTCGATCAGGATGGAAGGATGGATAGAGCAATTAAGGACAGGATCATCCAGGGCAGGAGAGCCATCGCGATGCTGAACGGGGTGCTCTGGGATCAGAGCATCTCAAAGGCAAACAAGCACCGGATATATGACGCCATCGTTAAAAGTATCGTGCTCTATGGTAGTGAAGTGTGGCCTTTGACGAAAAGAACGCAAGAAATGTTGAGGGCAACTGAAATGGATTTTTGGCGGCGATCTGCCGGCATTTCGAGACGGGACCGTGTCCGTAATGAGAGAATTCGCCAGGTGATGAAGGTTGAGAAAGATATCGTGCACGACGTCATGTCCAGGCAGTTATGCTGGTATGGACATGTGCAAAGAATGTCGGAGGAGAGGTTGCCCAAACAAGTTTTGGATTGGGTACCACCTGGGAAGAGGCGACGGGGACGTCCCGTAAAGGGTTGGCGGCAGGGCGTTGACGAAGAGATGTTGCGGTGTCAGTTGCCCGATAACCTCTGGGAAACAGCATATTGTGGCGTTTGGGTGTCGTAAAAACGCCAGATGCTTATAAACGACTTTGTATATATATAAACCATTAAGTAAAGCACACTATACTTCCCTATAGCAAAGTAAATTTATGTTACTAAATAAAATAATAAAAAAAAAAACATATCTCGTATCTACATGTAATTTTTATATAAAAAATATTGTAACCTTTTATAAAATAAATCAAAGTTCCATACCTAACCGTAATATAAAACAACAGAAAGTTCACATACTGTCGTATTAGAAAACGGCTCAGGGAAAGTACGTACAAACTCCGTCGACTTGGCTGGGTAATGAAATAAAACATCAGCTGATAGCAAATCAAGGGTTACCAAGGAAACCGTAAAACGCGTATTTTTGTTTCCCGAAAATGAGCTCACCGTTGAGCTCATCAGGCGCTTTTTTTTTAGGCTTCATTTGAGTTCAACGATCAATTTCGATAAGAATTACTCTAACCGCTAAGAAAGTTTCATTAGACAAACGATCGAAACTACCTGCGCATTACGTTAAAAGCATAAAATACAGTTTTTCACAGCTTTATTTATTTTAAAAATGGACCCCCCCCCAAAAAGCCTACACATCGATGAGCCTGGTGCGCCATTTTAACGCATTAGCACTAGTATACTAGTACTCAGAGGCAAGTCGAAATCAAAAAGCGCTGCCTATCGGCTGAGCGCTTAAAATAATAACACTAAGATAAGTTATTTTTTTAAGACAATTTTTTTATTTCTTTGTATAAACACAATTCCAAACGAAGTTTTAAAGTGAACATTTTTATTAACTATTATCTATAAAAAAGTCCTCATTTTCGTAAGCTTTCTCCATTTTAAGAAATTTTTTTAATATTTTTGCGAAACAGCCCCACGAAAATTATGACCTTTCTTTCTTATATAATAGCTACATTAAAATTTTCACTTAAACACTTTCGTATTCATGCGTTATGTAAAAAAATAATTACTTTCGCTCATAATCTTTATCTTTTCCTTCTATGATTGCTTACTAGGTTGGTGGCATTCATTATTATTTAAACGGAGTTTCTCTCCATATTTTCGTTCCTAAGCCTGCTTCCTCACTCACGCACGGTTGCACGCAAGTGGCTGGCTGCTTTGCGAAGATATCATTAATCCACCATTTAAATCTTTGAGAAAGTATCATAAACACAGGTGTCACAGCGACACTTAATAATCGATTCTTTACCCATGTTTAAACGGCATAAAAACATAATATCGCAATTCACGCCACATCACTGACATGGCTGTAGTCGCGCTGCGGAACAGGGAGGGTAACCACTGCCTTAATAAGCGCCACTTACACAGAAATCAATTTTTCTATTGCTCTGCAACGGCCTATGGCCCATCAAGTTTTTGAAGGAGGAATAGACGGATTAAGGTGATTCGATGTACGCCATATTAGTGTCAAACGGCCTGCGATATATCGATCAATTGGTACCTTTCCCCAGTCACTCGTCATTTCTCTCCTAGTTTGAGATCCAATTCTTTGTCAGAGACAAAGCACTCACTTACCAATTTTAACAAAGAAAGTGAACCGGGATAAATAAAGGGATGTTTTTTTAGAGAGGGAATATCGCAATCGAGTGCAGTTTTCGAATCAGTAGCGAAATGCGATGTTTTCTCTCCTGAAAAAACCGTACCTTTATACTTCACTTTCTTTGTTAAAATTGGTAGTGAGTGCTTTATCTCCTGACAACGAAATTGCTATCTCAAATTCGAGAAAAATGATATAAGCTTGAAAAAATGAACCATTGATGCATATACGCATCCGTGCGACCAAAATATGACTTCCATCGAAATCACCTTAAGTAAAGAACACTAAATGACCACTATACGAGTACAAATTTAAGCAATCTGATAACGTGTTTGCTTAATCAACATTTCAAGTAAGAACATGATTCACACAACCGGAATTACTAAAACAACCTAACTCTTAGCGAAGATTAATAACGGTTTTTTATTTCACATTTGGGCACGAGGAATTCGAACTGCCCGCTCACAAGAAACTCAAAGCTCTACGGAAGTCAAATCGCCACTACAACGGTTTCAGCAAGCTTCTCAATCGAGCAATGTTCATTTCCCACCTTATGTTGTTCAAACTATTAACAATTGCTATAGCTGAGCCATAGCGTCAAGACTGAGGTGCCCATATTTTTCATCGCTGAGGCAGTCATGAATAACGTTTAAGCACGCGATTAATCACTATGCATTGAGTTTTAAATACGGTGTTTGAATTCACGCATCAAGACATCATCAAATATCTTCGTAAGATTAATTTCGTAATGGTTCTACTGTGCGCATCGTTTCACGTAAAATTACAGTTACGAAACATGTATGAGAATGCAATTCGTACATTGTCTTGTGGTCCATTGGTGCATTCATTTTTATTTTAACGGAGTTTCTCACCATATTTTCGTTCTAAGCGCCGCGTCCTCACGCTTGCACACAAATAAAACGCCAAGAACAGGAGTTGTCCTTCTCGGCGACGTAAAAAACGAACATGAGACGAATCGGCCTGGCGAACTGAGGAGGATGACAATCCTTAACTCCACATACACAACCCAGTTATAAACAGAGCTGAAGGCTGTTCGGAGTTGCGGACGGTGTCGCGGTGGCGGGGAGGGTCAGTTATTGCACGGAAGAGCTGTGTCCAGGGTCCGCGGGGGCGGCGTGCGCTTCAATCGAGAAGAGTCACCTCTTTCACCTCGCTCCGAGCCCGATCGTCGAGTGTTTGTATCATTTAAAAGGGCATTAAGGTCCCGAAGTGGGCAATTCCGATGCTAATTCCCACCGCCGCTACGCATTCCGATCTTTGCCTCGCTGAAGAGCCCGCCAAGTCCTCCTCCGTTGCCGCGCCACGTGCAAAAGAAAATGGGTTTCCCGATCTAACAATTCGTACAATTCTGCAGGTGAATCTCTGCAGTCTGAAATTTGCTCAATGTTCTGCTCAAATAAACAACTGAGTGAACTGAACACTAAGATACACTTAGTTCATGAATTGGACAATGGAGATGTTGCATGTGTGAGGAATTTGCGATTTGACCGTTGATTCTTCTGTAAAATTTGCAAGAAACACATGGTGCCACTGGTTTTCTCTGAATCCAACTCCCCAAGCGCTCAAAAAAAACTGGCAATTAGCCAAAATGAGAGATATCCCACCTCTACATCAAGACAAACTCTCCCTTGCATAGATAGAGCAACTACCATTACAGGTTGCCATCATCATTTTAAATCCCCAAATAAAGGGCAGCCCTGTCAATGTATTTTCTCCCTATCTTGCATGAGATTTTGTCCTTGATTTAAGAGTGGCTCTTAGAATACGTGAATATCCCCTCCATTTCGACCTCAACTTGAAGCTTTTTTTGAGCTTTATTAAATCTCAGAAAAACCAGTGCACCATCGTTTCTCTGAACTTTTACGTAAAATCAACATCAAATCGCAAATTCCTCACTCATGGCAACATCTCCATTCAATAATACTGAGGTCGAATCTGCAGTCTAAATTTGCTAAATTTCGTGCTTAATGTGGAAACTACTGAGTGAACTAACACTAGGGTACCCTTGCTCATAATGAACAATTATTTGAGAAGATCATGACAAAAGATCTAATCTCTAAAATTCGTGTGTTTAAATGGAAAATGCCGCTAAATGACGCACTCAGGCTGCATTTTCTCACTTTTAAAATCTAGTTATTAATTTTTTTCCCATGTCAGAATTTTTTTTAAAAAAAATACCGTGAAACCAGCTCTTTAAAAAAGCCTTTTAGGTTACATGAAGCAGTAAAAAACATGAAACAGTGAACTGCTGTACAGTCATTGAGTTATGATCATTCTTTTTAAGTTGCAGCACGTACCCATGTATCAGGAATCGGTTGCTATAATTACTTGACAGAAATTTCGATCGATCAACCTTGCATAGCGTTTCAATCAAATAGCGCGATAATAGCTCGGAAATGTATTAAATATCAGTAATCAAATCTATTATTAAATAAACCAGTCCATTTGGGTTTTTTGGATCATCATTTCTACCAACAATATTCCGTGATTGACTTCCAGCAATGTGTTCCGGTTTTTTGGGATTATCTTTCTACCACCAATATTCCGTGATTGACACCCGGCAAATGGACATTTTTTTTTAAGGTTATGCGTCAACCAGGGTGGTCTCCAAAATCTGCGCGCAAACACCACAATCCTCAGAGAGATCTGCTGTAATATCACTGGGTGCTTGTGTTTTTTTGGAAGGATTTCAGTTATCTCTGTAAAAGCAAGTTGACTTAAAAACTGAATTTTACACAGATGCATGAAAAAATAGGTTACAAGAAAAATCGATGGTGCATCTAGAGAAGGTAGCAGTATCATTTTAATTTAAATACTGAATTCGTCGTTAAATTATTCAAAACTCAACTCAGAATAATGAACACTGACCCTCACATAATTTTCATGACCCATATCTAACTCAGTTTGTCTATTTTTGTGAAGGATTGTACTTAATGAGCCAAAATTTAATAACGAAGATCATTTAAGTGCTTTGGAAAATCATTAAATGTGTGGACCTCCCTCCGGAACCACCTTTAATAGTTACAAACAAACATATAATAGTTTGTCCTTTCATACGTATTTTTTCCCCATCAATTTAAATGAGAATAATCCATGCAGAGTGTGCAAAAATTTCAAAATCATGAGCTGAAAAACGCTGACCAAGCGAGTTTTAATATTATAGAGATAAACGCAGAGTGGAGCGGCGTACTGCCAGCGCGAGACGTTCAGTCGCGCACTGGCGCCTACAAACCTAACAGGGATACTTCACGCATTGCGCAATGCGTGAAGTATCCCTGTTAGGTTTGTAGGCGCCGATGCGCATTTATCAGTTTCTAGCACGATACAAATTTTGAATTAGTCTAAAGCCAACTCGTGCGTGAAGCTAAATTTTCTTTTACTTAACGCAGCCACGGTTTGCCTCTAGCTGAAATCTCACGCTGAATGTTGGAGTTAAATGTGGCTTGAATGTGGAGGCCGTCGGTCCGATGCCTAAATTTTACCCGTGACGCGCAAAATTCCAGGACACCGATGAGGATATGAGCTCAGCATGATTAGTTTGTCTGAACTATTCAAGTGGATTAGGTACTATTCTGAATGAAAATAACTCGAATTTACGAAATTTCAGGCGTCAAGCGACGACTGTTGACTCCCATAGTCAGCTGCCAAATTCAGCTTGTGTTTCCTGCATATATGTGCATACTCACGGGTTTATTTTAAGCCTCGTTTTTCTTTTTGGCTTTTTTCAATTATTGGATATTGTAATTTATTCAATTTTAAATCTCTGTGCCGGAGATATTTTGTCTGCGATGCTTTGTACTGAATTTCGCCACATTTCACCGGAATTTAGAGGTGAGCTGATCAAAGCTTACAAAAAACGTTCAAACGATGTATTGTTGATTCCGATCTGTAACATTATCCATCAGCGGACTTGCGTTTTGTCTCCGTGTAAAGAGACTCCAAGTCACGGAAAAAAATTGAACGTTGATTTAGCACTTATACTGTTAAAGAATGTGCGGCGAATATCAGATGCTGGTTATACTTTCGAACAAATACTAAGTCGACATTGCATTTTGGAGATGTTGCATGTGTGAGGAATTTTCGATTCGACTATTGATTCTCATGTAAAAGTTCGCAAGAAACACGATGGTGCCACTGGTTTTCTCTGAAATCAACTCTCAAGCTCCAAAAAAGCTCTCAAGTTGAGGCCAAAATGGAGGGGATATCCCCCGCTATCCTGAGAGCCCACCTCTACATCGAGACAATGCAAAGATAGGGAGCAAATACATTAGCAGTGATGCCGTGTTTTCAGTTTTGGAGTCCGCAAATAAAGTGGCAGCCCTGTCAATGTATTTGCTCCCTATCTATGCATGGAGAATTTGTCTTGATGTAGAGGTGGAGTCTCAGGATAGCGTGGGATATCCCCTCCATTTTGGCCTCAACTTGAGAGCTTTTTTTGAGCTTGGGAGTTGATTTCAGAGGAAACCAGTGGCACCATCGGGTTTCTCGCGAACATTTACAAAAGAATCAACAGTCAAATTGCAAATTCCTCACACATGCAACATCTCCATTGATGCGCATTTTCCAGCATGATGAATGCCAAAGCGACATTCAATTTTTTCCATGATGAGCCTTCAAGGTGAAAATCGATCGAAGTTTCACCGACTGAGAGCACTCACGTGACAACGATGCGTGGTGGTCGGGAGGTCTGCTTTTTATGGACCACTGTTTTAAGAATTTGTTATCATAAACCCCGAAACTCCGACCCCTCCTCTCCCTCTCGCCGCACTTACGCCCTAAATCCTACCACCTCTCGTGCCATCTGCAGTCTGTCCTGTTCCGGTATCCGAGTCTGAATTCGACTATTTATTACTGACAAGTGACGCTTTTATCCGAGACCGGTTTCCGGCGGGGGAGACAGTTTCACCTCGGAACGCTTTGAATTTGCTCGGGTCGGTGGTTTTGAAAATGCTGAGGTGAAAGGCTTCGAGCATGCTTTTGTATCGTATAAATTCTTACGGCACACGGAGAAAAAAACCTCGTGCGTGGGATCCGAAGTTTAGGTCATATGGATCTCTGAAGTTTTCAGATTGAGCATCTGAACACTTAAGATGTAGCTGTCGAGGTTCGGATCACAATTTCCAAAAAAAATCACTTGTAGTGATTTGAAGGGTGCATCGGCTAAACGTTGGTTTTTGTACTCATCCTGATTTTTTCTGGCCTTTTCTATTAATACCTTGGCTTGTTCCCTATATTCACTGATTTTATCTAATCTCTCTTGAATAGAAACTTCGTTACCAGGTGGACGTATTGCTGCTTCAAGCGGTGTTCTAAATTCACATCTGAATAAAAGTTTATGCGGGGAAATTCCTGTAGTTCAATTTTTTGTTGAATTATGGGCTATCATTGCACAAATTGCGTATTCTTTCCAGTCTGTAGTGTCTGGATTGCAGTATGCTCTTAAACAATTGCCTACAGAAGAAAAATTTCTCCCACTCTTGGAATTTTGCCATGGGGCATATCCTGCTGAAAAACTGTATTTGACCCCTACTTGATTAAGAAAGTTTTCTAATTCTTCTGATGTAAGATAACTTGCTTTATCCGTCTGAATTTGTTTCGGAAATCCGAAAATTGAGAACATTTCTTTGAAAAACTCAATTACACACTTTGAATCAGCAGATTTAATGGGTTTGAGGTAAACATACGATGTTAAGTAACATGAAGCTAAAATAATGTATCTATATCCACCTGATAACGAGTTTGGACCTTGGATATCTATGCACAATTTTTCCATGGGCTGCGTTGGAATTCCATGTGAATGAATTTTTGTCATGGGAACGGAGTTCCCCATGATATTAGAATCGTTCCGTTGCTTTCGCTATGGGATTCCCTATACCTCTGCGACCTTGAGCGTTTCGCCCAGTCTCCGATTTTTGGTTGATTTTCCGATGTATCAAAAACCGTTGTATTTTTTAGCCAATCATGTCCTCTACGTCAAGTTGTGTTGATTGCTAAAATTCGCTTTCAGCGAGTTTTTTTTCCACCTTGAGATGTCGTGTCTGACTGGTAAATCTGCGCAGAACCACGAAGTTCCGTTTTTAGGCAAATTCTTTTTTTTGGGAGGTTCTGATTGGTTATTTTTCGCCATCAGTTTTCTGTTCGTTGGTGCAAAAGATCGCCTACCTCGGTGTTCTTGAGAAGCCGCCATTATCCCACCTCAAATTTGAAAAATAGAAGTAAAGAAATAATAACCATCGTACAAGGTGGAAAATTGTTCTGGAGGACTCGTTACGGATATATGAAGCCAAAATCAGAACTCGATTGATTGATTTAATCCATGAATACAGAAATATTGCCTCAGCTTACTGCCGCGATCGGAATGCATGCTGGGATGAACCTCGAGACACATGATAGCATAGTAAACAATGTCTCACAGAGAAAGGCGCTTACTCATTTCTTTCATATCGCAGGAGCTACAAAGCGTCGAAAACAACTCTTGTGATAAGCCCCGCCCACCGTCAGAGTCTTTTGTATGCTATTTTTACACTCTCGATCGCGGAGCCGTGATAGCCTGGTTGACTAAGTCGCCACATTTTTATGAAAAGGCGGGCAATAGGCAATCGGAGATCGATACCCGACGATGGGTGTTACTTTTTAATGGTTGTATTGAATGTTTTAGACTAATCATCAAAAAATACTTAATACTGGATGATAAATGTGCGAAATTTCTCTCGTGAGTTAATATGTTAAACATAAATACTGGAATATACCTCCTTCATATAATCAGCCACATGTTCACCCAAATTAATGACGTTATTTTCTTTTTTCAATAAAGTTAATTTGCATTCAACGTTCGTAAGTTAAGCAAAAAGTACCTATTGATACAAATAGAAAGACATGAAAATAGTATGTCTAACATTTCAGTTGTTTTTTTTTTTTATTTATTTTTTGTTTTTTTGTTTTTTCAATAAAACAAATTGACTGGGAATAGAATCATTGTATCTCTGAAGACAAAAGCTAAGTTTTTTGATACAGAAATACTAATATATTCATCCTTTATATAATCAGGGAGATGTTGACCCAAATATTGATGTATATTTTCTCTGTTCGCCCAAATTAATGATGGTATTTTCTTTTTTCAATAAAATTAATTTACATTCCACGTTCTTAAAGTAATATTTTCTCCAAAATTCAGCAAAAAATAACAATTTATACCTACGCAAAAAGTAAATAAATAAATAATAAATAAAGCAATGACATGAAAGTAGTATAGTAGTACACATCTAACATTTCAGTTACATCTATTTGAATGAAAAAAATGGCAACTTAGGAAGAACATAGGTCACTTATGATGCGTATTCGGGCATATGCGTAGAGTAGAAATATCATACTTTACGCCGAAAAAAACGAAACTGAAAGTTAAATGCGTTAACTTCCGAAAACCATACATAATCCAACGAAAATAAATAATTGGTAAATAACAGCTTTCTTGTATGCAAAGAAAAAAAATTAAAAATGTTAAAAAAGAGATGTCGACACAAAATTACATAGCTCCTTCAATTCTGAAGATACTACAAACGAACTGTACCTTAACATTTTCATATCCCAGAAGCAAAAGTTCTCATGACGAATATTGCTATCGCTAGCGATTGCAAAAACCAACTTGTTCCTATTTCTTTTCCTGATCTTTTCTTTGCAAAAGCGCATTTATCACAAGTTTTAACGTATTCTTTTATGTGTTTTGTACAACCTTTCCAATAAAAATTTCTATTTAATTTTTCTAAAGTCTTCGCATCGCAATGCCCCGTGACCTCCGCTGTGAGGGTCTGCATGTATTTGTTCCAATATATCTTCCTTTAAGATTTCCGGAATCACTGTTAGCTTATTTTCACCTTGTTTTTTATATAATATGTTATCTAGAATCTCAAACTGTTTAGCTCTACGTATTTCTAGACCTGTGCAAGAGTTAGGAGTTTCAATTGCCTTAAAAATACGTTTCAAGTCATCGTCTTCTTTTTGAAGTTTTGCTAGATTTTCGATACTAATTTTCGAATTTACAATTGTACAAATTGGTTTAGCTTCCGTGGTTGAAGCGTTTATTATTTCCTCAAGCGAAAAGTATCTACTCAAGCAATCTGGTGTTACATGTTTTGACGTTTTTTCGTCTCTGAGCATGCATTCTCTTGCCTCGAACTCGCCGACGTAAAATATGAGGACATTTTTGGCGTTCCAAATGTTATGAACATATAAAGGGCGGGTCACCTCATAAGTCTGATCAGACAATATCGATCCATGATCTAGTTCAGAATGCGGTATGATCAACTGTTCACCTCCAGTCCGTTTACTTCTTGCGTAGATATTAAAATTCCTGTCGATTTCAATTTCAAATATTTTAGGAGATAATTTGGGCTCATATATTTGTTCGATTGTCGAATTGCGATTGGTCGCATTGTGGTTTTTGTTATTCATTCCTCCCTTTACAATGGACTCCAATATTAAACTTAAAATATCAACAAGTTTCTCTACGAAAAAAATCATGTTCTTTCTTCGCAGATCTTTGTCATAATTTTTCAGATAGAGAAAATTGTGATGAACGGTTTGAATGTTAGAATTCTGTAAACCTCTCAGCAAATCTAAGGCTGAAGGATTTTGTTTGTTTGTGAATATGTCGAATAATGGATCGTTGAATTGCTCGACTGTTTTCTTACAAATATCTAGAGGCAGCAGGCTCTGATCTAAAATGTGTTTAGAAGATGTTACGATCATTCTACAAAGGCCTAGTTTCATCATGGCACAGGAAAGAATCATTGTTGGTATCATAATGTAAGTAATGTCTACACAATACCTGTACATCATAGATTGAGGTCCTGATGGAAGAATCACATTGTTTTATCACGAAAAAAAAAGAGGAAATACTTTTTGGAAACGTGAGAAACCAAATGCAGTAGAAAACTGCATTATTACAGAAGTAAAACGTGAAGCAAGGAAAGTGACAAAATAATCATGCTTAAAGCTCTTATATTCCTTTCCACAACAATTAATTTTCCCTGGCAGCGATCTGAATGACTATGTTTACTAATGATTGTGTATGATTTTCCCAACAATGTTTTCAGTCTGTGCGTCGCTTTTTGCATGACCCTTAAATTGTAGAAGTTCTAGGGAAGACATATTTTATTCGCACTCAACATGTCCTGCTTTCCTTTTAATGTAAATCTATAACATTTATTTTATTTTTTTTTTTTTTTTTAAAAAAAAAAAAAAATCTGATTGGGAGTGTCATTATTTTCCTTTTGACGACGGAGAATTCTCCTGTTAGAACATTTTTAACGTGGACATTAAACAATGAGTGTTTGTGATTCGGGCCAAGGCGAACGTTTGACCCAATTTTTGCATTTATAAAACTTGGTGTGCTTTTTTCTCAATGTAATGTTTATCATAGCATTGCTAAAAAACAATTCAAAACTGAGTAAATACACGATTGATTTGAATATTCTCTTAAGCTTGACTATATTGTGATTTGAAAGCAGTGAAACAGAGTCAGAAATTTACAAAATACACTGAAACTTTAACCTCGTTTCCACACCAGGAACTGGAACTTGAAAACAAAATTTTTAATTGCGTAGGTTCCTTAATATCCAACCATTTCAAATCTTAGGATCACTGCACGTAAACATTCATGAGGTCGCCTGACAGAGCAAGAGAAAGAACGCGCGTTGATGACGGCGCAGAGATACAACTATTCGTGCTTGATGGATGTCCGTGTTGCATCCGCAAAATTGAAGGCGCGATGGCGCGAGGCGTGAACTCTCAACGCTTCACTGTGTACGCTGCCAATGATGCATCACTCAGATTTGAGAGAAAATGAGGCTCGATTACGTTTCTTCAATATTCGGCTAAGTTGACACTCTACTTCTCTTTCAATTCGGCGTCTGATTCTTTTCTGTAGGAGATATCTGTAGACCTATATCGTAGGCTCGTATGTACCGGCCCCATACAACTCGCAGGGCATGTGTTTTTAGAAAGCCTCCGGTCAATTTGACTCTGCTTGGGAAGCTGAGGGTTGAAAAAATTATGATTAAATTATACTATATACTATACATAACATTACCAGGGTTCATTAATAAGGTTCCAGGCAGGGAAAAGAATAAAACTACGCCAGATGTCAAAAATAACAACAGAACGCGTAATTCCCGGACTGACGTGGAAAATCTGGTGGTTGCATACCACCAGTTTTTTCAACCATAGAATCAAAATTATCGTTTCCGTAGAGAGGCCACTCTGTGATCAAGTTAGTCTATATTAAGTGAGCTTAGGCTTGCCTGCCTTTTTGCTATAGTTTTCCGAGACGTCAATGAGTTTGTAGTTTTTGAGTTTACTCTATTAATTTTCATCGATTAAAAATGTCCCAATTTTGGAGCAAAACGTCTCGGTTTTCAAGTGCATAATTTTAGCCTTGTTTCCCCAGTTTCGTGTTTCAGGTATTAATAATTATTTCGCGTTACGCTAGAGGTGTCGTCAGCTGAGTTGACGGTTGTTTACTTTCGGTTTGCAAGCACCGACGACGAATTTGGGCCTCTGCTTGGAGCGGCGCGTTCGCTACTATCCACCTTGAAAACATCCGTCTCCTGATCGTATCGTAGAAAACTACTCAACAGTCATGATCCTCGACTTTTACGTAGTTGTAATTTCTGTGCGGCTAAGAATTAAAGTGTTACAAAGTTTGAAAGTATTATAAAACGTATCTAAGCTTGTGTTCTTGCTTCAGCGAGAGTCGGACGTCTTCGTGTGGATAGTAGTGACGCAAAGACGCAAGCAAACCGAATGTAAACAACAGTCAACATAGTTGATGACACCTTTAGTGCCATTTTTTACCCACAACATTACTTTATTTTGTATTTATAAAATATGATCTCGAGGTTTAGCAAGTTTTCAGTTGTAATCCTTCGGCCTTTCTAGAGCCTAACCGAACGAAAAAACCATTGTAACGGAAGTAAGATTGAAACTGAAATATATTCGGAATCATGCGCTCCGGTGCATTTGTATTTGTGAAACTAAACGGGAAACGGTGCAACTGTGTGAGAGTGCACGTGGTGCAAAGTTTTGTTCTGCAACAGGAGCTCACTAAGGAACACCTCGGCTGTGAAATTAGCATACGTAATGAAACTTTGTCAGGGTTAGGATTAGCGGTAAGAATGAGCATGATGCACTCCAATGCACCGCCGCCCAAAGAAGAACACCGTATGCGTATTTAGACGTTGCCAAACTGGCCCCAATAATTATTTGATTTTGAGGAAAGGTCTAAATATTTCCCTTCGGAATTTTTCAATGTACCAGGTGAATTTGTCGTTAAAACGCTTGAGAAACTTCAAAGACAAGAATGCACTGAAGGTTCTCCGGAAATTTTTTTACCGGGAGAAATTTGGCAACGACTTAATGTAAGTACGGTGTTATTGCTTAGCTCGGTGGTGCCAGATTTACTGACATCCGAGTGAGTTCTCGGCTGGTTTAAGTAGTTTTCAGAGAAGATTTTTGCAAGTTGGCAAGGTCGTTTTCTTCTTTTTAAATCCATTATAAATAATGGGACTACATTTTGCAATTAGGAACTATAAATTCCGGCCCGGTCTAAAAACAACGTACGTGCCATTAGTTTACCTATGCATATAAGTGTTTTTTTCCGATGAGCCAGAATTTTCAGTTCCAAATTGCAACATGCAGTCCAATGACTCCTTGGTCTGCCTCATTTAGGAGCGAAGGATTGAAAAGTTTGATAATTCCAAAGGCAACAATGTAGCATTTTAGGCCGCATCCGTTATTTTGGATTTTTGAATTTTAAAAATTCTAGTTATATTTCAAGTTTCCTCGTCAAAAAATGCCACCTTATACCAAATTTCACAAAAATCGATGGAACATGAGCCGCATATTGTACGATCAGTAGGGCTCCCCGCAGTGGTAAACGATACCTGTCAATTTACGTACGTTAGTGCGCCTTCATTTGCGTCTGATACTGTGCAGTACTTCCGAGGTGGAATAGTTGCTCAGAGCGCCTAGCCTTCCAGAGTATCTTGATTTGACTGAGAGCTTGACTTGATGGCAGAAAATCACGATTTCTGTTGATACTACGCTTCATCGCGTGCGCAGTTATACATTTCCTCATCATTGACGGTGAATTAAACCAGTCAAACATTATTTTGCGACGTTGCAAGTTTCAACCGATTATTACGTTTTTACGTGAATTTAACCTCCGCTGTAAATGAATCAGTGAGTTCGAAAACACACCAACTCGGGGAAAAAATTGTTCAGGAAACACCTAAAACTGCGCAGCAGGCGAAGAGTTAGTTTAAGAAAAACCTTTTTGGTGCCGAAGGACAAGTACTTAGAGACTTTGTAAAGCACCAAGTTGAAATCGATACACCATGTTTGATGACAGAGAATTAAGTGTTTAAAAATTTCCGAGTTGGTGTGTTTTCGTTCTCACCGACTTTCAGATACTGATTTTTCAAAGTCTGCCCTAAAAATGTATATTTTTTGACCTGAATAACGCTTGAATATTTATATAACTTGTTGGTACAAGGTATATTGAATCGAAAAAAGAAAAACCGAGAAATCGGATGGTCACCCGTTTCCCTTGAAATGGCCAAAAATTGGTATTTCCAATGAAATACTTCTATTTTTCCCTTTTCCCGTCGCTGTTTCGAGCACTTCCGATTGCAATTTCGAAATTTCCTTTTGCGTGCAGATGCGTCTATCCAACGTGTTACGAAACTGTAAAAAAGTGAAAATCGAAAAAAAACCCGAGTTATTGGTGTGTTTTCAAACTCACTGATTCGGTCTAAAATCTAACATTACGCTCATGAATGAACCGAATGTCGATGCACATTCATTCCTGCAGTTCAATACTCGTAAATGGACTGTACATTTAGCAATTTGGAACCAAAATTTCTGACTCTGTTTAGAAACAACGTTCGTGCCATTGATTTCCTCGCGCACATAAGTGCTTCTAGTAATGAGTCAGTAATTGGAGCCCTTGATTACAAAATATAGTGCAAATATGAAGTAGGGAGCGGCCTTTTAAGGGTGCTTCGTCTTGAGTTTGGATTGCGCAGCGGCCGGGCAATCGTACAAGGAAAAAATGACATTGTTGATTTAACAATTTTGTAGTTAAAAGTTTGTAATATAGTTCTGTAGTTTTGTGCATCCGTGGGTAAATTAGCTTTCCCTTACTGTAAAATGTACATTTGAAACATATAGGACACATTTGTTAACAGTTTAATTGTTGTACCGACAATCCGTTTTTTTTTTGTTTTTTTTTTGTGTAGTTTTCTCGTACCTCCCATTTTCCGGTATGAATTAGTGAGAACGGAAATACACCAACTCGGAAAAAGTTTACTTCGCAACTCGGTAAGTTTGTTGTAAAGTTTTGTAGTTTTGTGCATCCGTGGTTAAATTAGCTTTCCTTTATTGTAAAATGTACATTTGAAACATACAGGAACATTTGTTAACAATTTCATTGTTGTACCAGCGATCCGTTTTTTTGTGTAGTTTCATCGTACCTCCCATTTTCCGGAAATGAATTAGTGAGAATGAAAATACACCAACTCGGAAAAAGTTTACTTCGCAACTCAGTAAGTTTGTTGTAAAGTTTTGTAGTTTTGTGCATCCCTGGTTAAATTACCTTTCCTTTATTGTAAAATTTACATTTGAAACACATTTCCCAACAATTCAATTGTTATACCAGCAATCCATTTTTCGTGTAGTCTCCTCGTACCTCACATTTTCGGGAAATGAATTAGCGAGGGCGAAAATACACCAACTTGGAAAAATGAAAATAATGAAGACACAAACAAAACTGGACGGTAGGTAAAGAAGTTAGTTTAAGGAAAAGAGTTTTACTGCCGAAAGATAAGTACTTATGGACACTTCAGACATCCAAGTTGGAACAGAAGCGCTAAGACCTCTCTGTAAATTAACAGTCTTCAATGGAAATTGAGCATTTTCGAGATACCGAGTTGGTGCGTTTCCGTTCTCACTAATTCAAATGTCATTCACCATTTCCATTGTTCCCAAGATGCACCAATGAAGATGTTGAATGTGTGAGGAATTTGCGCTTTGACTGTTGATTCTTACGTAAAAGTTCGCGAGAAACACGATGGTGCCACTAGTTTTCTCTGAAATCAACTCCCAAGCTCAAAAAAAGCTCTCGAGTTGAGGCCAAAATGGAGAGGATATCCCACGCTATCCTGAGAAATTGACAAAAATGACGAAAATTGACTCCTTACGAAGATATTTGATGATTCTTGATGCGTGAATTAAAACCACCCGCTCATTAAAACTCAATGCACTACGTGATTCACATCGCGTGCTAAACGTTATCATGACAGTCTCTGCGATGTAAAAATCTGGCAACCTCAGTCTTGACGCTTTGGCTCAGCTGTAGCAAATTGCTTATAGTTTGAACAACACATAGTGGAAAATGAACATTGCTCGATTGAGAGGCTTGCAGAAACCGTTGTAGTGCGCGATTTGACTCGCGTAGAGCCTTGAGTTTCTTGTGAGCGGGCAGTTCGAATTCCTTGTAGCCAATGTGAAATAAAAACGTTAATATCTTCGCTAAGAGTTGCTTTTAGTAATTCCCGTTGTGTGAATCATGTTCTACTTGAAATGTTGATTAAGAAACACGTATCAGATTGCTTAAATTCGTACCTCGTCTAGTGGTCCATTATAGTGTTCTTTACTTAAGGTGATTCGATGGACGTCATATTTTGTGTCAGCACGGCATGCGATATATCGCATCAATTGGTTCCATTTTTTCAGCTACTCATCATTTTTCTCCGAATTTGAGATAGCAATTCTGTTGTCAGGAGACTAAAGCACTCACTTACCAATTTTAACAAAGAAAGTGAACGTAATAAAGGTACGGTTTTTTCAGAGAAAACATCGCATTCGATACTGATATCGAAACTGCACTCGATTGCGATATTCCCTCTCTAAAAAAACCATACCTTTATTACGTTCACTTTCTTTGTTAAAATTGGTAAGTGAGTGCTTTAGTCTCCTGACAACAGAATTGCGATCTCAAACTTGGAGAGAAATGACGAGTAGCTGGAAAATGGAACCAATTGATGCGATATATCGCATGCCGTTCTGACACAAAATATGGCGTCCATCGAATCACCTTAATCCGTCTATTCCTCCTTCAAAAACTTGAGTGGGCCATAGGCCCGTTGCAGAGCAAAGAGAAAAATTATTTCTGTGTAATGTGGAGCTTATAAGGCAGTGTCTACCCTCCTCTGTTCCGCAGCGCCGACTACCGTCCATGTCAGTGATGTGGCGTGAATTGCGATATATCGATTTTTATGCCGTTTAAACCCATGGTAAAGAATCGATTATTAAGGTGTCCGCTGCGAACACCCTGTTTATCGATCCTTTTCCATAGATTTAAATGGCTGATCAATCGATATATCGCAAAGCACGCCACGCCACTTGCGTGCAACTGCGTGAGGAAGCAGCGCTTAGAACGAAAATATGGTGAGAAACTCCGTTTAAATAAAAATGAATGCACCAACCCTAGTAGCAAATCCATAGAAGGAAAAGATAAAGATTAAGAGCGAAAGTTAATTTTTTTTTTACATAACGCATGAATACGAAAGTGTTAAAAGTGAACATTTTTATGTAGCCATTATATAAGAAAAAGTCATAATTTTCGTGGGCTGTTCGCAAAAATATTAAAAAATCTTCTAAAATGCGAAAAGCTTACGAAAATGATGACTTTTTTATAGATAATAGTTACATAAAAATGTTCACTTTTAAAACTTTCGTATGCATGTGTTATATAAAGAAATAAAAAAATTGTCTATAAAAAAATAACCTTATCTAGCTTTTATCATTTTAAGCGCTCAGCCGATAGGCAGCGCTTTTTGATTTCGACTTGCCTCTGAGTACTAGTATACTAGTGCTAATGCGTTTAAATGGCGCACCAGCTCATCGATGTGTAGGCTTTTTGGGGGGGTCCATTTTTAAAATAAATAAAGCTGTGAAAACTGTATTTTATGCTTTTAACGTAATGCGCAGGTAGTTTCAATCGTTTGTCTATATGAAACTTTCTTAGCGGTAGAGTAATTCTTATCGAAATTGATCTTTGAACTCAAATGAAGCCAAAAAAAAATGCGCCTGATGAGCTCAACGGTGAGCTCATTTTCGGGAAACAAAAATACGCGTTTACGGTTTCCTTGGTAACCTTTGTTTGCTATCAGCTGATGTTTTATTTCCATTACCCAGCCAAGTCGACGGAGTTTATACGTCCTTTCTTCACTAAATACATTTACTAACACCTGAGCGCTTTTCTAATACGACAGTATTAGAACTTTCCTGCTTGTTTTATATTACGGTCAGGTCTGAACTTTGATTTTTTTATAAAAGCGTTACACATTTTTTATATAAAATTACCATGTAGATACGAGATATGTTTTTTTTTATATATTTTTTTTAAAAAAAATAAATTTACTCTGCTACTAGGGAAGTATAGTGTGCTTTACTTAATCTGTCTATATATATACAAAGTCGCTTTATAACGCACTCTGGCGTTCTACGACACCCAAACGCCACATATGCCTGTCTTCCCAGAGGTTATCGGGCAACTGACACCGCAACATCTCTTCGTCAACGCCCTGCCGCCAACTCTTTACGGGACGTCCCCGTCGCCTCTTCCCAGGTGGTACCCAATCCAAAACTTGTTTGGGCAACCTCTCCTCCGACATTCTTTGCACATGTCCATACCAGCATAACTGCCTGGACATGACGTCGTGCACGATATCTTTCTCAACCTTCATCACCTGGCGAATTCTCTCATTACGGACACGGTCCCGTCTCGAAATGCCGGCAGATCGCCGCCAAAAATCCATTTCAGTTGCCCTCAACATTTCTTGCGTTCTTTTCGTCATAGGCCACACTTCACTACCATAGAGCACGATACTTTTAACGATGGCGTCATATATCCGGTGCTTGTTTGCCTTGGAGATGCTCTGATCCCAGAGCACCCCGTTCAGCATCGCGATGGCTCTCCTGCCCTGGATGATCCTGTCCTTAATTGCTCTATCCATCCTTCCATCCTGATCGAGCCAAACACCGAGATACTTATACTCGTCACACTCTTCG
This sequence comes from Bemisia tabaci, assembly GCF_918797505.1. Taxonomy (NCBI): domain Eukaryota; kingdom Metazoa; phylum Arthropoda; class Insecta; order Hemiptera; family Aleyrodidae; genus Bemisia; species Bemisia tabaci. The sequence continues at coordinate 29,454,209 of NC_092802.1, forward strand.
ATGCGCCGTCCATCCTCAAGCTCTATGCTTTGCCGTTGATGCGCTGCTCCCACGACCAGCTTCTCTGTCTTGGACACACTGACGTCCATGCCCCATTTCCGATATTCTTCGACCAACTTCCGCGTCATGTAATCTGCATCTTCCTCATCTTGAGCTACAACGATCTGGTCATCGGCAAAGCATAGAGTATAAAGGGTCTGCCCATCAACGAGTGGAACGCCCATTCCCGCAACCTTATTTTTCCATTCCTTTAACACGTGCTCTAGGTAAACCTTAAATAGTGTTGGTGACAAACAACAGCCTTTCTTCTTAATCTGTCTATTCCTCTTTCAAAAACCTGAGTGGGCTGTAGGGCCGTTGCAAACTTCAGCTAGAGCAAATAGAAAAATTATTTCTAATAGAAAATGGCTCAAAAATTACAATAAGAGCGTAGAGAAATTCTGAAATACACTCCTAACTTCACTATCTCTTTGAGAAATATGCGTCTTTTTAAGCTCTCCGCCTCAAAAACGATACTACTATACCGGTGAACATTTCGTGAGAGAGGTCGTTCCATCCAACCCTTACGCACTGGGATGTTACGCAATATTTAACATGGCTGACGCTTTCGCGCGCAAATCGTTAACAAGTACCGTGGCCCTCACCATAACGCAAGGAAAATATAAATATTACCACACCGGTTGATAAAATCTCGTCTCATCACGTGTGTTTGGGCAGGTTGGTTCTGTCCAATAACTGCATTTGAATCAACAAAAGAGATAGAAATAGGTGGTTTCAAAAGGCTTCAAGACGATGTAAATACCAGAGTGCCTGTAAAGCGAGAGGATGGACTGATCGCTTCATGGAGGTCTTAGGGCCAAAAAGTGCAGCCATCCTTCTAACTTACTTCTAACACACCAAATTTCACTGCCAGTCTGCAGAGTGTGCAAATTCCAATTCTGACCAAGATGGCCAAGAATGAACAGAAATGAGCGTTCTTCCGCAAAAATGAGTAAATTTATGCAAAAACTGAGTCAAATGCGTGCTTTATATACGACGGTTCGTAACAACAGTATTAGTAAATCTTTCTGGATTATTGAAATGCATAGGTTGGCTGCATTTCTGGGCCCTAACTGTATTCGCAGAAGCATCGGTGAAGGCCTCATGGATTTTCGGAGTTTCACATCTGTCCATACTCTTGCTACACAGGTGCTCTAGTAAATACCCATCATTTACAACATTCATTACACAAAAAGTTTCGTATCCTTTCTTCCTGAACGCTTGGCTACAAGATTTAGAGAGTAGGTCATCGACAGAGAATACATCGAAAGGCCTAAGACCATACTGTAATTTAAAAGTCAATTGGGCTTTTGCTTTGAGCCTGCAGGTTGAAAAATCTCTCGAGACAAAGCTTGCTTACATTTAACTCGAATTTAAGGTGGCAATAATCCTTACAGAGCGAAATAATTTGAAAAAAAGAGGGCACTCTTCTGGAACTTGTGGTGCGCCTAGTATTTTCCTCCAGGAATCCATGGCTCTTTATCCAGGATGCAATGATAAATAATGCAAGATGCGCTCAAAGGATGAGAAGAGCCTCAGACGCCGTCAGTTCTTCCAGATGAAATGATGTGCAAATCATTCTCGGCCCAAGACGTTTGCAGAGTTTCTTTTGTTCTTTCGCCTCTTCAATTTACTCTTGAGTTGTCCCAGACACCGTTGCCAATCTTGCGTTGAATGTATGCGGCAAGATATACGTCGCATCCAGCGAATGATCGACTATCGATGTTTCCCCAATTTGAAGCTATTATAAAGAATCGATTATTAAGGTGCTCGTTGCAAACACCCGGTTTATCGACCCTTCTCCATATGTTTAGATGGCAGAGCAATCGATACATTGCAAAGGACGCCTCGTCACTGGTCGAGTGTAAATAACCAGAACTACAATGGGTCACTAAACCATTAACGAATTTTGACTTGCGAATATAGTTTTCTGAAGGAAAATGACGCATAGAACACGATGCGCACGTTAAAAACGCAAAAAAGTAACTCAATAACCGAGAAATGCGCAGTTCAAATCGCTCAACTTATACGCTTTAAAACGCCCGGGTTTCGCGCCGCACCGAATGACGTCATCCGGCACCAATCAGAAGCGGACACGGGTTTCCACGACGTCAGTCAAATGTCTATCTACTCTTCGTATATGAGAACAATACTAAAGTCGAAATTATATCTTTTGAATTCAAAACTCGAATCTCATCCATACGTTAGCTGTAATAAACTAGCAACAATTCCACATTGAAGTATGTTTTATTTTAACAAATATCAGAGAAAAATTAAAGAAGACTGCGATATGACTACCGCAGTACATCAACACCGTCAGTTTCCCGCCATTCGGGTGCGTTTGAAATGTCTTGCAGTTTTTAGATTTTTCAAAAGCGGTTTTCTCCGCGATTTCGGCTTTATAAAAATGCGGAAAAATCACCACGTTATCTACTCACACAGTACTTTCAGAATATTCAATAAAATAAACAAGGTTTAGTGACCCATTCATGCAGTCAAAATTTGAAATTTGGAATTTTGACTTGAAATTTCAGAGGTTGAAAGGGGTCAATACAATTTCTAGGGGGAAAATGGAGCTTTTAGTGATTTTGAAAGAATGATGTCTCGATCGCGGCGTGTAAATTTTGCAGATAAAATGTATTGCGATAACCGAAATTTCAACTTCACAACATCAGTTCAGATCGACAGTAGCTACAGTATCGCTCTCTTTCCTTAAAACTCGTTGTCCATGCGGGTGCCATATTGTCCGAGACAACAGTATGAGTACCTACTGTCCCTTCCAAAGCTAATGCAGACTTACTGTTTTTCCGTCGGAAATTACGAATTTGTTTTGCACTTGTCTATAACTCTCGCGTTCTGCAAGTAGGACAATTTTTACTATTTTAATGGAACTATACTCTTTTTTGTGACCAGGCAGAACAGTTGACGCAACAATTTTACTTTAATAACAATGCCTGGATGCAACTATATTTTATGGATGTCGGGGTTGTATACATTCAAAATTGAAGGAGTTTCAGCTTCCCTCACAACCTCAATAAGGCAAGTGGCGAAGAGCTCCGATCTGAGTAATCCAAAAGGGCCTCTCTGCACGCAAATAACACAAGACCAGCAGGCTGATTACTGACATTCCATAGACCAAGCGATGGACAAAGAAGTCAAAGTGAAAACACAGCAAGTCAATGGGTTTGAGCGGGTAGTTGTTATAAACTATACTATGGGAGAAAATGGTAGATCAACAATATGGTCTCTCATGGATTGCCCTTAGTTAGTCTCTTATTCGCCTCTTTTGTCTATTACAACCACCCGCTTCCACCAATAAGATAGCTTCATTTTCTCTTTGTCGTCTTTGTTCGACGCTTTTTTCATCAATTTTAATAATCAGCCCGCGGATTTGGTGCCCTTGGAATTTCTCGCAAATGAAGTATACCTACATTTATTCCACACTGCTTCGCGAGGAAATCGAGGCCGAACATTTCCATTAGATTAAAACAATTGCGAATATCATTGCAAAACCTGGGTGAGGGGGGGGGGGGTGTTCTGTTCACAGGAAGATGCATCGGGAGCGCATGCAGTATTGATTTCCCCGCAGAATAGTGTGAGCTCAGCTTTATTCTACCACCTTGTTAGGTAGTTAAAAGTTTGTAATATAGTTCTGTAGTTTTGTGCATCCGTGGGTAAATTAGCTTTCCCTTACTGTAAAATGTACATTTGAAACATATAGGACACATTTGTTAACAGTTTAATTGTTGTACCGACAATCCGTTTTTTTTTTGTTTTTTTTTTTGTGTAGTTTTCTCGTACCTCCCATTTTCCGGTATGAATTAGTGAGAACGGAAATACACCAACTCGGAAAAAGTTTACTTCGCAACTCGGTAAGTTTGTTGTAAAGTTTTGTAGTTTTGTGCATCCGTGGTTAAATTAGCTTTCCTTTATTGTAAAATGTACATTTGAAACATACAGGAACATTTGTTAACAATTTCATTGTTGTACCAGCGATCCGTTTTTTTGTGTAGTTTCATCGTACCTCCCATTTTCCGGAAATGAATTAGTGAGAATGAAAATACACCAACTCGGAAAAAGTTTACTTCGCAACTCAGTAAGTTTGTTGTAAAGTTTTGTAGTTTTGTGCATCCCTGGTTAAATTACCTTTCCTTTATTGTAAAATTTACATTTGAAACACATTTCCCAACAATTCAATTGTTATACCAGCAATCCATTTTTCGTGTAGTCTCCTCGTACCTCACATTTTCGGGAAATGAATTAGCGAGAGCAAAAATATACCAACTCGGAAAAATGAAAATAATGAAGACACAAACAAAACTGGACGGTAGGTAAAGAAGTTAGTTTAAGGAAAAGAGTTTTACTGCCGAAAGATAAGTACTTATGGACACTTCAGACATCCAAGTTGGAACAGAAGCGCTAAGACCTCTCTGTAAATTAACAGTCTTCAATGGAAATTGAGCATTTTCGAGATACCGAGTTGGTGCGTTTCCGTTCTCACTAATTCAAATGTCATTCACCATTTCCATTGTTCCCAAGATGCACCAATGAAGATGTTGCATGTGTGAGGAATTTGCGCTTTGACTGTTGATTCTTACGTAAAAGTTCGCGAGAAACACGATGGTGCCACTAGTTTTCTCTGAAATCAACTCCCAAGCTCAAAAAAAGCTCTCGAGTTGAGGCCAAAATGGAGAGGATATCCCACGCTATCCTGAGAGTCCACCTCTACACCAAGACAAACTCTCCATGCAAAGATAGGGAGCAAATACATTGAAAGGGCTGCCACTTTATTTGGAGACTCAATAGTTGAAAACACGGCATCACTGCTAATGTATTCGCTCCCTATCTTTGCATGGAGAGTTCGTTTTGATGTAGAGGTGGACTCTCAGGATAGCGTGGAATATCTCTCTATTTTGGCCTCAACTTGAGAGCTTTTTTGAGCTTGGGAGTTGATTTCAGAGAAAACCAGAGGCACCATCGTGTTTCTCGCGAACTTTTACGTAAGAATCAACAGTCAAATCGCAAATTCCTCACACATGCAACATCTCCATTTAAGCTAAAACTCGCCCGAAAATCGTCAACCCTGCGCCTCCACCGTCCGACCCGAAGTCGCAACGTCGGCTCGCTCGTCCGGAATTTGATGGATGATTAAGTTTTATCGCCATGGGATCAAGTTATCACGCGCCACGCCGGTGTAAAAAATGACGCATCACCGATGGGACACCCGACATCGCTGCCGTTCCGCGCGACACAGCAGGAACTCCACCCTCGCATGACCCCCGGATAGCACGCGTCCTTAGGGGCCTCGAAGCTCATATCGGGAATTTCATACTGTTGTCTACCCTATCACCGCACCCCCTCCCTCCCATCGCGCGGTAATATCGCGGAACCTCGCGCTGCGTCGGCCGGGGGCTAGTCGATCGTTCTCCCCCCCCCCCCCTATCCCCCTATCACCCCTCTTGAGCCATCCCCGTTCGCCCTCCAGACATTCTGTCTAAACGCTTTCGTGTTAACTTCGCGCCCTGACAGGGGCCTGCGTTCCACATACGGGAACTTTATGACGGAAGTAACTAGGAGAAAAATAGGGGGGAACTGTTGATTCCGGTGTACAGGACGATTGTCAGGATTGGGCTGTATCGTGAGTACAGCTTAGTGATAATCGCAATATATCTTGCAGGATGATTAAGCGAATTTTCGCGATCGAATATCGTTCACCGTTGAATGATATTCGACGATTGTGCATTTTTTTTCAGTGATATTCGACTTCTTCGTTGGTCTCACCAGAGACCGTTGAAATCCATCAATTTGAAATTTCGAATTCACCTCGGGACTTGAAATCGATTTTTGAATTGATGCAATCGATGTCAGAAACTTCATCTCTCACCAAAATTTTTGTTCTGTCATCTCTTTCTGTTGTTGTGTTTTGTCAATTCAAGTCTGGTGTTTTCGCAATTTCTGTGTTTTAGTGTTTCGTGTTTTCTTATTTTCTTCTTAATTTCATTCAGGAAAAAAATCTGAGCTCTGATAGGCTCCTGACATCACCGATCATCGGCATCACTCAACACTGATCAATTCGTTTGATGAATGACATTCGATCGCGAAAATTCGCTTAAAATTGAAATTATTGCAATAGAGAGAGCAGACAAAGAAAACAGAGGCGATTTTATTGTTAACTCGGGTTGTTGTTTGAGACTAAACGGGATGCTGGACTAATCATAGGATCTCTCGTAAATCACTGTCAGTTAGTCTATTACGTTAGTTTGTCCATTGAACCACCTGCTTCAAGATATAAGATAGATCAATTTTCTCTTTGTCTTTCGTTATATAAATTGATTTCAAATTGTTCAGACTGCGAGAGTGTTTATGTAATTGACTGAGGGGTTTCCATCAGATAATATTGGTTCACAGCCAAGAAAATTTCAACCAGCGTCTGATTCTGCTGGTCGATGTTCGAAATTGTATCTGGAGCAATAGACAAAGAAAGACAGAGGTAAAAAGCGATTCCATTGATTACTCGAAACGAGTCGTTGTTATAGACTAAGCAGGAAGACTTAGTCCATCGATTCTCGCTAAGGAAATAGGGTCCCTCGTGGGTTGATGTTAGTTATCGTCTGTTACTAACTACCTTTGTCCATTGCAACCACCCGCTTCCAACAATAGGGTCGCTCCATTTTCTTTTGGCCTCCGTCACCTAAAACTTTGTCTATAAAATTCAGTTTCATCAAGCTCGCAGTTAATGTACATTGAATTTAAGTAATACAGAGGCCATCGGGAGATTTGAAATTTAGAATCTTGTTTTTCTCATAAACTTTTCCCTATCAGGATTCGCATAGACGACAGAGCACCCAAATCACGTAAATCACTTGCGATATTCGGACGTATTCCTATCGAACGTAACTAAGCACCATCGGGGGAGGATGGAAGAGGGGCGCTTGGATTGGCGGGTGTTGCAGAACGCAATGCTTGTTCCGTCTAGAGTCCCTTTATACCCAGAGTTAAGACATCTCGATTATCAGCTGGCTAGCAGCCGGCCTGGGCTGGCCATGGAGGCACAAAAGCGTGCACTCAAACGAACGATATTGAGGGATAAGGATAAGAAATCCTGCAATGTCCGTCATCCAAAAACAACAACATCAACGAAACTGACCACAACCTAACCTAAGACATTGCTATAAAATAAAATTAGATTGTTTAGTGGATAATTTCTGAATCTATTTTCATTTTGGTGCGATGAAAATAACAATTCACTCTTGATAAACCACAATTTAGTTAAAATTGCATTACTTTTGTTCACATTCGAAGTACCGCCGTCTTGGTGGACTCCATGAGCGAGAACCAATCAGAATTGGATTTTTTTTAGGCCACTTTCAGCCCAAATAGAGCCCAACCAAAGTGAGATGTTGTAACTCTGGGTATAAAGGGACTCTAGTTCCGTCCTATACTCGCAATGCTTTTCCATGGCGCTTAGTTCCGTTTGACAGAACGACCGTCAGAACGCGCTATCGGGATTCTAAAATCCTCCAAAGGAACTCAATTTGCCGCTTAGTTCCGTTTAACAGAAATACGTCAATTTGATAATCTTCGGTCCTATTTTATTTTTCAAAGGTGAATAAATCAGCACATTTCTTGAATTTTTTTCAGACTTCGCTTCGCACCGAAAAGAAAACTCATGGAAGTTTTTAAGAATTAACGTTGCTTAGTTTTCCATTTAAAAAAAAGAGAGAAAAAAAAAACATGAAAGGAGCTTGCAACGTCGCAAACCGCGACGATGGTGGGATGGGAGTTGCGCCGTCAACTTTCTATGTCAAAACAACCAGACCAGAGGCTGCGGCAGATTATATTTTCGTTCCACATGCGGGAGTTTATATGACGGGAGTAACCAGAAGAAAGATGAACTGAAAACTGTTGATCCTGGCGATGATTTTGTCATGGTTGACGGAATGCGATAACACTAAGCTGAGACGGAGATATGAGGTTGGTCGATTGGAGCATTCGGTTCCTTTGTCGTGCTTCTATCAGGGTGGGTAATTGATCGGCTGTCGATCACCAAAGAAGGTGCTTTCAGCGAGTTGCCTATCCGGCCCGATGAAGGCGATTCAAGGAAATCGGGTCGAACAAGCTTATGATGCTGTTTCAGTTTCGTCTTGCTGTGTTCCTGCGGAACTCATGGAATCTAATTTTCCTCCTAATAACCAGACGTTGTGATTTGCGAAATGCTAGCGCATATGATTGCCATCGACGCGGTCCTGCGGGCTGACTGTTGATATTGATTGACAAAGTGACAGACAAAAAACACTTTTTCGAAAACAGATTATTGTTAGATGACTTACTTTTTTATTATTCTTTACTCACCATGGTCATTTCGGGCAGGCCGCCCATCTTCAGGTGACTGAGAGGGGCGGCCTGCCCGAAATGGCCATAGTGCGTAAAGAATAATAAAAAAGTAAGTCATCTAACTATAATCGGTTTTCGTAAAAGTGTCATTTGTATAGAAAATAAGTGTTCATAGCGCCGATAAAGTGTTAAAAATTGTGCAGTATACTACGAAATACAGACAAAAAAGATCTAAGGAGTATGGAGCAATCCTATTGGTTGAAACGCGTGGTTCCTGTAGAAGGTAGAAAATGATGGACTAACTATAGTATCTCTCGTAAGTTGCCGTTAATCAGTGTATTACCTACCTCCTTTGTCTATTATATGTACAACCACTCGCTTCCACCAGTAGGATCATATCCCTATTTTCTCCTTCGTCCATAGCTTCGTCTATGAATTTTAACAATCAGCCCGCAGGATAAATCCTGGTATGAATGCCGCGTAATTTTTAACGAGGTCGCAGGTTTCAACACAAAGATTTGGTCCTTTCAACCCAAAGTTTTTGTCGATTCGACACGGGGAAAACTAACAGAAAAAATTGGCTGTGTTTTACTGCTTTTATTGACGCAAAATTTTGGTTAATTTTTCTTACTGTGCATTGGAAAAAAATTCTCGGCGTTTTTACCAAGGTCCGTTGGTACCTTTACCATCTCACTTTTTTTACTACTTATTGGTAATTTTACCAAGACAAACTGGTAAGCTTACCTAAAAACTGGTATTTTTACTGTTTTTTTTCAGGTAAGAATACCACTTTTATTGGTAATCAATTCCCGATAACTTTGCCATTTAATCTCGATAATTCTACCACAGTCGATAAAAAATATTGGCGTTTTTACCAAGGTCCAGTAAAATTACCGAGAAAGTTTAATAATTTTACCGAGATTTCTGGGTAAAATTATCAATTCCATAAATGGTAATTTTACCAAGAAAAAACTGGGATCAAATAGAACCCTGATTCTTGGTAATTTTACCCTTTTCTTATAAATACACCGAGATTTTTTTTTCAGTGTGCAGGTACCACTTTGTCTCTCTCCTTCCACTATTGCACACTCTGCTAAAGTGCATAAGAAAGAGACGGCAGACGCTGCGGCAAGAGGCGAGTTGACAACCACGTCATAGCTTGTGTAATTAACAAAGTCTAATTGGAAAGGGCGAAGCTGCTGACTTTTTAAACGCGAGATTTGAGGAGAGGAAAACTAAAGAAGATTGGCCACGGAGAGGTGAATATTAAGCAGCCGAGGAATTATTAGCCAGGCGCGAAGTTTGAATACCAACGACTTGACTCCATCGTCCCTGTCCTAGCTCCATTATTTTTCTTCCTAACGCTGCGGCTGTCATAATAATCTCCCGGCTGAATATAGCGACTTCCTTCATAGACGAGGATGCAACTCATTTTTAGAGAATGAACATCTCGCACTCCTCATCAATTTCAGGGACAAGATATTTTAGCGACGCTGTAGTAAGAGCTTTGTGAAAATTGTAACTAGAAAGAGGAGCCCTACCAGACGTTAATTTTGGGATTACATGATTCATAAAAACCTTAATATTTTAAATGGAAAAGTCAGACATTTACCGTAGAGTCACAACTCGCCATTTTGCCACCTTTCGGCTGAAGTATCATAAGCGCCATGTGACGTTAAAAAATTTCCGCCGCCATTTTATTTTGTACAGGGAAGTTGTTCGTTAAATCTGTTCGAAAATTTTACTGAAGTTTATCGGCAGCACAAATACAATTCAATGAAATTTTTTGACAACTTTGTTGAACAATTTTCCGGTAAAAAAATAAAACGGCGGCGGAAATTTAAAAACTTCGCATGGCGCTTGTGATACTTTGGCCGGAAAAAGACAATACCCGCACAAAAGAACGCAACCGCATTTCAACGTCGCAAAATCTGCACTCGCTAATTTCCGTGGCGATTTTGAAAGTTGGCAGCACTATTTGCTCCATTTAAATCCATTAAAAATATCGATTTTATGTGAGGCAAGCTCGTCTCACGAATCGATTGTTTTACATGCATTTAAATAGAGAAAAAACTGTGTGGATAGTTTTCAAGAGTCGCCTCTAGCTATAATTGTTTTTTTTTCTACCAGAAAACTATCATGCGTCAAGTGTGCATGTGTTATCAAGTGTGCAGGGGACTCTCCTGCGGCAGTGACCATCATTTCCTCCGAGCAGATATAGCGTTTCCCGTTAAAGGAACTAAGGATGTAGAGCCAGTGCCTGAACAACAGCAGGGACAGGGGATGCAAGAGCGTGAGGTAAGATACAACATCAAAAGTTTGCAGCACCCTAGTGCCAAGGCTCTGTATCGGAAACGCTTGGATGAGAAGTTGGGGGATGGGCTTTCGGGTACCACTGAAGAGCAATATCATTTCATTAAAGATTGTATCCACTCTGCAGCTAAAGAAGCCCTAGGTATTTGCAAAACCAGTAATAAAAAGCAGCATCCTTACTGGTGGGATGAAGAAATTGAAGACGAGATAAATCTCAAGAGGCAAAAACATCTTATATTTCTGTCGTCTAAAAAGGCTGAAGATAAAGTTGCTTACAGGAAAGCTCAGTCTAAAGTTAGGAGCCTCATAACACGGAAGAAGAATGAAGCTTGGGAAAGCAACTGTTCTAGAATTAACACCTACCTAGGGGGGAGAAAAAGTGCTGAGAGCTGGAAGTTAATTAAAGGTTTACGTAGAGACATGAAGCGCGACATCGTTTCTCCGATATCACTTAAAAAACTGGAGGATCATTTTAAAGATCTTTTGACGGAAAGGCGCCCAGAGTTTCGAGACAGCAGCACGGACAACGGAAGAATGAACAACTTGGAGATTCACACTTGTGACATAATTAAAGCGGTTAAAGAGCTAATTAATGATAAAGCGCCGGGTCCTGGCGGGATTCCTGTTGAGTTGGTCAAGTACGGGACTGCCAAGCTCTTTGAGTGCCTCAGGAAACTGATGCAGCAATGCATCAGGGGTGACGAGGTACCAAGGGAGTGGAAGGAGTCCTGGATCAAGGCCATCTACAAAAAGAAGGGAAGGAAGGACGACTGTAACAACTACCGGGGGCTCTCAGTGACCGGGACAATAAGCAAAGTGTACGGGAAGATACTGAAAGCGAAGATCGAGGACGAATGGCAGGATCACGAAGCAGAGGAGCAGGCTGGTTTTAGAGCTGGCAGGTCTACGATAGATCACCTCTTTGTTATTGTCCAGGTCATTGAGAAGAAAATGGCCGTAGCTCAGGAGCTGCATTTAATTTTCGTGGATCTCCAGAAAGCGTATGACAGTGTGCCGTTGGTGAAACTTTGGGAGGCCTTGGAAAAATCGAATTTTAACGGGGGGTTGATTGATGCTGTCAAGCGATTTTATAAAGGGAGTTTTACCAAAATTAAGTATCATGGGGGGTTGTCAGCGGGATTTTATGTGACTAAGGGTTTAAAACAGGGATGTTGTTTGTCGCCAACATTATTTAAAATTTACCTCGAATGTGTGCTAAAGGAATGGAAAAGGAAGTGTTCTGGTATGGGTGTCCCCTTGGGTGATCTTGAAACTCTGTTCACTCTGTGCTTTGCTGATGACCAGGTGGTGGTTGCTCAAGATCAAGAAGACGCGGAGTACATGATGCGCAAGTTAGTAGAAGAATATCGGAAGTGGGGTTTGGAAGTCAGCATATCCAAATCTGAGAAGATGACTTTTGGTGGTGATCAGCAAAGCATTGAGTTGGAGGATGGGCAGCAGATCAAATGCTGCGAGCACTTCAAGTACTTGGGAGTGCGGTTGACCCAGGATGGAAGGACGGATCAAGCTATCAGGGAAAGGAACACCTTAGCAAGGAAGGCTATAGCGATGTTAAATGGAATCCTCTGGGATCAGCGGATTTCCAAAGATAACAAGAGGAGGATATACAACGCTGTAGTAAAAAGTATATTAACATACGGATGTGAAGTTTGGCAGCTGAAGAAACGGACACAGGATATGCTAAGAGCAACGGAGATGGATTTCTGGAGAAGGTCGGCAGGAATTTCTAGGAGAGATCGGGTCCGTAATGATAGAGTGCGTCAGATAATGGAAGTCGAAAATGACATCGTGTTCGACGTCATGACCAAACAACTTGTTTGGTATGGTCATGTCAATAGGATGACGGAAGAGAGGCTGCCAAAAAAGATGCTTGATTGGGTTCCTCCTGGGAGGAGGCGTAGGGGACGCCCAGTGAGAGGTTGGCGACAGGGGGTGTTAAGTGAGATGAGGGAGTGTCAACTCCCTGATAACCTGTGGGAAGACCGAGCTTTGTGGCGATTAGGTGTCGCAAAGCGCCAAAGAGCGCTATAACAGCGACTCGTATGTATGTAAACTATCATGCGTTTTCAACTGTCACGGATTTTTCTTCCAATTAAACGCAAATTCAACAAAATTCTGCAGAGATAGGTATAGTTTCCCCTACGATATGATGATGTAAAATATATCACGAATGTTACTTATATGAGTACAAAAAGGAAAGAAATGATACCTCCAAACACGCTAGTTGAAATTTTTAAATATTTTAATACTGTACAGAGCGGAAAATAAGTTTCGGTTTTTGTCATAAGTTACGGAAATCCCGGCAACACTAGAAACATCGCGATTTTAAAATTCCTTAGTCGGTCAGGTTGGCCTAGTAGTCAGCGCGTCTAACTCTAGACCAATAGGTCCCGGGTTCGAATCCCGGTAGTGGCGACAAATTTTCACAGAACTGACAAATGGTTCCGCAGAAACAGATTCTACTCGACCTTAATCCCTGAAAATTTGAAAGCCAGAGCATGAATGTGCCAAAATCCCCCTGATGTCTTCTGACACTAAAATAATCCCTATGTTAAAACTCGTATCTATTAATGGTTGTTGATTCCTAAGGTACGAAATAAGCAGAAATAGACAGGATTAACACTAGTCTGCCTGAGCCTCTGAACCAACGAGAAAGCCTGACCGGGGTCAATTTGACCCCAGGAGAAAATCAATTAGTTAGCTATGTTTTTTTCATGTTTTTAGTTAATATCAGTGCACTAACCTTACAGACCTTAACCATAAAGCATCTATATATATATATATATATATATATATATATATATATATAACACGTATCAAAATTCGAAGTTCCCTCCCTCTTAATATGCACCCTTTGTGTTCAGATAGTCCAATAGTAGTAACAGAAATTTTAAAACTCTTCAAGAAACTAAATTTAAAAATTTAAAATTGCCTAGTCCCCGACGTAAATAGCCTAGATGCTGATCGTCGTTAAATAAAATTAACTAACTAACTAACTATATATATATATATATATATATATATAAAGTCGCTTTACAACGCACTCTGGCGTTCTACGACACCCAAACGCCACATATGCCTGTCTTCCCAGAGGTTATCGGGCAACTGACAATGCAACATCTCTTCGTCAACGCCCTGCCGCCAACCCTTTACGGGACGTCCCCGTCGCCTCTTCCCAGGTGGTACCCAATCCAAAACTTGTTTGGGCAACCTCTCCTCCGACATTCTTTGCACATCTGCAGGAGCTGCACTTGGTGTTTGTGGATCTTCAGAAAGCTTATGACAGCGTGCCGTTAGTGAAACTTTGGGAAGCCTTGGAAAAAAGGGGTTTTAGCAAAGGACTTGTGGGGGCAATTAAATCATTTTATAACGGGACTACAGCAAGAATTAAATGTCGTGGAGAGTTGTCCGGAGGTTTCTTCGTCACAAAAGGGCTAAAACAAGGCTGTTGTTTGTCACCAACACTATTTAAGGTATACCTAGAGCACGTGTTAGAGGAATGGAAAAAGAAGGTTGCAGGAATGGGCGTTCCACTCCTTGATGGGCAGACCCTTTATACTCTATGCTTTGCCGATGACCAGATCGTTGTAGCTCAAGATGAGGAAGATGCAGATTACATGACGCGGAAGTTGGTCGAAGAATATCGGAAATGGGGCATGGACGTTAGTGTGTCCAAGACAGAGAAGCTGGTCGTGGGAGCAGCGCATCAACCGGCAAAGCATAGAGCTTGAGGATGGACGGCGCATCGAAGAGTGTGATGAGTACAAGTATCTCGGTGTCTGGCTTGATCAGGATGGAAGGATGGATAGAGCAATTAAGAACAGGATCATTCAGGGCAGGAGAGCCATCGCGATGCTGAACGGGGTGCTCTGGGATCAGAGCATCTCCAAGGCAAACAAGCACCGGATATATGACGCCATCGTTAAAAGTATCGTGCTCTATGGTAGTGAAGTGTGGCCTTTGACGAAAAGAACGCAAGAAATGTTGAGGGCAACTGAAATGGATTTTTGGCGGCGATCTGCCGGCATTTCGAGACGGGACCGTGTCCGTAATGAGAGAATTCGCCAGGTGATGAAGGTTGAGAAAGATATCGTGCACGACGTCATGTCCAGGCAGTTATGCTGGTATGGACATAAAGCATATCTAAGTTTTAAAAAACACGGCGCAGGGTATGCAACCATTTTATCATACACATGTTGCCATGTTGTTCTCAGCATGAGAAAAAAAATCATAGGGCTACTAAATACTGAAAACGAAAAAAATCTGAAAAATTTTGCTTGTTTTATAAGTTCCTGAAAAAAATTAAAATGAATACACCTTCAAAGTAAGCTTTTGTGATGCTAAATGGTAAAATATATGTTATAAGGATATCTGACCCCGCTCCGGCTTTCTAGGGATACTCGTGAATTTTTTGATCTCTCATGCACATTTTTTTTCCCCCTTCAAAATCGTGTTCCTAGATGTTTTTGTAGAGCTATTTGTGAAGGATAAAAAATTTCGTGCATACCACGAAAAATGGCAAAGAGTTGAAACTCCCGTGGGGTCAATCTGACCCCACTCAGGCAGACTAGGGTTAAACTGCAAAAAAAAAAAAATCCCTGATTTTTTCCACCCTGCGTCCATTAACTTCCATTCCTATTGCTAGAGGGGGTCCGAATGTGAGTTTCCCCACCGTTCCCAGAAGCATAAAATACCTCATCGCATCCACTTTTGTAAGTTTCGAAAGGATCATCCCCGAATCAATCCATCACAAAGTGCCAGCGATGCGGATCTCGAATCTATGCCGCGTGCATGGTGTTTTCAATAACATCCTCCAGATAGCGCCCCCGTTGCAAAAATCTCGCGCACGATCGCGGAACTCGTTAACTTCATGCACCAACAACAAAAACACGCACAACAGATAATACCCTGACATGACGGCGGATAATACCCCACGTTGCCACGGTTCGACCGATTTCTGAGATAACAGGGTAAAATTAGAGTATCTTCACGTGGGATCAATTTTTTCCCGTTCGGTTCTCGAATTTGAGGCTTCCTGTTTTCCAAGAACGGTTATGAGGTCTGAGTTTTCATCGACTGCAAAGCCTATAATCTGGAATATACCAGGGAAGTGAAAATACTTTAGGGAGTGAACAAAGTGAGAGAAGGTATGGAGGAAAGAAATTAGGAAATAAAATGATCAAAGATTATGAAAAACGGTACAAATTGTAGTGTCATTATTATCGTTTGGAGCACCATGAACTGAGATCATCTAATTTTATCTTGGAAGAATATTACCAATTTTGGTCAGCCACCAACGTAGAGTTCAACCGAATGAAAATACAAGCGAGTAAATAAGTTCGCCTTCAGATTAGCGGTTATGCAATCCCGGCAATCAGATTCGTCAGCCATTACACGGAAAAAAAGAAAAATGCTGATTCAACAATTCAATTGCTAAAAACAGTGAGTGCAATGTTTCAACGCAGATTTTACAACAAAAAAATGCTACCTTAACCACCCCCGTGGTTAAATTAGTTTACAATGTGGTTAAAGTAGTATTTTTTTGTTGTAAAATCTGCGTTGAAACATTGCACTCACTGTTTTTAGCAATTGAATTGTTGAATCAGCAATTTTTTTTTCCGTGTAACATAGAGTCCAATTGAGTGAAAATATAAGGCAGTAGGTTCTCGTTGAAAGGTTGAAATAGCCTCAACATCATAAATCAATGGTCAAAGTGTAAAACAGCGTATCTTCATCGCGGTGTCTCAAAATTTTCGCTCCTATTTCAATTCATTGAAGAAAAATAAGGCACCTAAGTAGGTTGAAATTCATCCGGACAACCTGCTGACAGAGAAGATTTTCAAGAAATAACGGTTACCAGTTTTCTAAAGAAAAAATAAAGACTGACCGGAAATCCTCAACGTCGCAAACGGATATATGTGGTCTACTATGGTTAGGCTGTCGATATTTTGGTCCGTAAGGCATTAACATGGGATGCAATCCAGTGAAAATAGAAGCATCTTGGTTCGCCCTCAATTCAGTGGCTATGCAATTTCGTCTTTTTGTAGGTTGAAATAGTTGTAACATACATTTTGGTCTATCAGCGCAGGCGTTTCTCTTCATTGCGGTGCGCCTTCAATTCAGTGACTATACAATTTCGACTACTCGTTGGTTGAAATAGTTGTTTCATACGTTTTGATATATCAACGCACTCGTTTACCTTCAGTGCGGTGAGCAACCAAGTCCGCCTTCAATTCAGTGACTATGCAATTTTGACTACTCGTGGGTTGAAATAGTTGTATCACAGGTTTTGATATATCCTCGCACTCGTTTCTCTTCAGTGCGGTGAGTAACCGAGTTCGCCTTCAATTCAGTGACTATGCAATTTCGACTACTCATAGGTTGAAATAGTTGTATCATACGCACTGGAAAAAAAAAAAAAAAAAAAAAAAAAAAAAAACACATTGGATCTAGGGTCCAGACTCTTAAAAACATTGACAAGAAAAAATACTCTTGGTTAAATCAGATTTAAGCTTAAATCAAGAACCAAGCATCTTAATTTGAGCGGATTTCCTTTTAATTTAAGCTTAAATCTGATTGAATCAAGAGTCATTTTTCTTGTCAATGTTTTCAAGAGTCTGGACTCCAGATCCAATGTTTTTTTTTTTTTTTTTTTTTTTTTTTTTTTTTCCCATGTGCGTTTTGGTCTATCAGCGAAGGCTACTCCTTTCAGTGCGATGAGGAAGAGTGAAAAATTTGAAATGTCCACGTCACATCGGCAACGTGGACGACGCGACCACGTGAAGCAGTGCATGAATGAAAAATGTAGACTTGCGGCGCGGTGCATTCCGATACAATTATTTTTCACAAAGGAGGACCATGGCCGGCGCGGCGCGGCTAGAACGGAGCGAAAGGAGATCGTTACTCGAACCCATTCCGCCGGTGAGCCCGTTGTATGAAAGGACAAACGCGTATGATTTATGGGTCAAAGACTCGGCGTATCACCCCGGATGAGCCCGCTTCTTTGAACATTTAATGATATTCAGGCCCGGGTTAATCCTGGCCACCGATCTCCCCGGCCCGAAATCCGGGGGAAGGACCTGCGTACCCCAAAATGGAATATTCGGACCGCGGTAAGCAGGAACACGCGTATATGGTTTGGTACACACGGTTTGGTATGGACACGTGCGGAGAATGGCAGATGGTAGGTTGCCCAGAAACCATAGAGTACATAGAGTCGTAATGTAAGTGGGGGAGCTGGCGCCACTTTTAAGCATTTTCCATGTCCCGAATTCCGAGACTCCTGGATGACGCCGGGTCACTTTTTCGATATATAATCGATTGTTTGCGATACACGGGTACCCGGCCATCCGATGACAACAACAACAACAACAAAGGAGATAGGAATTACCACGTATTCCACACCGCCATTTTGGATCGAAAATGTATCGAAAAAGCGATCCGAACCCGGCGCACACCGAGCTCGGAATTCGTCGAGCAGAACATGGCGCCAGCTCTCCCATTTACATTACGACTCTATGCACTCTATGCCAGAAACGTATTTGATTGGGTTCCTCCCGGAAGAAGACGGCGTGGGCGTCCAGTAAAAAGTTGGTGGGAGGGAGTGGAGGGGGAAATCAGGCGGTGTAATTTACCCGATGGTTTAAGGGAGGATCGATTCCGATGGAAGCAATAAAAAAAAAATCCTTGCAAATGTTACATTATGTACATTCATATTTAGAGATAAATTTAAAAACACTCAGAAAATATTTATAAAAATTGATTTTTAAAAACCCCGTTTTTGAATTCTTTAAGGTTAACATGTAAGTGATTACTTGCGCAAAATTTTTGGCTTCAATGTCTCGGACATGTCAACCGGGGCCGGATTTTACGAATAGGCCTATACGTGTCATATCATGCCGTAGTTTTTTATACGAAAAATCAAAGCGAAAATTGCAAGAAAGCAAGCTCACTTAATTCATAAATATTTTCCAGTCATTACTTATCCTGGGCATCGGGCAGCAGAATGACTCTTGAATGTTTCAAATTTAAAAACGTCATAAAAAACAACAATAGCAGAAGAAAGGCACGTCAATAAAGGCAACTAATCGTAAAACACCGCTCCGAGAACATTCGCCGACTGTTGAAGCCTGCAATTCTTCAAATATTCATTCGATGGCCGCGAAAATTATTCCCTCATTATGTTGGAGCACGTTTCCCGGGGCTTTCACTTCATCCTCTCTCAAACTTGGAAAATATGAGGCAGAAGGGAACACGATGCCTATTTACTTATTTACCGACTCGGAGGCCTCAGTTTCTAACGGAAGGCATAGCAGAATTTATGGATTGGAAAAAAAACGAAGCGTATCAAAAGTCACTCAATCAACCGGCGACTGAAGTTTTGATTCGTTTGTTGGAGTTTCAGATTTCTACCGGATGCCCGACCCTCATACTGGACCCTCTACAGCATTAGCGTAGCGTGCTTTGCGATAAATCGATTGTTTGTTATTTAAACCTGAGGAAAAACATTGATAAACAGAGTGTTCGCAACGGACGCCTTAAGAATCGACTCCTTACCTCAGCTCAGATGGGGAAATATCGATATTTAATCGTTCACACTTCGCTCTACACCCCTTTCCCTTTTCAAACTCCTACCTTTAATTTCTCGGCCGATCGCTCTGTGAATAAACTGAGATAATGGAGTGTTGTATGTGTGAGGAGGAATTTGCGATTTGACCGTTGATTCTCATGTAAACGTTTGCGAGAAACCCGATGGTGCCACTGGTTTTCTCTGAAATCATCTCCCAAGCTCAAAAAAAGCTCTCAAAGTGAGGCCAAAATGGAGGGGATATCCCGCCCTACCCTGGGAGTCCACCTCAACATCAAAACAAACTCTCCATGCAAAGTTAGGGAGAAAATACATTGGCAGGGTTGCCACTTTATTTGGGGACTCCAAAACTGAAAACACGGCATCACTGCTAATGTATTTGCTCCCTATCTTTGCATGGAGAGTTTGTTTTGATGTAGAGGTGGACTCTCAGGGTAGGGTGGGATATCCCCTCCATTTTGGCCTCACTTTGAGAGCTTTTTTGAGCTTGGGTGATGATTTCAGAGAAAACCAGTGGGACCATCGTGTTTCTCGCGAACTTTTACATAAGAATCAATGGTCAAATAGCAAATCCCTCACACATGCAACATCTCCATTCATGTTCAGGCAAAAAATTCAACTTTTGACGCAATGCATTGGTCTAATTTTTATTAACTATCAATGGAAACAGGCACGGAAGATTAATTTTTTGCATCGGTCATTCAGTACAAGTGTGCACACTTCCGCGCGCACATCGTGAGGAAGCACCGTGGTCTTTATCAACGCAATGTTATTATAAATTTGAACTCGCTGGTTGATAAAATCCCGCCTCGGCACTTGTGTTTTGGCATGTTGATATCGAAAATGTTGCATAGCTTAGCATCCTACACTGGAAAAAACGAACTCATTGGATCTAGAATCCAGACTCTTGAAAACATTGACAAGAAAAAATACTCTTGATTCAATAAGATTTTTGCTTAAATTAAAAGGAAATCCGCTCAAATTAAGAGGCTTGGTTCTTGATTTAAGCTTAAATCTGATTAAATCAAGAGTATTTTTTCTTGTCGATGTTTTCAAGAGTCTGGACTCTAAATCCAATGTGTTTTTTTTTTGTTTTCTAGTGTAGTTTGCAAGGGTTAGATGGACCGACCCCTTTTATGAAATGTTCACCTGCGCCGTTGCATCGGTTTTGATGCGGGAAGCTTAAAAAAAGCGCATATCGACGGTGAAACTACCAAAGCACGTATCTAGTTTGCGGTGTTTAAAAATCTACGCTCACATTTTATTTTTTTGCAGTAGACCAAATCAATATCATTCCTTGAAATTTTCACGGAATTTTCTCCGCACAAAGAGGAAAAATCACAGACATTTTCAAGACTGAATGTTCAGTAGTTTTTCCTTTAAAAAATAAAGTATGACGGGAAGTCTGCGACGTCGCAAACCGAGATACGTGGTTTGGTAGTTTCACCGTCGATATTTCCTTCGCAGATTGTGAAGTTCGGAGTGTATTTCAGACTTCTCCGTCACGCTAATCGTCATTTTAGAGCCATTTTCTACGGGAAATAAATCCTCGTCTTGCTCCAGCTGAAGTTTGCAACAGGCCCGTTTGCAAGTAAAAACCAATCGCGCAACATCGACGTGCAGTCACGTTCACTGCCGTGCTATGGAAAAACGCCGTATGAACCTCCAGGCGTTGCCAAATTTCCCTTGATAAAACGCAAATTTCCCGGTAAAGTTATGAATATTTTCCTTCCAATTTTTCAGATGATTTTGTTCGCAATTTTACCTGAAGTTTCTGAAAATTTCAAGGAAAAATATTCATAACCTTCCGCAAAAAAAAACATTTTATTGAAGGAAATTTGGCAACTCTCGAATGTTCATACGGCGTTTTTCCTTAGCACGGCAGTTCAGCAGTCTGTGAAACGACCGACGGAATCCAAGCCGCTCAGCGGTGACTTGACGCTGCGCTAGTGTGAGAGAGGGGTGACGTCAACGACGAATGAATGGTAATGAATGGCTTTTACGATTTGAATTCGATTTAATTAATGATATTTGGAAGGAGCCGATCGGATTTGAACATTAGATAACATCCCTTCGAGTAAGAACCGACTAAAAGTCGGAGGCACTTCATGTGTATACGTTGTTCTTGCCGAAGCAGAAAAGGCTCCCGGTCCCCTTCAGGGAAAATCTGCTCAAGTGTGAATTGGCTGCATTCTCCGACGCCGTCTTAGGGGTCAACCGGTATTCCGCCGTGCTGTGGAGGAACGCCGTATGAACAACCAAGAGTTGACAAATTTTCCATTTTATAATATTATTTTTGAGACGAATGATGAATATTTCTGTTCGGGATATTCTGATGCTTTAGATCACATTGCGAAGAACATTCTCGGCAAAATTGGACGGTTATGTTTCACAAGGTTTCCCGAAAATTCGTTATATTTTACCAAAATCAATTTAGCGACGCATGAGGGTTCATACGGCGTTCTTCCTTAGCACGGCAGTATTGGAATGCTGCCTAGAATGTTAGAAATTTGATGAAGTCAGAGCTTCTTCGACATTTCTCGAGGGAGACAGTCCATGAGCTAACGGCACACCCTGAATGAAGCGATGTTTAGGGCTTTACCTTTAAGCCTTGAAGTCCAGTTAAAGTCACCTTCAATATTTTTCTTCTCTTACCATTACCGCTTTTAAAATAATTTTTTAATATTTGAAACCATTTGGAATTATCTGAGACTTGGTCTGAGATGGTAAGTTTTTGATTTCTCTGAAGGCTCCGTTTAAACGACCGTGTATTATTAGGCGCATGGTGTCTGAATTGGTTTACATCTACTCTTTTTCAGAGGGTTCATGATGGTTTTCATTGGGAAGTGAGAAATATGCGCCGTCGGGGCATAGAAAAATATATGGATTACATTTTGTAATAAGGATCCACTATTTCTGGCTCATTAGAAACAACTTATGCTCCATCGATTTTCTTATGCAGATTCGTGCTTTTATAGAAGAGCCAAAGACTGTAGTTCCTAATCGCAAAATGCGATCTATATAGGTAACTGTGACCATGCACGAGGGAAACATTTCCAGCGGGCCGATTATTGAAATTTATAGACAAAGCTATAGACAGAGGAGACAAAAGAGATATGGAGAGATCCTATTGGTGGAAGCGGGTGGTTGCAATAGACAAATGAGGCAGGAATAGACTAACTAACGTCAACCCACGAGAGACTCGACAGTTAGTCTATCAGTTTCTTCTTTTGTCTATAGGAACCACCCATTTCAACCAATAAGATCGCTCCATACTCCCTATGTCTTCTTTGTCTATAGCTTTGTCCATCAATTTCAATAATCAGTCCGCAGTAGAGCTCTATTTATACTTTTATCAAGTTGGATTTAAAAACGGAATATTATGAGGTTTCGCCGGTACTCTCAGTTGGTTTCTACGGATCAAGTCTCAGGAAGTGTAGATATAGGTTTTTTTTTAAACATGGGCTAAAATTGTATCATTGCTCATCAAATTCATGCCTCAAACTCGGAAGATTAAAACATTTTCAGAAACAATTCCAAAAAATATTTTTTCCGTACCGCAAACTTTTATCCGTCATGACTCTTGTTGAGTTGGCATCATCGAGCGTTTTTAGGCGCAACATGTTTAAGTAAATTACGTCTCAACGCTTCTCTCATCGTCTCAACGTTTGGCATCAACACACCACTCCGCAATAAAAAAGTGCTTCGCAGTATCGCTGATCTGACGTCAGAGATTTGTCGCTCGCATCTCGCACCTCATAGCGATCGGACATCTCATTTTGTGAATGTGCGCGTTTGGAACATCCCAAATCAGATCGGCCCACGTTCAAACCCTGTTGAATCGATTCCGCTATGAGACCGAAACGCGGAATAAATGGTTGCGTATCGTGGCTCAGCGGGAAACAGGAATGATACGTTTTGACACCGATTGAATCGATTCTCAGAAATACTCGGGAGCCCGATTGGACCTCGTGAAGATCCATCGGATGTATTTAAAGCAAAAGGAAGTTGATCCATCCTAGCATGGGCCCTGAGATCCATAAGAATACATGTATAACAGGGGATCATGTCATAATGAATTTTGTTCTTTTTTTAAATGTGTCTTTTTGTAAGTCTCGTTTATTTGCGTTGCGTCGTCGTAAGCGGATCAGAGAGGTTCCGAGAAGTCAGTAACACACAACGTGAACTACGTTGATGAAAAAGGCGCGTTACAAGGAGACTTTTATGAAAGCGCCTATCTAGCTAGGGAACTGAGCCGCCGATAGGTCGTTCTTCAGCTAAGAGCTCCTAGGACCCTTTTGAAGAACGCCATCTATGTATTCTGCTGGACTGATGTTAGAACTTCGGAACTTTGTTAACTTTCGCCTGATAAAGTAAAAATTTCCTGGAAAACTTGTGAATTTTGAACAGGTAATAAAATTACCTGAAAAAAATTGGAGGAAAAATACTCATAATCTTATCAGGAGATTCTTGATTTATCAAAGGAAATTTTGCAAGGCTGTTGAGAAACGCTGGCTCCGCTAGTTTAACTAATCGCGCCGAAGACAGATCGGTCGGCGTAAAACGCGTACTAGCGCCTACAAGATTGAAGGAATACTTCACGCACCGCGCCAAACGCAGTGCGTTCAGCGCGCGCCGAGAAGCGCAGATTAGCGCCTACAAGACTGCGGAAATACTTTTCGTATTGCGCCTTTGCTACGGCGTGCGCAAGAATCGGTGTAAGTTGGGCCTTTTTGCAATTGGATTTGATATTTCTACGTGAAATTGTGCACCGGGCACAGTAATGTCACTGTTTGAGATCAATCTCCAATATCATAAAAAGTTCCCTTTATCGCCGGTTCTTCCATAAAAGCACCTTTCTACGTAAGGAAACCAAGGCATATATGCTGTTTCTAAAATGAGCCAGAAATAGTGGTTCCTTATCGTAAAATGTGGTCCATATCATGAAAGAGTCTCTTTCCCTATCCGTCAATATTTTCAAGTTAAATCATAGGTAGGGTCATCACTCTGTGTGAGGGCCTCAAACATCACAACAAAACATGGTAGAAAGTTTAAAACGTTTTGCCTTGAGGTTTGTGCATACAAAATGATCACAAACGCATGACTGTATGTCTTAAAATTATAATAACTAACTAACTAACTAACTAACTGTATGTCTATAGACATTTCTCTGGACTCTAATCGAGTAAAAGAACACTAGTAAGAAAGTTAAGTCGCCTTCAGTTCAGAGACTACGGAATTTGAGCTACTTGAAGGGTAGAACAGTTGTATTACACGTTACGGCCTTTTAGCGTAACGTTTAACGTTTAAAGTGAGTTTGAGAGCACCACGCTTCTATTTTCTATTTCTTAGATGACCTCCCATATCATTAGAATATTCACGTGATTCGACTATTTCTATTTTGAATAATTTTCATTTAGTGGCGTTTCTTGCAAGTAGGCAACACCTTTTTTTCCCTCCATGTGACTCCATAGCAAGCAATTGATGCGAAGCAGTGCGTCTCGATAAATATGGATTGTTTCACATGAGAAAATAACCCAAGGTTGCCATGTTAGAGGAGAATGACCACAGTTTGCATGATTTCTGAAAAAAAACTTTAAAAATCATAAAAAGCTT
The DNA here is from genome assembly GCF_918797505.1 of Bemisia tabaci. Classification (NCBI taxonomy): domain Eukaryota; kingdom Metazoa; phylum Arthropoda; class Insecta; order Hemiptera; family Aleyrodidae; genus Bemisia; species Bemisia tabaci. Next base: position 29,479,119 of record NC_092802.1, read on the forward strand.
CTAATCTTGGTAATGTTCAACATTTTGGGGGAGAGTTGTGTATGTGAGGCGGAAAATCCAGTCTTGAATCGTGTCAGGTGGTTGAAATAACAAAACACACTTACATGAATTAAATCTTTATTAAAGATCGCAGAAATGTTGATGAATTAAAATGATTAAAAAAATAATAATTTTTTTTAAAAGGGTACAAATTGACAGAATGGAAATGTATATTTCACATGGGCTATATAAACCGTGGTAAGTTTCATCAAATATGCTACACAATGCACTTACGTCTGTTGATACGGTCTCGTAAAATCGATGGTAAGAATTTCGGGATGTTCCAGCTTGAAATTTTGCGAGGACCTATCTGTGATGGTATACGAATCATATTTGAAATGCTCATGATTGATTTTGATAACGACTATGAAAAATCATATTTTGCCAGAAACAAACGTGAGCAATCATTCCAAGCCTTTGTAAAACGATAGATGAGTCATTTACAACTAAATGAAAGCAAACGTGTAATTATTTTCATCTTTTAATATAGGCTCTTGAAGCCCATTACCACACCTATTCCCGATTTAAGCTGAAGACATTGATGCAACTTGACTGCAAGTTTTACTTTGTATGAGTTTAAACATATTTTATTCAGTCCTTTACTTGATCACACTGGACCGTTTAATTAATTAATCAAACAAATTAACACAGCCCCCTCCAAAAACAGAAAAAGATAATTGAAGAGCATGATATTACATGAAAGTGTTCACTGGAGCGATTTGTTTTCTAGATTTTGACTAAGCTCAACTTTCCTCAAAAAAATTCATTGGATTTGCATACAAATATCTTCAGAATGTTATCCAAGCCTGTTAAATCGAGAACCTTGGCCTCCGCGTACATTCAACATAGCTAAAATTGACTTTCAAAAAATAGGATCAAGGGTCAAGCTAGAACATATTTATTCAGGATTCGTTATATAAAAAATGAGGATATCATGTAAATCGGAGGTATTAAGCCGGGTCTGCTCTAAGAAGTTTTTGCAATTTTCGAGGGATCAATTAAAGCTTTGGTACAAATTTTATTAATCTAGTGCACATGCATTCGTAAGTAAATGGGCCCAAAACTCACTTAACCATAATCTTAAAATAGAAAATGACATAAGTTAAATTGGTGTTTAAATCATATAGGGAGCAAATCAACAGTTTATTTCAATATTCGTACAAAATTTTGGACAATGCTCAATGGTCATTTAAAAGCTATTACTACATTCAGAAAAAAGTGTATTTTTATTGGTTTTTTCGGTTTTCATACTTCGTGCATTTTTAAAAAAATGGTGATGCCACGAATTTAACACGAAGAGTCAGTATACTGTGAACAAAATTGTTAGTTAAAATAACCATCCCATATTAGTGTGTTAGCGCAATTTACAAAGAACATATACTTCACGCAGAATTTAAGGTGTGGAAAGATCCCCGCGGTCATGCTTGGCCTATTCAAACGTAAACTGCACACTGCACTTGTTGCCTTGAAGTGATACAATTTGTCGTTAAAGACTGTGGTATATCTCATATTTATCAACATATTTAGATTATGGTGAAAATTCACCAAAAATACCCAGAGATTAATGCGGCGTAAAATGCTAAAACAATTTTCGAATGAACATTTATTTTCGAAGAATGATATTCTTCGTTCGCTTTCCTTTACAAACGTCACAGTGCAATGAAACACTCGTGCAACTTTACAATTTTGGTCATGAAATGAAACTTGAAAATGACAAGAACCGTTGTCGTCAATCATGCATTTTCTCCCCTGCTTTATAATGAACAATCTTCAAGCCTTTCGGATTAGGGTTTAATTGACACTTGAAATGTTAAGAAGATTTCACAATGAAAGTTTTATTTCATTACACGACTAATTTTAGACTAGATTTTTGTTTGAATATAAAACTTATAATGTTTTAAATTCCACATTCAAATATAGTTGTGTTTCATACAACTTATCAAGTCATAATGAATATTTCCTTCTAATTTCCCAGAAAAAATTAATGACATTCCAGCATGGGACTGCATGCTTTAAGGCGCTGAAATCTTTTTGCGAAAGAGTTATAAATTTTGTATAAATTGTTGCAGGGTAGAATTTCAAATTCTTAAATTGATTACCGATTGAAATGCATTAAAACTGTATTAACTTTCTTGACGACGACGGTTTTGAATACAGAATTTACAGTCCAAAGTCACAGCACCATGAACGAATAATCAACTTACAATTCTCAGCAAACTTAAATTAATGAGCAAAAGATATGATCCGCTTTCGGGCCCGGCTATTCGCTAAGCTGACATCTGCTTTACTCAGAGAGCGTCTATTCCCACATTGCACCATAACTCATACATTTCTAGATTGACATCCTACGAGTGATTTAGCTCGCTGAACGACTTGCTGAAAACTCAGAAAAACCATTCCTACTCGGAACACAAGCGTTATTTCAGTTATCTTTGGTTCAACACAAAATAAATCGCGTTCAGCAGAAAGGAACCAAGTCACATCAGCTTTTACCAAACTAAACTAAGCCATTCAATTTTTTACAAGAGAACGCTTGTGCAGATTCCTTTGAACATCTTGAGGAACTTGCCTTCGCACTATGCAGAAAATCCACTGAAATTTGCACAAAGATCCGCACAACTGTTGTCGTGCAAAAAATTAAATTTGGCGATAGCTGACGTGGCTTGGTTCCTTTCTTCTTCATGTGTGACCCTGTAATGAATTGAAAGAAAAAAACTGTGCAACTTCCGGTCATAAACTTAAAATAAATATTTTAAGTACATGAAAGATATGAAAAAAATATATTCACAAGCGAGTGAAGGAGTGAGGGTACTTTTAAATTTTTAAAAAAATATTGAAGCGTTTTGAATGGTCAGACTGAATAATACGTGATTCGCTAAAACTACTTCTACCAGTGGCGTGGCGTGCTTTGCGGATATATCGATTCATCTGCCGTTTAAACATGTGGCAAAGGATCGATAAACAGGGTGTTCAAAACGAACACCTTAATGATCGATTCCGTATCGCAGCTTCAAAGGGGGAAATATCGATAATCGATCATTCACGCCTCGCCACTGATTCCTACATCTGATACTACTTGTATAAATACTATAACTATAAGTACTGTTACTAATTATTATCAGCAGAAGGTAAAAGTTGAGAACAAACGGAAAAAATGTGCAGAGAGAGAGAGAGCTTAATTGAATCGGTTTCCGTTAGACGGTCGTAAGTCCGAAATCCATGAGTTCTGGCTTCCGTTGATCACGTGAGACACCAGCGGACTGATTATTGAAATTGATGGACAAAGCTATAGACAAAGAAGACATAGGGAGTATGGAGCGATCCTATTGGTTGAAATGGGTGGTTCCTATCGACAAAGGGAGAAAATGATAGACTAACTGTCGGGTTTCCCGTGAGTTGCCGTTAGTTAGTCTATTACCTACCTCCTTTGTCCATTGCAACCACCCGCTTTCACCAATAAGATCTCTCCATACCTCTTTTGTCTCCTTTGTCTATAGCTTTGTCAATCAATTTCAATAATCGGCCCGCAGGGCTCTTCATGCCTGTCTAATAGAAACCGATTCAATTACGTCCTCGCTAAGTAATTCAAAGAACACGGTGGCAATTCAAAATATACCCCAAAAATATATGTTTCGGAGTGTATAAGTAAACGTGGTAAATAAGCAACGTTGGATTTGAGATTACTCCACCTATTAAGAATTGAAATCCTTTCCTGGAAAACTTGCGGAAATTTTCGGACTGCATACTCATAGGTTACAGAGGCTAGTCCATTTCACGAAACCTGAGACTTTTTATTCGGCATTAAAATCCGTAAATGGCAACGCATCAGTCTCGGTCTCTTCTGTTTAGCGATCATAGCTGTTTTTTGAAGCTTTCCGTGGTAAAAAAATATGAGCAGAATGGCATCAAATCATTCGAAAAGGTGCGCTAAAATCCATTATTCTTAGTGTATTAGGGTCATTTTTGGACCTACTATAATATTCTGGTCCGATTGTATCTGGTAATATTTTGCTGTCTCTTTCCAAGGAAGAGAGGCCATAAATTTAGAAACACGTCCCGCCCGTCGCAAACTCGGTAGTGACATGAAGAAAGCTCAAAGAAAATTATGCAAACATGGAAAAATGCAATGATTGCGGGTTACTATAAAGACGACTTTACCAAGCTAGCGAATAGCCAAGGTTGAAAGGGTTCACTACCACCTAGAAACTACTGATGTATACTGTACACATTATAAAAAAGTGTAATAAAATAACCTCTATAAATATCTCAAATACAGAACTGTACAAATTAAGGGAAAACTGTGGGCTGCCAACATAATAATACAAAATCATGTCCGAATACAGAGAGATCTACGCAAGTATGTAATCTAGGAAATTCTACTTTGTTAATAAAATGCCTCCTCAGCAAATTCAGTTTGCTGAAATTGAGACAGTATTTCATCCTCAGCCAGTGTTTGGTTCCTCCTTGCTTCAATGGCTTGGGGAAAAATTGGAGTCAAAGTATTATAATGAAACGAACACTTACTTAAGCACAACACCAGCAGGTCATAAGTTATTGGATCACGAAACACTAAATTTAAAATAATTGCATGCGTTGAACGAAAAGGCCATTCAGGAATGTACAGACACAAATGTGCATAGTTGCTTGTGGGAGAAAACACCAAAAACCCAGACAATTGGTCTGGTATTTTGGCGTTTCATCTCACTTCTGATCATGATACACACATATGTGAGACGATGAGCGTGGGGTTTCTAAGAGAACACAAAAATTAAAGGACAGGAATCAATCAACAAATTCTCGCATTAATTCCTGGCTAATCTACGATGGATATAAATGACTATGCACATATCAACAGTCTAAAAATATAAACTATTTATAATGGATTTATAGATTCTCTTCGATACACTTCGATGAGTCAAAATGAGTGTGCAAAACATTGCAACTGCACTAATTTACAAATATCAATGAGTCACGCATGAGTGAGTAAGATTTATGGGATATAACAATTGACGGTTGAAATGATTATTTTTCATTGTAAACTGATTGAATTTTTTGTTGAAGAATATGCCACTAATTGGTTCTTCAGTCGACGAAGTAGTCCAAAATATTTGTCTGTTCCTTCTCTAAGCATTTGAGTGATTTTTTATGTTGAATCTGGCTATGAAATTTAGGTAATTAGTATATTAAAAGTAACTTTTCTGATTTTTAAAAGGACAAAATTATTGCATTTGGATGAATTCTGAAAAAATCCCTGCATTTCAAAATAAATCGAGGGTTGCAGCCTGAAAAGCTGTCGGTTTATACTTTAGGGGTGGGAGTGGGGTGAAGGGGAGGGAGGGTGTAGAGAAAACAACACTGCAGGAGCCTTCAGACGTTGCTAAATATCCTTCGACAAATCACGATTTTTCAGAAAAATGTATACATATTTTCCTGTCTATTTTTGGGGGAATTTTGTGTGCACTTCGATGTAAAATTTCTGAAAATTTTAAGCAAAACTATTCATAGCTTTCTTCAAGAATATACATTTTTTGAGAGGAAATTTTGCAACGTCTTAAGGCTTACACAACGTTCTTCCTTAGCACGGCAGTACGGTGGAGTAAATAATCGACTCGACAACAGTGTCCCTTTAATTATTTCCAGCGAAAAAGTCCCAAAGAACAGCGCCCCGCTTCAGCCCTCCGCCCTTTATTCCGACAAAGGTTAATAAATGTTACGCACGGAATTCTGTGTTTGTGCTCAATGTATCACACTCGAAATTCGAGAAGTTCACCGCAGCAAGGCACAACAGAGTCTCATTTCCTGGGAATCCATCGTTGTTCGACGATGAACAGCACATCCGTCGCGGGGGAGGGGTCGGCGGGGCCTTGGAAGGGAAGGGGGGGGGGGCTCTTTAACTCAAGTTCGGGGTTTTGCGGAACCGCGTGCCAGCCGGAGTTCCGGGGTACGCCTACGTCAGGGGTGTTTAATTGTTTTCAGGGCGCTTTCAAATCCGAAAATTAAACCCGCTTTTCAAATTCGATAATTGAATTTGGCTTCGCGATCCCAACTTTGACTGCTGACGAGTCAAAGCAGGCCCTTACGGATTTCGAGTGGAAATTGGAATAACTGGGTCAATTGATTACTCAGCCCCCCCCCCCCTCCCTCCGGCCCACCTCCGCGCCCCTCCCACAGCGGTGGAGCGAGTTTACGGCACTGGAAAGTTAAGATAATAACTGTTGCTTTTTCTCATTTCAGTCGTTCTAAAGCGCATTGTTGTCTGAATGAACCCACCTGAAACAACCCCGGTACAGCCGTCCTGAGCAAGAATCACGCTACCACCTTAAAGAAAAACGGCGCGTAAGCCCTCAGACGTTGGCAAATTTCCTTTGATGAGATATCAATTTTCAGCGAGTTTCGTGAATATCTTTCTTCAGATTTTCATGAGACTTCAATCGCGATTAGGTCTATATTATCTAAAAATTGCAGGGAAAATATTCATGACTTTTCTCAAAAATGAGGAGGTGTTGGAGGCAATTTGGCAATTCTCAAATTTTTGAAATGAATCATTGACCGTTTCATAATTAATTTGTTTCATAGACCTTTCTCTACAGATTTGAGCAGTTTTTACTTTACAATGTTCAGAGGAATTCAGAGGCTTGTTTGACCGTGTATTGCTTCATCAAAGTGAATTCACGGGTTTTGTCCCTGAATGAAGATAATTTATGGTGGAACTAGAAAATTTTAGTGTGAGTTAGTGTAGAAAATTTCGGATATTTGTCACATTTTATGTCGCAAATTTGAGGTGCGCCTAGCACAAAACAATTTAAATTAACCAAAATACAGTAAATAAACTAAATAAATGCATAAATACCTATCTTTAATTTTTGTTCAAAATGACTAGAGGGAATTTTGTAGGTAATGGCAATGCGGGGAATGTGTAAGCTTTCCCGCGGTAACCGGAAGAATTTTTGAGCATAATTTTTAATAATTCAAGAGCCAGAAAAGAAAAGAAAAATCACGCACCTCGCAGACATCATTTTATGATCAAGTTGCTCAACCATTGATATTGTTTAAAAGCGAGCCTCTAACTTATATTTCGTTGGTTGACGAAAACATTCACTTATATCGTCAACAAGACTAGATTCCGTGAACCCACGTGAAAAATATGAATCCAGTAAATAATGCCATATAAAGCAAGGATCGAAAAAACAAGGTCTCTCCTAGGCCCTTGAACTATGTACATATGCCAAGACTAGTTTCATTTCAAGAATTTAAATTTTGTAACGAAATAATTAAGGAAAAAACAACGGAAAACTATACAACATTAAAATACTCACCAGTTACAGTCAAACCAAATTAAGTACACAGGTAACATGTTGACGAGAATAGTTTGGTGGGTTGAGCACTTTCGAACTTCACTCATGTGAAATTCCTCATTTCAAAGAAAAGAGAGACGGATAAAGCACGATATTTTTACCTTCAGAATAATGATTTTAGGAAAAAAATATCATGGATTTTGTATTTTTTGTTAAGAATTGACGGGTTTTAATTATACTTCGAACGGAGCCATAAAGTAAAAGAAAAAATAAAATGACACGATTGGTTTTTTTTTCTTTACTCAAGTAATTGAATCATAATCTGAGTAATATTTCTGGAAATAGTAAAATTTCGACCTTTCATACAAGGGGGGGAGGGGGGGCTGTATCACTGAATTTCCTAGTTTTGTTTGATTCATAAGTGCTTTCGAAGCAAAAAAAAACAACGTATGTTATGCTCGTTCAAAAAGCATTTATTTTTTAAAGGAACCTCATTTCGAGTGTTTTATTCTCGCATGCACTGTTTTAAATTCGAAAGTAGCCGCGACCCCTGAAATATCGAAAATCGACTCATCGAGAAATCGAGACTCGACCAATGGAGAATTGGACCGATGAAAGAGGATCCCCTAGCGGAGTCTAATCGAGTTTCTCAGCGCCGGCAAACCTGATGACAGAATTGCGCGGCGCGGCCGAATGCTACTCGTTGCCGTAATCCTTTTCGCTGCTGGAGTCCTCCTCCCTCTGGCAGGCCGCCTCCAGGTGCTTGTTGAGGTACGACTTGAGGGCGAACGTCTTGTGGCAGCGGAGGCACTCGTAGTTCTTGTCCGCGGAGTGGGTCTGCATGTGGGCCCGGAGGTTGCTCCTGTCGGCGAACGCCTTGCCGCAGTGCGCGCAGCCGTAGGGCTTCTCGCCGGTGTGGGAGCGGAGGTGACCCTGCAGGAGCCAGGGTCGGGAGAACATCTTGCCGCAGATCCCGCAGGCGTGGGTGAGCTTGTGCGTGAGGAGGTGCATGGCCAGCGCGGGCATGCTCACGTAGGCCTTCCCGCAGGTCAGACATTTCTTGGCGGACTGGGAATCGAGGCTTCGGTGGGTCTGCTTGTGTCGCGAGAGGTTCGAGGATGTCGCGTACTGCTTCCCGCACTCCGTGCACGTGTATTTGTTGCCTTTCGACGAGAACTCTTTCATTTCAACCTGGATTTTCATCAAAAAGGAAAAGAAAATCAACAAACTCAGAAAAAGTATTGCGAGACAACAAACACGAACGATGGAGTGAAAGACAAAACATCACACAATGAACCACTAGACAAGGTACAAATGGACGTATTTCTATGAAACAGAGTGGAGGTGCGAGAAATATGGGGTGTGCTTGTCGAAGCTGCATAAGAAACAATGTAAAAGAGGGCGTGATTCCTTTTGAAGAATTGGAAAAGCGGGATATCGCATTCTATCAAACAGACCTATGTGCCAACTGAATGCGGCAGTCATGAGCCGCGAGTATGGGGCGAGAGCGATGTGAATAGGGCTCATGAGTTACAGCGCTCCGACGACGATTCCCCCTCGATACTCGGCTGCATCATTGCCGCTGACGTCACTGGCGCTTCATTATTCTCATTCACTCTTACGGCCAGAGAACTAACGAGCACACCCCATATTTCTCACCTCCACATAGGTATGTTTGGTAGAAACACGTCCAAATGTAAGCAAACTGATATGTGTTTCTCAACCAGAATTTCACGCAGATTACGATTCGCGCAACGAAAATTACTACAACCAACTCCTAACGAAGATATTAACGTTTTTATTTCACCGATTAAACACAGGGGAGTATTTCATGAGCGCCGGACTATGGTCCAAAACTAGAGAATAGGAAGAAATAAGTCGGATAATGACTTAAAGATCACGAGAGTTTCGTAACTGATGTTTCTTGAGTCGCTAATTTCGAATTTGATGTCAAATTGCCTACATGTTAACACCCTTACCTATTAATTGTGGGCAAGTTTACGGCACGCTGCGGCGCGGTGTACTGCCAGCTTGAAACGCGCACTGACGCCTACAAACCTAAGGGGATACTTCAAGCGTTGCGCAATGCGTGAAGTATCCCCTTAGGTTTGTAGGCGTCAGTGCGCGTTTCGCGCTAGCAGCACGCCGCGGCTCTCCCGGTGGGCGGGTGGGGAACGATTTCTTGCGGGGAGAAACTCGTGTATCGTGTAAATGGTTTTTCCCCCTTTTTTCTTAGTTTTTCTTTAAATTTTCGACTTTAAATTACATGCTGGTCGTGTTAAGTAAATAGTGAACTCGCAACGCTAGATGAAGTGTAGTAATGGAAGGCGGATTGTGCGCCATGCGGGTTGCGGAATGCGAAGTCGTTTATTTCACACTGGTCACGAGGAATTTGAACTGCCCCCTCACAAGAAACTCAAAGCTCTACGTGAGTCAAATCGCGCACCACGACGGTTTCAGCAAGCTTCTAAATTGAACAATGTTCATTTCCCACCATGTGTTGTTCAAACTATAAGCAATTTGCTTCAGCTGAGTCAAAGCGTCAAGATTAAGGTTGCCAGATTTTTATATCTCAGAGACTGTCATGATAAACGTTTAGCGCGCGATGTGTGTCACGTGGAGCATTGAGTTTTCATCAGCGAGTGGTTTGAATTCATGCATCAAGAATCATTAAATATCTTCGTAAGGAATTGATTAAGGTAATATTCGTTGTCCGCATCGTGTTTTACGTTAAATTTTGGTTGAGGAACATGCATCAGAATGGTGAAATTTGTACCTTGTCTAGTGGTCCATTTGCTTTCAGTTGAACTAGATTTTGCAATTAGGACCTATAATTTCTGGCTCATTCGTGAAAACACTTACGTGCATAGGAGAAATAATGGCCTATACGTTGTTTCTAGCTCCAGCAAGGAATTGTAGTTCCTAATAGCAAAATAACCTCCAATTCTTCCTTTTCTTACAGTAGGTCTTGGATTTCTACAGAACTCCAACTTGGCACTTAGTATTAATTTGGAGTTAGTCAATTTTGTTCCGATTTTGCAGTACTTTGCAAGAGGGAATATTCCCAGGGACGAATCCAGAGTTGCCACCAAATTTACATAATGAGATTCCCTGATATTTCCCTGATTTCTCGGTCACATTTTGGCGAAATTCCCTGACAATTGAGGACATGCCAAGTGCTTAAAAAACATGATTCGAAAAAATCTTCAGACAAAATTTGTTGTTCGAAACGTCAAACCCATCGTAGAAAGGAAATATAGGAGACCTGTAAATTTTTCTCTCACATTTTCGTCATTTTCTTTGACATTTCCAGGTCTTCCCTGACTTTTTAAAATTCCCTGACATTTCCTGGTTTTCCCGGTATTCCCTGATTATGGCAACCCTGGGAATCCCATGAAAATGTCTCATGGATATAAGGCCTAAGATCTGCCATCAGTGGCGTGGCGTGAATTGCGATGTATCGATTGTTATGCCATTTAAACCTATGAAAAAAGATCGATTATCAGGGTGTTCGCAGCGAACACCTTAGTAATCGATTCTTTACCATAGCTTCAAATGGCGAGATATCGATAATCGATTATTCACGCCACGCCACTGTACTGCCATCCACAGCATAAACACCGTAGCTCCAATCAACGCTTCGCATTTTTCTTCCGCACATACTGCTCTATTACGAGAAAACCGGACCACTACGATGCTTCATTCTGAAAATCTGAATTCACAGTGGTGTGCCACAGTTATTTCAGAACTGAGAAGGATGAATGGTAGTTGGTTTTTCTCTAAAGCCCGCGTCCCATGATCAAATGAACTCATCAAATACAATATGGCTGAGATGCGCACTGGTTTTCGCGCAAGTCCGCTTTATCAAAAGTTGGCGGGTCGTCAAATCGTCACCTTCCAGGCAAAGTATCACAAGCGCCATGCGACGTTTAAAAATTTCCGCCGCCATTTTATTTTTTTACTGAGAAATTGTCGGTTGAATCTGTTCGAAAATTTCACTAAATTTTATCGGCAGCACAAAGAAAATTCGGTGTAATTTTCGGACAGCTTCGTTGAACAATTTCCCTGTAAAAAAATATAATGGCGGCGGAAATTTTTAAACGTCGCATGGCGCTTGTGATACTTTGCCTGGAAGGTGACGAAATGTTGATGAAACCGCCATCTTGCATTTAATAAGTATTCGATGGGTTCATTTGATCGTGGGACTCGGGCGTAGTAAAACATGTTTTCGGTAAAAATGTGACATAGCTTTTTTTTTTTTTTTTCAATTCTTCAAGTAGCCCACAAGGGCTAATCCTTGCGCTTTAGTTCCGTCCCCTGCCGTCCCTACAACCAGTCCCAGGTAACCATTGTTTGAGACCATCAAACTCCGGTAGCCTGGCGGGGTATCAAACCGGGACCTCCCGGTAATAGAGCTAGCGCTACAACCACTACACCATACTGTCGTGATAGCGAAGAGAGCCGTAAGTGCAAAATTTTCGAAATCGAGTTTTCTTCAAAATTCGTCTAAACCCTTTTAGATGAAATTGCTGAGACAGCTAAAACAGCCAAATTCATCCTAATTTAATGAAAACGAGACGTATGGAAAAGCCGTAAGTACACATAAAATGACATAGTTTTTTTCAAGACAGCCGTAGGTGCATGAGAGCCAATGAAAACAGTGCTTTCAAGAGGAACGCCGCCCTCATCTGCCGATTTCTAACCTGAAACTGAAAGTGTGTTTGTTGTGTGTCCAACACGCTACCACAAAAGCACGCAGAAGATAGCACTTACGGCTGTCTTGCCAAATACTAACTGAACATAAAACTGAATTTTACCTTTTTTATGTAGTTTAAAACAAAATCGGTCGAGTTTTAATCCTCCAAATGATTTCTAACAGTCTATCGAATGATTAGTTGCGATTTGACAAAGAACGGAGGCCTCTTTCCATAAAATGTTCCACTCAGAAGCTTCTGGGCCCATTTTCTCAAAACTTCATTTTTGCACTTACGGCTCTCTTTGCTATCACGGCAGCATAGGAAGCCGACAAATCTAGTATGGAGTTAGGGCGTTTTTGCTGAGGACGACAGAGATTAGAGTACCTATATTGAGAGAGTATGGCCACTGGGCCCCATGGAGAGGCTTAGGACCCAAAAATGACGGTGCTTTGTTTTGGTTTTTGTGGATGGGAGGGGGGTCATTGCCAACTTTTGACGGTTATCAACAACCGCACTTGCTGCCAACCTTACTACATTTAAGATAATTTTTCTCAAAAATTGCTCACTATTAGCCTTAAAAATAAGTAAAGATGTCGCAATAGTGCATTTGAGTAAATTTCTCGTTACGGTAAGCAAAGAAAACTACATTTTGAGTCATTTTGCATTACATTAATTTATGGCGTCCGCCATTTTTGGGTCCTAAGGGCTCCATTCAGCCTAAGATGGCTGAGCCAATCAGAGGTGGTAACCCCAGTGGCCATACTCTCTCAATATAGGTACTCTAGCAGAGATGGAGCCAGGAAGGATGGACATGGACAATTACCTCAACAGGCAGCTCTTTCCTTGTCTTGGAGCGTCCGTCGGTGATGAGGAGCGCGTCGTAGGTGTATATCACAGGCTTGACGTCGTTCTGCGGGTTCGGGTTGTTCTCGGCGTCCGAGGAGTACTCGGAGGTGGTCGGCGTGAGCGGGGAGGCGGCGCCGGGGTAGGTCTGCGGGTAGATGATGTACTCGACCGAGTGGGCGGCGGCGGGCGGCGAGCTGACGGCGATGCGGGCGACCGCCGGCGCCGGGAGAGGCGGCAGCGAGCGGGAGAGCTCCAGGAGGTCGTGGGCCGCCTCCGTCTCCTCCTGGCTCCGCGCCCGGAAGATCGGGATCCCGCCATCGTGGCCCAGGATCGACTTGGAGTCCTCCGACTTGAAGTCGTACGAGGAGGGGATGTACTGGTCCGAGTAACCTGGAACATAGGATGCCAGAGTTTATGATTAGTTGCTTTTATTGTAGGTAGCATCAAAGCCGATCGACCACTAGACAAGGTATAAATTTAAGCATCCTAATACATACTGAGTGATCCAGATAAGAGTACCTTTATAGACTGAGTATGACCATTTTTTTGCCGGTTTTTCATTGGTCACGTGAAAATAGGCTGACACGATGTTCTTACGGCCGTAAATAAACAAAAACAAGATGGTAGTTATCAGCAAGCAAGTTAAAGGTATGCTAATTCAAATTGTTGCTGCCGTGTAATTGACATTGTTGTCAAATTTTAGCCTATCAATGTTACGGTAAGCCGCCATCTTGTTTGTTTATTTACGGCCGTAAGAGCATCATGAAGCCTAAAAACTCGTTGGCCAATCAAAAAGCGGCACAGTTTTCCTGTAGTAAAAAGATACAAATGGCCATACTCTGTCTATAAAGGTACTGTAATCCAGACCTCCTGTCCGCTATATTTATATCAAAAGAATCCAATGAAAATATTTCCCGCCCCCCAAAATGACCCCTGGGGTTTGTTTGGGGGGGGGGAGGAGGTGCCCCATGTTATTTACCCCATCGATGTACCCAATGAAAGTTACTCTCCAAAACTCGATTTTTAGTGGTTCTCCGGATATAGATAGTGGAGGGGTGGTCTGGATCACCCGGTATTTTTTAATCAGAATTTCACGTAAAACACGATTCTTGCATTGAAAATCACTGAAATTAACTCTCGAGTAAGATATTACCGTATTTATTTTACATTGGTCATGGGAAATTACGGTTACTCCTATAGGAGCAGGCGCAGATGGCGCCCAGTGAGAGGTTGGAGGGAGGGGATTGAAGCGGAAATGTTAAGGTGCTCAATGCCCCAAAGGTTGTGGTTCGACGGAGGGTAGTGGAGGTTAGGGGTCGTGGAGCGCGAGGGAGTGCTATAAAGCAATTTATATGTATGTATGTACGGGAAATTTGGATTGCCCGGTCACAATAAACACAATACTCTACGTGAGTCAAATCGCGTATTACAATTACGGTTTTGGCAGGCATCTCAAGCGGGCATTGCGCCTTTTCCACCCTTTATTGTTCAATGTGTGAACAATTTGCAATTCCTAAGGCAAAGTGGCAATATTGAGGTTGCCATATTTTTGTATCGCACACTGAAAAAAAAATCTCGGTGTATTTACTAGGAAAAGGGTAAAATTACCAAGAATTCAGGGTTCTATTTGATCTCACTTTTTTCTTGGTAAAATTACCATTTATAGAATTGATAATTTTACCGAGAATCTCAGTGAAATTATTGAACTTTCTCGGTAATTTTACCGGACCTTGGTAAAAACGCCAATATTTTTTATCGACTGTGGTAAAATTACCGAGATAAAGTGACTTGACTCTTGTAGACCATTGCGTTTCCATGAGCGGGAGGTTTGAATTTATGCGACAAGAAACGTTAAATATCTTGGTTGGGAGTTGATTTCAGTAATATTTGCTGCGCAAATCGTGTGCTATGTGAAATTTTTATCAAGGAATATGTATTAGAATGCCTAACTTCGTACCGTGTCTAGTGGTCCATTGGGAAAGCTGAATTACGGCGAGAGAGTAGAAAATGACAGAACAAAAGATCGGCAGGGTCGAAAGATTGTATTGAGAGAGGGGTTTCGATTCACGCGGTTTTACAAAATATTGATTGAAAGTTACACTTGGAGATAAAAGCCTGAGAGGCGAGGAAGGCATACGTGTTGCACGCACGGGTCTGGTAGGAAGGACCCCGAAGAACAGGCAGCCCATGCTTATATAGACTTGGTGACATCACGGGTGGTGAGATAACATGTCTACGCGTGATAGACTGGCTACGATCGATGTAGCTATCACTTGTAAGTCTGGTCATTGAAATAATGGTTGATGTCTGACAGATAAACGAAGAAGTTGAAGATTAAGTTGAAAAGTGAAAAAATCCAGTCATCACTCAAATGTCCATATGAAATATACATAGGGAAATTTAAAAATGGGGTTGAAAAATGTGAAAAGTCCTGACATCTATCAATTTTGGTAATCAGTCCGCGGGCAGGCGGAGGCTTCTTATGAAAGTAGAAGCGAAATCAGGTGAGGAAGTAAGATTTATAGGAACTGAGTTCGCCTTCTATTTAGTGCCTATGCAATCTCGGCTACTCGGAGGTTAAAATAGTTGTATCACAACTGAGTTCGCCTTCTATTTAGTGCCTATGCAATCTCGGCTACTCGGAGGTTAAAATAGTTGTATCACTGTCACACACAGCTGCTAACATACTAGCCGGGTTGAGGAGGAACGCCCTACACCGCATCAACTTTGAGCCGTGAAAAAGAGGTTTAAGGTTTTACTCCTCCGTATAATCCAATGTTAATTACAAAGTTCAATGGCTATTATCACATTCAAAAATGTATTTTCTGACTTCAGATTTTTGACAATTATAAATTCTGACCAATCGTATTTATTCATCTACTTATTTTTTCCGGAATTCAACTTGATACGTCTCTTTTACAGGTTACCAACAGTTTCCAGGTATAAATACGATTTTCAAGTGGGCATCCGGCAAAGAATGACAATCATGTCATACACCGTTTTTTTTTTTTTTTTTTTTTGCAAAACGTAATCCATTTAGAGTAAGAAAAAGTGGAAGTTAAAGGCGAGAAAAAAAAACCCTGTTGATTTTTCTCCTCATTTCCTCTTTCATCTTCATCTTCTAATTACTCCTCGATGCATCAATTTTTTTCTCTTCTCAACCGTCCGCTTCCTATTTTCTTAATGGAGATGTTGCATGTGTGAGGAATTTACGATTTGACTATTGATTATTCCGTCAAAGTTCGAGAGAAACACGATAGTGCCACTGGTTTTCTCTGAAATCAAGTCTCAAGCTCAAAAAAAGCTCTCAAAGTTGAGGGTGTAATGGAGGGGATATTCTACCCCTCCTTCTATCCCCTCCCTATTCTAGAGTCCACCTCTACATCAAGACAAACTCTCCATGCAAAGATAAGGAGCAAATGCATTTACGGGGCTGCCACTTTATTTGGGGACTCTAAAACTGAAAACACGGCAACCCTGCAAATGTATTTGCTCCCTATCTTCGCATGGAGAGTTTGTCTTGATGTAGAGGCGGACTCTCAGGATAGCGTGGGATATCCCCTCCATCATGGTCTCAACTTGAGAGCTTTTTTTGAGCTTGGGGGTTGATTTCAGAGAAAACCAGTGGCACCATCGTGTTTCTCGCGAACTTTGACGTAATAATCAATAATCAAATCGCAAATTTCTCACACATGCAACATCTCTATTATCTCATTGATATTTTCCTCCTCCTCCTCCTCCTCCCCCCTCCTCCTAATCCCCTCCTCCTCCTCCCCTCCTCCTCCTCCGCCTCCTCCTCCCCTCCGCCTCCTCCTCCCCTCCGCCTCCTCCTCCCCCTCCTCCTTCTCCTTCTTCCTCAGAGTTCTGATGCATCCATGACTGTACATACATTTAGAATCCGTCAGACTACGACTAAACATCCAACAAGAAGATAATTTCCAACCCTTTGAGAAGTTCCCACCTACCCCGAACAGGCTAAAGGACGTTTCTCACTTATATCCGTTAAGCGACGAGGATCCACACCCGACAGCGCGCCAAGCGGCCGTCTGCCGAAGCGCGGGCGTTTTGGGGCGGGTAATTGTTTATGGGTCGGGGGCTTGTTGGCCATTAATGGGCGCGAGATACGGATCATGGTGCACGGAGAATTGCATATTATGCACACGGAGCTTGCTCCCGCGGACCCCGGCTCAAATCGCCTATAATAATTCTCGCGCGGAGATACCCCCCGCCGGGGGGCGCGGGGCGGGGAGGGGGGGAGAACACGCCCCCCGATAATAAGTTAATTGTATTCGGAGCCGGGCGCTTCTCATTTGAATACGAACACGATCGGGTTGAACCACTTGAGCTCCTCTTCCGAGCGGGGATGAGCCTGTTTTGTTGCCAAGCGTCGCAGGTTTTCCACGTCCTCGCATCGACTGCAGGCCGATTATTGAAACTGATAGACAAAGCGATAGACAAAGAAGACATAGGGAGTGTGGAGCGATCCTATTGGTTGACATGGTTGGTTCCTATGGACTAAGGAAGAAAATGATGGACTAACTGTCGGGTCTTTGGTAAGGTGCCGTTAGTTAGTCCAATACCTACCTCCTATGTCCATTGCCACCACCCACTTTCACCAATAAGATCCCTCCGAATCCCTTTTGATGTCTCTGTCTATAGCTTTGTCTATAAGTTTCAATAATCGGCCCGCTGGCCGATTATTGAAACTGATAGACAAAGCTACAAACAGACAAAAAGGGATTGGAGGGATCCTATCGGTGGAAGCGGGTGGTGGCAATGGACGTAGGAGGTAGGTAATGGACTAACTAACGGCAACCCACCAAAGACCCGACAGTTAGTCCATCTTTTTTTTTCCTTAGTCTATAAGAACCAACCATGTCAACCAATCGGATCGCTCTATACTCCCTATGTATTCTTTGTCTATCAGTTTCAAAAGTCGGCTCGCTGTGCTCGGCGTGTGGGCTGATTATTGATATTGATGGTGGGAGAACACGAAGGGAAAATGGAGCAATCTTATTGGTTGAAAAGTGTAGTTATTATGAACTGAGCTGCGAAGGATGGACTGTCTGTAAGGTCTTTCGTGGGTAGCTTTCAGTTGAACTGCATTCTGCAATTTGGTGCTGTAAATTCTGGCTCTTCTGGAAAAACACTTATGTGCATAGGGAGAGTAATGGCACCTACGTCGTTTTTAAACCGGGCTAGAATTTATAGTTCCAAATTGCAAAACGTTCTCCAGTTAGTCTTCCGCCAACCACTTCCGCTTCCACCGTGTGCCTTCGACCTTCGCTTCGACCATAGTTTTCTATTTTCTCTTTGTCCTTTGTCTATCGATGAAGATGTTGCACGTGTGAGGAATTTGCGATTTGACTGTTGATATTTTTGTAAAAGTTTGCGAGAAACACGATGGTACCACTGGTTTTCTCTGAAATCATCTCCCAAGCTCAAAAAAAGCCCTCAAGTTGAGGCCAACCCTGGTAAAAATTGGCAGTAGAATCTGTGTTCCAAAATACCATAGACCTACAGCCGGCTGTAAGATTTCCAATAGCTTCTATAGCCGGCTGCACAATTTTTTATAGCTTTTTATAGCCGATGGCAACTAAGCGACAGCCAGGCGATAAAGTGTATGCTAAACGTTACTAATTACGGATGCTAGGACTGAGTGAGTTTTTGGACTACTGCTCTCTTTTTGGGCCGTAGTATCTTGATTTATATTAAGAGGAAAGCTCCGTACTTTTGAAGGATGCTTGTCATTCTTAATATGTTGGAGCGCCTTCAATTTCTTATGATACTGTGCAATACCTCTGGTGCGAAATAGTTGCTTCAGACGCCGTGGCACGCTGTGGCGAGGCGAGGCGGGCAGAGAGCGCGAAACGCGCATTGGCGCCTACAAACCTAACAGGGATACTTCACGCGTTGCGCAATGCGTGAAGTATCCCTGTTAGGTTTGTAGGCGCTAGTGCGTCGCCGCTCCGCTTTGTGTAAGGCTCTAATATTTAATCTGGCGGAGCCAGCGTTATTCAAGTTTGTGATTTTGAAATGTTTGCACATCCTGTATGGATTATTCTCATTTTAATTGATGAAAACAAATATGTATTAAAGGAAAATATGCTGTGTGTTTTGTAAATATTAAGGTGGTTCCGTATCAAACTTAATGATTTCCAAAGCACACGAATTTCTACACAACTTCTTAAAGCCTTTTTTATAATCGATGGCGAAAAAGCAACAGCAAGGTGAGAAAGTGTAAAGCCCGGAGATAGGAACATTAGCCCGGCTGCATAATTTTTTATCGCTTCGTATAGCCCGCCCGTATGATTTTCTCCGCATTCTACAGCCAGCTATATGATTTTCTGTAGCCTTCTTTAGCCAGCCATAAGAATTCCTATGGTATTTTGAAACGCAGCTCTTATCGCCAACTTTTACCAGGGAAAATGGAGGGGATATCCCACGCTATCCTGAGAGTCCACCTCTACATCAAGACAAACTCTCCATGCAAAGATAGAGTTTTAGAGTCCCCAAATAAAGTGGCAGCCCTGTCAATGTATTTGCTCCCTATCTTTGCAGGGAGAGTTTGTTTTGATGTAGAGGTGGACTCTCAGGGTAGGGTGGGATATCCCCTCCATTTTAACCTAACTTTGAGAGCTTTGTTTGAGCTTGGGAGTTGATTTCAGAGAAAACCAGTGGCACCATCGTGTTTCTCGCGAGCTTTTACATAAGAAACAACAGTTAAATCGCAAATCCCTCACACATGCAACATCTCCATTAGAAGTTACTATGAGGGTGAAGAAGGGGGTGTAATTTTTTAGAGCCCCTGGTAACATCGGCAACCCGCAACTGTTGCACGAGCGAGGGTGAGGACGACAACGGCGCCTCCACCAGCTGCACGTCAATTTGCCGCATCCTCAGCCTGATTTAAATACTACAGATGTCACGTACCACCACTCACCGATTGGAGTTTATCAAGCCCCCTTTTCACTCCTCTCTCTCCACCCCCAACCCCTTCCCCACCCCTACCGTTCAGTATTCAAGGAGGCGAGTATTCCCCAGCTCCAGGGGTGAGTCAGAAGTTGCGAGCATGCGGTGAAAAATCAACGGATTTAACTAAAGGCCGCGAGGGCTTTTGCGGAATATTTAAAATAATCCGGCAACATTGAAGGCGTTTAAGAATTTGGTCAGGATTAGAGTCCCTTTATACTGAGAGTCAAGACAATGTGAATCCATTTCTGATTGGTTCCCGTATTTTAGGCCTTCACAGTGTCACAAACGGGAATAAAGATTACATTTTCACCGATTGCAAAGATTATAATCTGGAATGGACCGGGGAATTACGGGTTCGGCAAGGAACAAACGGAACGGAGAGAGGAATTTGAGAATGGGCCGATCAAAGATTACGAAAAACGTTCAATTTGTGTAATCTTTATTCCCGTTTGTGACTCCATTAGGGGTGTTGTCTTGACTCTCAGTATAAAGGGACTCTAGTCAGGATATCAACTGTGGAGGTAAAAGTCAGCTTGCGCGCTTATAGTCGATGGAACCTGCAAACTTGCTCTACGGATTATTAGATAACTAGACGCCGCTAAAATAAATAAGGGTCCGATTGCATTTTACAAGGTTTTTCACGAGAAAAATAACATGAGAAAAAATTAGAAGGAAAAAAACTGTACTTTTTTGCGTGAGGAGCTGAGGACTATTTTTATTTCATTCGTGAATATAATATTTGAGATCTTATATTGATCTATGGAGAAGGGTGGTGAGATCAAGGGATGTAAAATGCAGCATTTGAAATTTAAAAACAATACGTTAAGTCGTGTACCTTCTCAAAATTTGAAACAGGTGTTTGAGGAACTGAAATTTTGAATGTTTTACGCAAATTTTCGCCAAACTTACGTCGTAGTAACTTGAAAATTAAGTGTTTCCATTTCCCCAAAATGCCACCTTTTTCGCTCATTGAAGGCTTCAATGGCTCTGAAGATGGCACAACAATAATTGATTTACTAATTTATTATTAAATTAAGGGGTAGCATTATTAATTTTATTTGGACGCATATTTTTGCTATAAAGATTTAAGCACAACTGCATAATAAAAATAAATTATGTACTTAGGATTTGCGTGCTTATGGACTTGTTTGATTCGAAGCATTTTTGTATAGTTCTGTTTACCACAAATACGACTTCCTTAGACCATGTCTCGAAAAAATTCTTCGGAAATGCATTTCTCGTTGAAATCCACTTCAGAAACACCTTTTTTCACGATAATTCCTGGATCTTAAGACAGCTTCGTTTCTTGTAAGCCTGTTATTTTTTAAGTAACAAGCTGGTGACAATGCAATGAGAGTGAGAGTTGCATTGAAGATCTGATGGCTTTTCCACCTGACACGTCAATCAAACCCTCAATTTGATCCGAAGGCTCTAGTTATTTTACCCGAACTTAGAAGAGAACGGCCGAAAGCTGCGAATCTTTTCACTTCATATCGACTCCCTCACTCAGTTCGTTGCGTCCTAAGATGTAAGTTTTTTACTTGACGTTCCTCTTTTAGTGCCTGAAAAGCATCTTATGTTATTAACAGGAGCAAACCTTGATAGAAGTCAAAACTGCTTGAGAGGGTGCGGGCAGAATTTTGTACTCCTTCCGTAAACAAGCGGAACATTTGGAGAAAAAGTTGTAGGTGTGTTTCGAGTCCTCAATTCTGTCTCTAACAAGACTTAGCCAGTTTTCGATTACTTTCACTCGGACAACGAATGCTTCCAACGGGTAAACTTTGAGAAATCCTATTTTTTAAGGTGACTTTTCAGTTTCTTGAAGACTAGTTCGATGGTTCCAATCAATAATTTAAATACTTTATTATTAAATCATTTAATATATATTTTAATTTAAAGTAGAACCAATAATTCCCGGATTTTCAGAAAATGTTTTATTCTAATTGGACGTATTTCTATCAAACGGAACTATGTGCATTATGACGTGAGCTCTTTTACGCATGTATTCTTATGGGTCTCAGAGCAATTTTTCGAATGCTAGATCTGACAACAGGGCTTTCAGTCGGGCCCGTTCTTTTCGTTCGGCATCTAGCTCATCTTTTGTCCTATGTCTTTACGGAAAGCTTCTCTCCTGAGTTTTATCTCAAGGCCCACTCGAGCCTCGAAACGAGGAGAATTGGCTGGCTAAATTAAAAGGAAATGAATTTTACAGCGCCAACACGTAAACAGGAAGGTTTGAGTATCTAAATGCATTATTGTTCTCCGCTATCTTCTTGCAGCTCCCCGATTCCATCCCCTGCTACTTTCTTCCTGTGTACACACCCCCTCTCCTCCCTCCCCCCCACGACCCAGCAGATCTGCTTTAGGTAGTTACATCACAAAAGAGAAAAATTTACGACGGTCTGTCAAAGAGTCTTCGTTGCATGAAAGGCAAAATTGATGCGAATTTGTGAGGTGATCCGTTTTTAAACTACAGAATCGCAGAGTTTCGGAAAGAAGTATAATCATGAGTCACTAAACCATGCACGAATTTTGACTTGCGAATAAATTTTTCTGACGGTAAATGATGCGTAGAACACGATACGCACATTGAAAATGCGAAAAAGTAACTCAGAAACCGAGAAATACGTAGTTGAAAAAGCGCAACTTTTCCGCAAATTTAAAACGGACCTGCCCGATTTGGCGCCCAAGGGAATTGTGTCATTCGGTACCAATCCGAAACGAGCACGGGTTTCTCGACTCCCATCAAATGTATTTCTACTCTCAGTATACAAAAACCATAGTAAAATCGAAACTAAATCTTTAAATTAAAAGTATTTAATCTCGTTCAAGTTATCTGTGGCGTGGGCATTGCGCGTTCACGCCTCGCGCCATCGCGCCTTCAAATTTGCATACACGCAACAAGGTCATCCATCAAGTACGAATAGTTGTGTCTCAGCGCCGCGCCGTCATCAACGCAGGTCCGTTTCCTCGCAGTATTTTCATTTTATTTTGTATAAATGGTGTTATAAGCTTTTGAAGTTTCCAAATTTTTTCCGACCTCTCCTATTGCCTCGATCCACCGTGCGCCGCGAAGGTACATCCTCACCTTCCGGCCAAAGCATCACAAAGTATCACAAGCGCCTTGCGACGTTTCAAAATTTCCACCGCCATCTTATTGTTAGAGAAATTGTTGGTTGAATCTGTTTGAAAATTTACTGACTTTTATCAGCAGGGGAGCAAGGGCTTTGGGATGATAGGGGACTTATGCGGCTTTTCGTAGAACGCCAGAGAGCGCTATAAAAGCGGCATTATACAAAAACGAAGAAAATTCGGTAAAATTTTTGGACAGCTTCGTTGAGACATTTGCAGCTGAGATTTGTCTGAACGACAAATTTCTACATCTTCGACATACGCTGCCGTGCTTGTCATGACGTCCAGTGGCGTGGCGTGAATTGCGATTTATCGATTGTTATGCCATTTAAACCTATGGAATAGGATCGATAAACAGGGTGTTCGCAGCGAACGCCTTAATAATCAATTCTTTATACCACAGGTTGAAATGGCATAACAATCGATATATCGCAATTCACGCCACGCCACTGGTGACGTATACTTTAACGGCGCCAAATCTCATCATAGCCTCGGTACACTGGAAAAAAAAAGAATCTTAAATTTGCCGCCAAGAAGTATTTCTTCTTAAATCAAGAATTTTGCTGGTTAATATAAGCTACTTTTTTGCTTAACCCAAGCATTATTTTTCTTGAATCAAGAAAAAGTCAGCTTAAAGCAAGATAAAGAAAATTCTCGGCGGCAAATTCAAGACTTATCATGCTTGACCCAAGCTAATTTTTTTTTCAGTGTAGAACGCTTAACGTCAAGTTAGAAATCCCGAGAATAGCGAAATAGCATCAGAACGTACTTCAGAGCATGATTAAATGTATCACGTAAAATCGAAGGCAGAACAGTTCCCATACAATATTGATACAGAGATCACCTTTACTGCTGATTAATTATTGAATTGATCGACAAAATGATAGACAAAGAAGGCATAGAGAGTATGAGGCAATCCTGTTGGTTGAAATGAGTGATTCTTATGGACTAAGGGAGAAAATGATGGACTAGTAGGGTCTCTCGTGGGTTCCCGTTGGTTAGTCTATTACCTACCTCCTGCGTCTCTTGCAACAACCCACTTTCACCAATAGGACCCGGACCCCTCGATATCACTTTTGTCTTCTTCCTTTATAGCTTTGTAAATCAGTTTTAAAAATCAGCCCGCTGCTTTAATTGGACTTGAGTTGACAAGTGTCTCGTGTGAGCCAGAATCGTGAACTAACATGCACCAAAAACGGTATATACTAATTTATGAGTTGAATTCCGAAAGTGACACGGCGTCCATCGTACGCTTAATAAAGTCTCGATAAGTACACTGATAGCCGAAGTGCGAAACCACTTATCTCCGTTTGCGACGTTGCATATTTCCCGACATACTTTAAATTTTCCCTGGAAAACTAGTTAACGTAATTTTTTGAAAACTTCCCTGCCTTTTCTTCTCGTTTTGCAGAATATCCCGTAAATATTTCAGACTATAAAGTCGGCTTGTTCCTCTTTGAAAAGATAACATAGAAACGGGAATTTTAAAACCGTGCAATGAGAATACGTGCGGTTTCACACTTTAGCCATCGATAAATGCATTGTAGTGCTTAACTTTGTATCGTGCTCATGGTAGTCCATTGGTTCCCTCTGTTGTCAATGCTTCATCTTATGAACGTAGAAGTAACATTTACCAATTTAGTTTATCCTTTTTACTGATGTCAAAACTGCACAGAGAAAGTATCCATTGCACGATCTCCATGAAATAATTTATCTTCCTTTTTCTTGAAAAGAAAGAAAAAATCGTGATGCCACTCGAGCAATTTGAGAGCAATTTTTGGACAAGAAAAAAATTTTTGAAAAAAAAAAAAAAAATTGAAAAGATATTTGAGGTCTTAAATTGACTTAGCTTTTGTTGGGTACTCCGGAGGTTCCTTTAGCTTGTTGGCGCTATGACACCTATGTCCGGGCGTAGCCCGATTCCGTCCCCCGATTCCGTCCCGAGTCCGATTCCGTCCCGAAATTAAAACCAGATTCCGATTCCGTCCCGGAAAAATAATTTCTAAATACAAGCGGCAACATCGCAGCAATTTAAATGGTAGCACAATAGAAGAATTAGGAAGTGATAAAAGAAACTCACCATGCGATTACGTTGAGAACCAGCTTCTGAGCAAAAATGTTGAGAAGTGTAAACTGATCGGGTGTAAAGAGCCCGATGCGTCAAACGGTAAAAAAAATAAATAAATAAAAATGGAAATATTACAGAAACATGTTAGGCGTATTTTTATGGGAAACAGCGCAAATAAATTTGAATAGAGAATCTTCACTGCTATCACCGAAGAGTTTGGTGATGCTCGCTTGTATGGCCTTCATTTTTTTCAAAGTTTTAGATTGCAGAGTGGCCTCAGATTTATTCGCAGAGTTGATTAAAATTTTGGAATCTTTAAAAACTTGTTTCAGCACACCGACGAAACTGTACAGATCTGGATGGGTTTTATAAAAAGTGGAGTTATAACGGGAGTGGAAACTCTCACATGCGTTGGTGGTTTTTGTTGGCGCTGCACTTTTCTCAGCCCAAATGCATGGTGGGAAACGAGCATCAGGCGTTATATAATTGTCCGTCAAATAATCACAAAATTCTGTTAGTTCGTCACACTGTGGCTGAACCGACGTAAAAAAATCCACGAAAGCATCCCCTACTTCCGACGGGTCCAGGAAGGGTAACCCGAAAATACTTTCTGATATGCTAGCATTCAAATTGCTGCGATGTTGCCGCTTGTATTTAGAAATTATTTTTCCGGGACGGAATCGGAATCTGGTTTTAATTTCGGGACGGAATCGGACTCGGGACGGAATCGGGCGATCCCGCTATGTCCATGAACCGATGAAATATAAATTTCAAAAATCGCGCTTTCGGCTCACAATCAGTCTGTTCTACGCCATGACAAGCGGCGCACAGTGGATCGAGTCAATTTGAGAGGTCAGACAAAATTTTAAAAGCTTAAAACTCCGTTCATACAAAACTTTGATGTTTTAAAAGTGATTCCATGGGTTTCCTCGTGACATTTTCTTCTAGAAGCACCCATTAAAATTTAAAATGTGACGAATAAAACAACAACATTTACAGTTTTAGTTAAAAGTTCCATGTCCGACCTCTTTGATTGGCTGGATGCACTGTGCGGCGAGATAGAAATAAGCCGGCTGAAACGTATGAATAACATACATGGAGTGGCCTTACATATGATTGACATCTAGATGGAAGGAGAAGGCGGGAGGATTTTTTGGATTTCGAAAATACAAGAAAGCTCCATTTGCAGATAAAACATATTTATTTGTGATTAATTTGTAGTCCATATATACTAGGAGTGCTATTATATACTCTAACTTACATCTTCTTAAATTGACCTACTTGTTAGAAATGAAATGTAATTATTTCATAGCTCTTTATTACATACGTATAATTCTTAAAAATTTAAATTTGTAAAGATAAAAATCAATCTGAAGTCCAATTAGTGTAATGGGCCTCTAAACGAGGTACGCATGAAGGTATTTATCACGTTTCCTCTTCAAATTTTACAAGGAAAACTAGTCATACCACGGAAAACCTAGGAAACAACTCCTTCGCAAGATAATAAGTGTTCACGGTTAGCATTGGGTAAATGACAATTGTACAAATGACGTCATTCGTACAATCTAACTTCCATTTAAACTGTGTTGTAAAATAAATGTTAGGACCTTGCACAGGAGCTAATATCAGTGTCGTGGCGTGCTTTGCGATGTATCGATTGACGAGCCATTTAAACCTATGGAAAAGGATCGATAAACAGGGTGTTCGCAACGAACGCTTCAATAATCCATTCATTCCTAGAGTACCTATATTGAGAGAGTATGGCCACTGGTGTTACCGCCTCTGATTGGCTCAGCCATCTTAGGCTGAATGGAGCCCTTAGGACCCAAAAATGGCGGACGCCATAAAATGTAATGCAAAATGACTCAAAATGAAGTTTTCTTTGCTTGTCGTACAATCGTGCCAAATGCACTGGAGCTATTTTCAATAGCTAAACTAATCAGTAAATAAATAATCTCAATACCAGAAGAAACCAAACTGGATCGCAATAACTTTTTATATATTAACAGCATACAAAGAACAGCAGGGAGAAATCACTTAGCAACTAAAAACTATACAGTGTTGTAAAGTTTTTACATTCTCCCCCCTTAAAAAATGTTAAAATTAAATTTAAGTTAGTTATCACTTAACGGTAATACACAAACTTCAGTGATGGCTCTCACTAGTGTGGATGTTGCTGTTTTCAATGTAACTACTCTTGTGATGCCATCTGATCCAGGGTGAAGTTTTTGTATTCTTGCTAGTTTCCAAAACATCGGGGGACAGTGTCTTTTCACGTCGGGGTCACCAAATGGAGCTATTTTCAATAGCTAAACTAATCAGTAAATAAATAATCTCAAATACCGGAGGAAACCAAACTGAATCGCAATAACTTTTTATATATTAACAGCATACAAAGAACAGCAGGGAGAAATCACTAGGCAACTAAAAACTATACAGTGTTGTAAAGTTTTTACATTCTCCCCCCTTAAAAAATGTTAAAATTAAATTTAAGTTAGTTATCACTTAACGGTAATACACAAACTTCAGTGATGGCTCTCACTAGTGTGGATGTTGCTGTTTTCAATGTAACTACTCTTGTGATGCCATCTGATCCAGGGTGAAGTTTTTGTATTCTTGCTAGTTTCCAAAACATCGGGGGACAGTGTCTATCCTTTATTACGACTAACGAGCCATTGGAGCCATCAAGTGCCTCTGCCAAGATGTTGATTTCCTCCACAAGGATTTTCACATCGGACCTCAAATGTTTATGTTCCGAAGTACAGGAAGAACCGCTCAAAGACAGCAGCATTTAATTGAGTTAAACTCTAATCATTAGATTTGGGTACATAAGCGTAACATTTTTATTCTTCTTGAATAATCATTCCGGCCAAACAAAATTGTTGCAGTGTGGGTGCACGCTTTCTTATGTTTGTGAAAGTTAAAGTACTCTGTTAAAGTTAAAGAGATACGGGAATATGCCATCTTCTTCTTCTGCTTTTGTTTATTATTTTCTTCTTTCAAGTTGCTTTTCATCATCGTCTCTCATTTCACCAGGGGTCCAGCGTGGGTTACGGAGAGTGGTATAGTGGTTATAATACCGCAAAGTAGGCTATGAGTATTCAGCTAGGGTTTCATACAGAATTTCATGCATAGGATGTAGGATGTACATAGGACAATACAGGAGAACATAGGACGGACGGGACAGCAGAGGATATGGATAGGCTCGGTTTAGTTCCATTATATTTTGCACTTAGTTCTTAGTAGGTTACCTGAAACCAGATAACAACAGAAACAGAAAGACGAGCTATTTATCTTACACATTGATATTAACTTGAGATCATGATGATATGTCTGATAATATCGGATAATTTAGTCCGTCTTGCTTCTACACTTAGCGTAAAATCTTATTCACGTTCTTTCTCATCCAGAGATCTCATCTCCACAGCTAGAAATTGAAAATATGGGTAAGAATCGCTTTCAATACTACTGATCGCCAATACGGGATTTTTAATACTTTTTGAACTTTACTCAATTCGAACATTCGATCAATAAGGATCTGCATTCTTATTATGTAAACCACTGAACTCAGACTCATTTGTCAACACGTCTCTTTTATCTCATCATTTCAGCAGTATTTATTAGTCTTCCACAGTCTTTCCACTGTCTTTACTTTTTCTTACAATGAATTCCTCAAATCTTGCATCTCTATTCAAGAAGGTTATTAAAAGTATGAATACATCATACATTTTGGATGATTTCCTTCTGCACCAAAAAGCTAATTCCAATTTTTTGGAAATTCGATTTCTAAGTAGAGCGCTATTAAATCGGTTTTTATGTATGGTATAATAATTTACTGAGGAATTATGAATATCGTATTATTTTCACCATGTGTTAATTTATGACGTGTTTAAGTTCATAATAATTAATCCACAATAATGCTAAGTTACATAAAAATTCATGTATGTTAAACTCGCTTTATTTCTCTATTGTGCTCATTCTCTGCATGCATTGTTGAGTCAGGAGTTTTCTCCTCAGGATTTCACACATTTTTCTGTAGGTGCTTTAATGCAACTGTTACTTTTAAATATTCAAAAATCAAGTTGGCACAACTGGTATACTGGGCTTTTATTTTACTTATCTCAGGTGAGCTTGTTTCGGAAGTTGTTTCCATAGAGTTCACAAATCTGGACAGTTGATATTCCATGTTTTCCATTCGAATTTTCAACTCCTCTGTAGCTTCTTTTTTTTAAAATTTCTGCTTCATTCACGCTGGGTTTTGCTTGACTAGTAAATCCTCCTTCCTTCATATTTACTGTAGTATTATGTATATTATTCCATTGTTATATCTCTGCTCACTTTTCTTTATTCTCGATCTTATAACTCATATCAGTCTTGGATCATAACCTTATTTTCTGCTCACTTAGGTTATACTTTTTCTTCTCTCTCAGATGTATACTTTTTTTTCACTCAAATTTATACTTTTTCTTCTCTTAACTCCGACTAGACAGGGCTTTAGCCTAAATGTACTGAGACTTAGATAGGTCTTTTATGCCTAAATGCACTTTTGCGCTTAGATAGGTCTTTTTTGATTATTATCGGCTGAAAGCCGTCATTTTTGCCTAAATGCACTTTCGCTTAGATAGGTCTTTTGCCTAATGCACTTTCGCGTTAGATAGGTCTTTTTATTTATTTTCGTTCGTGTCGAGACACCGCCTCTGTCCGATCGAATTAGAAGCCTAGGCCCAGGTCTTACACAAGTATTGCAAGGATAAGAATGGAGGCGAAAATATCGCTCACTGCAATCTTATTTCTATCCAAGCTTAATTCATGAGTTCACATCGGGAATGGAGGCGAAAAATATCGCTCACTACATTCTCTATGATGTAGCTTTTAAGCTCTCAGTTTGTATGCGACAATATCGCTTACTGCATTTATATTATTATCGAATGGAGGCGAAAACCGCTCACTGCATTCATATTATTATCGAATGGAGGCGAAAACCGCTCACTGCATTCATATTATTATCGAATGGAGGCGAAAACCGCTCACTGCATTCATATTATTATCGGATGGAGGCGAAAACCGCTCACTGCATCCTCAATAATAATAGTAAGAAATGCTCTTGTCAAAGTGTTAAACGCAACGTCTACTTTTACTCTCTTATTTTTTTTTTAGGTTATCTCAATCTACAAACATTTCATCTTCACTCTAATTCCTTATTATTTTTCACTTTGACTAGAGATTTCGAGTATATAATCACGTCGAGGTCACCAAATGGAGCTATTTTCAATAGCTAAACTAATCAGTAAATAAATAATCTCAAATACCGGAGGAAACCAAACTGAATCGCAATAACTTTTTATATATTAACAGCATACAAAGAACAGCAGGGAGAATCACTAGGCAACTAAAAACTATACAGTGTTGTAAAGTTTTTACATGCACTATTGCAACTGCTTTACATATTTTTAAGGCTAATCGTGTGCAATTTTTGAGAAAAATTATCTTAGATGTAGTAAGGTTGGCAGCAAGTGCGGTTGGTGATAACCGTCAAAAGTTGGCAATGACCCCTCTCCCATCCACAAAAACCAAAACAAAGCACCGCCATTTTTGGGTCCTAAGCCATGGACCAAGAGAATAAATAAGGACCCCCAACTCCGGTTAGCGCTGACATCAGCGCTCCCTGGCAGAGGGTGTAGTGAACTAAACCGATGATTGGGTCTTCCTGTTTATATCTCCATGCACCACCTATTTAGGCTTATCATCACTCAGTAGTGCTCATAGAAGTTTCTAGATCCTCGTATCCTTGTGGTCGCCCTGCAGTTTTGAAGAGTTTAGTGTGAAAAGTTTCCCATTTTCATTTCAATCTTCGTCAGTCTTCGTGTACATAAACTGGTATTAATGTGAAGTGTTATTTCTAACCGTTTTACTCAGCAGCAACTGCTGTTGAGAAAGCCAAAGGAAGTGTGTATGTAGTGTGCAGCAGGAATCAGGATTGTACTTTTAGCCGAAGGCGCCTCTCTGTTAAGTGAAATCTTTTTAGTGAGAAATAGTGTTGTACTGATAAAAATCAACTGAGTGTCACAAAATCAAAGATACTTGACTTCAAGCATTACCTTTAATTTGATTATTAGCAAGTCTCTTTGATTCTGCGTCAGAAGTTGACTGAATCATCTTTGCTCGTGTTTTGATAAGATACTTCAAATCAAAGTCTTTCGCATTGACCTCTGCAGAAGGTATGTATCTATACAATTTCATTAGTTTGCGAAAGTAAAATGTATTAAAGTATCTACACAAATAAATTAATCATAGATAAACAAAGAACATTGCATGGAATAACATACTATAGAGGTACGATCGTGGACCGCTGTGGCGTTAGTTCACCGCACCCTCTGCCAGGTTCGCTGCGAGCGCGCGTTAACGGTTTTTAACACAGGTTAGCATAGAGAGTTGGGAGTCCTTATTTATTCTCTTGGTCCATGCCTAAGCCTCGTGGGGCCCAGTGGCCATACTCTCTCAATATAGGTACTCTATTCTTTCCCACAGCTTCAAACGGGGGAATATCGATAATCGATCATTGACGCCTCGCCTACGGTTAACATCCGAACTTTCTACAAATCGCTTTCTATGTAAGCTTTTAAAAAGGAAACGTGTGATGATACCGTCTACTTCACACCTTGGTGAGTGGTCCGTTGATATACTTAAATCTAGTTCTTACAGATTAATTGCTCATGAATGGCATAACCAAATAAAATTAACAATTTAAACAAAAGAAAGTATGAAAATACATAACCATTATAAAAATTTAGGTTTCAATTATAAAACTCAACTATTAATCACAATATTTTCAACATGGAAAGAAACCGATAATAATTTAATAATTATGTAAGATCGAATTCGATTAAATTTTTAAACTTCATGAAATACTAGCTGCTTCAGATCGCTTCGCTCGCCTCTGCACCAGTGGCGTGGCGTGCTTTGCGATATATCGATTGATCTGTCATTTAAACCTCTGGAAAAGGATCGATTAACAGGGTGTTCGCTGCGAACACTTTAATAATCGATTCTTTACCATAGCTTCAAACGGGGAAATAACGATATATATCGAAGCACGCCACGCCACTGCTCTGCACCTAGCCAGGAGGCTCCGCCCCCTGGACCCCCGATCACTCACTCAAGGGGCACTCTGACCCAAGGGGCTACTTCGCAACCTCATCCAAAATAGGTGTAGAACGTTTTTCTGGAAAGGTAGGAATGGATGAAGGGGGGCCCTCCTATCTATCGGCATCGATCACCGTCTCCTTCAAGGAAAAGTGTATCATAGATAATAATTAGAGATAGGATTTTCATTTTTCTCTTACAGACAGACGGACGTTACAGATTCTATCGGAAGGTCGGAAGGGGGAGGGGGGGTTGCGTCCCAGCAAAATGTGTCCATCCCAAATTCTTTCGACGAAAGAACCGGGGAAAGCTGTCTTTATAAAACTATGTGATTAAAAAAAATATAGAAGATCCATCGATCCATCAGCCAATCACAAAACGTTACGGCCTTGGCTAAACTTTGGTTTCTGGATAACATCATTCCTTAATTATCGTTGATTTACGGTTCGGGATAAAATGGAATGAATCTTGATGTAATGAGTTACTACAAGGTGTTTTGGTATATATCAGAATACAACGGGCAGATATTATGATTGTATTAATATACTAGTTAAAATAAATCTGATAAATATTAACTTAATTTTTTTTTATATATTTTTAAATTTTGTTGTTCTTAAATATTTTTTTCCATTTCGCTCTCCATTCCTGTACTTGGTTTAATTGTCCGTGCACTGAAAAAAAATATGGTAGATTTTAACATTCTTTGATACAGTGATCCGAGTGTGGCAATTAATACACACCAGACTCGATATGGTAGCATTTACCATATTGTGGTAACAGTCACTAGATTTCTGGTGAATACTACTATAATTATCGGTATTTTCACTAAATCGTATTACTGTGTTCAAAATCAGGTAGATTTATAGTAGATGTTACCATACTTTTTTTCAGTGTGCGGCCTACTTTTTAACCTGAACTGTACCCGGCATCATACCCGGAGTCCGATGACATTGGACTGGTAGGTTCATCCTTGGACTTGATAGATTCATTCTTGGTCGCAGATTTTAATAAAGAACTCAAGTCCATTTGCCTCTTGCTCCTTCTCAACGTACTCCTCCTAAGGCTGCTTCTGATCCTGCTCCAGCTCCAGCCTCTTGATGGAGACCCCGATTGAGACGGATTTTGGAGATTCATCCCGCCCAGGCTCTGAGCCAGTTGGTCCACCCCAGGGTTTGTTGTTTTGTAAAGGGGTATAGGTGTTGTGGGTTTTGAGGATTTTTTTCCGTTAGGAGGAC
This sequence comes from Bemisia tabaci, assembly GCF_918797505.1. Taxonomy (NCBI): domain Eukaryota; kingdom Metazoa; phylum Arthropoda; class Insecta; order Hemiptera; family Aleyrodidae; genus Bemisia; species Bemisia tabaci. The sequence goes on from NC_092802.1 coordinate 29,512,549, forward strand.
CCCGAAAGCCGAGGTATCTACTCGTTTGTTTGGCCGCTGGGGATTGTCTAGGCTTTGGAGTTCTTGGCACCCTGATTTGAAGATCCTGATCATGGTTGTTGGAGTCATCGTCCGGGTCAAGGAAGTAATCATCAGTCCTCGTTTTTACCTGAGGATGCATCAACTTTGCTGAAAAACGGGATGCAACCTAATCAGCCAGAAAGCACACTATACAAAAAAATATAACCTCGGAAATGACTTTAACCACAAAACTCAAAAAAAAAATTAAAAACCGGGTCGTTTTAAAATATAGCAGTTTCATTCTCAACCGGAAAAAAAATAAAAAAAGGCAAATGAATCGTTAATCTGCAGTTTTTTCCCCTCCTTTAATATCTCGTAGAAAATGGCATTTCTTACTTCAGAGACGTCCCAGTTTTAGTTCAATTTTGGTTTTTTTGTGATTTGCAGCCAATTCCCGGGTTAATTCAGTAGAGACAGAGGCACTGCATCTCTACCACGGTATAAATCTTGCTGTAAAAATGTCTACAACATGCGATTTGTTGGGTCGCATAGAACATCGAGCCTCAGAATCTGAAAATTATTTTTTCCTTTATATCGTCATTTCCCGCTGGCAAAATGTAAATTTTTTTGGACCCTAAGAAATCGAAAACATTTTATAGGTTGGCATGATATTGAATTTTTTTAGCTTCTTTTTACAAGTGTAGATAGATATTTTTGAGATCTTTCATTAACAAAAAAAAAAAAAAAAAAAAAAAAAAAAAAAAAAAAAAAAAAAAAAAAAAATTAATTCAACCGGATTCAATGAGTTCATTCAATGAGATCAAAAGTTCTGGGTTGACCGCCTTTCCTTTGATCTCCACCAATCACCATCCTCCATGAGAGAAGCGGGAGCCTACACCGAAAATTCCGTCTTTTCTGAAGAGTCTCACATTCTGCTGTCTCATGAATCTCTGAAAATATTGATATTGTATCTGATCATCAGATTTTGATAGAAGGCAAAATCTGGTTGGAGATGGGACAACTTCTTCGCAATCACAATGCGATTACTCCTGATTGACCATCTTACATTGAAGTAAAGATAAATGTAAATTATAAGAGGCGTGCTTGCTTCAGTAATATTCAACTTAATTATCAGTAGTGTAGTAGTTTTCCAAGTAAAAATAAATCTTTCCCCGAGGGCGAAAATAAAATGGACAATTTTCTCTTCGAAGGACACTTTTTATGCAATGAGGATGATGTCATTTTCGGCGGACAATTTAATTATATCATGGATTTTAAACCTCAAACATATTATAAATGGCTAATATTGGTGAATATTACAAAAAAACCAAAATTCTGAATTCAGATTTTTGGTTTCATTCCTGAATTTGAAATTTGGATAGTTCGAAGGGGGAAAACTGCAAAAACATACATATGAATACAGTTCTGATGGAAAATTGTATTATAACTATAAATCGTTCGAAAAATTTTTTTCTCGGTCCAATAATTTCAAAGTTACAAAAGAAGACCCATTTAATGGCAACCCTTTGGAAATCGTCCTCAGCTGCTATTCTGAAGAACTGAGAATCGATAAAGTTCCTGATGGAATGCGTTTAACTTTTTTTCAGTCTGGTTTGGATCCTTAAGACCCTGCTTCTGCATAGCTATGGTTTCCGCAATTTTGCCCAAGGTTAGATGTTAGATTTACTGGACCTCGAAAAAGTATTTTCACTTATGTGTATCTCTAGTGTATCTCCAGTGTGAGGCAGGTCCACTTGAAACTAAAAACAAGTACCGCATACATCATGAGTAAAATCATGACGATAAAATACATCAAAAAACTCATAAAATTCAATTTTCAAAATAACTTACATCGCAAAATAATCTATTAGAAGCAGTATGAACACAAGTGCCAACTTAAATAATCAAAAAAAATAGTCCTTAAAAATGTTACCTATAGCAGTGGACGGTTGCGTTACGAACTGAGCCGGCACCTGTGTGGTTTGAGTCGCAAAACCAAACACAATAACGCAGATCCAAACCAAAACCCATCGAAAATTTAGTGCAGCAAACATGTCGAGTACGCTTTATTGCGGTCACTGAACAATAAAACACTTCATTTGAAAAATCTTAATGTCGTTTCAAAATGCAATCACATAAGCTCAGTTAAATTTTGTGTGAGTGTATGCTGGATCCGCTCTGACTTCACTCTTCCACTCATATCACACGAATGACCTCCTTCTCGTTAGTTTCAAAAAGGGACAGGATTTAGAAAAATTGCTTACGATTTTATGACGCGCTTACACGCATAAAAGAGAGGTCGTTCGCAGAACCTTTTACATGAGTAATGGATTTTTTTCTCTTGCCACTCTCTTGCGCATCGCATCACAATGATCTTCACAGAGATGAAGTTTGACACTTAGTACGTCATTGCTTTCTGAAGCCGAAGATGAAAAAATGGACGTATTTATGCGAAAAGGAGATATGTGGAAGTGGAAAGATGGGGTGTGCTCGTTAGTGGTCGGGCCATAAGAATGAATGGGGAATATTGTGCGCCAGTGACGTCAGCGGCAATGAGTGCGCACTCTAACGACGGGGAGATGGTCGTCGGGGCGCTGTAACTCGTGAGCCCTGTGCACAAGGCTCTCTTGCCATGCCCGCGGCTCATGAGTTAGCATATTTTGCCGTTTAGCTCCTTTTGATTTAATAGAAAATCCCGCTTCTCAATTTTCTCAAAAGGAGCTATATCCACTTTTACATTGTTTCTTATGACCCAACTAACGAGCACACCCCATCTTTCCACTTGCACATATCTCCTTTTCGCATAAATACGTCCATCTGGAACACCCTGTATGTAAGAATGCGGTAAAGTATTGCTGGGTCCAGTGTTCGAAACTCACAGGCGCCAACGCGCCAAATGCGCCTAAAAAATCGGCCATGGCGCCTAAAAAATGAAGGGTCTGCGCTAACATGGCCCCGAAAAATTGCCCCTCAAAAATCTGGATCTTCACAGGAAGGCACACAAAGAAAGAAAAACAAATCTATTTGAATTGAAAAAACTCAGAATTTTCAGCACTGCAAGTGAAAGCTTGCTTTTTCTATTCTTCAAGATTTCATTCTTGGTGCTTTTGTCTTCCCCGAGTTACAGCTACTTACTAGTTCTGTTACGAAAACATCTTGCGTCTAACTTTTCACTAAATGCGCCGTAATATGTAGGCAAAAAGTCAATTTGGCCCCTAAAAAATCTTCAATGGCGCCTGAAAATCGAGCTCGATGCGCCACATGGCTCCTAAGACTCAAAGGTGAGTTTCGAACGCTGGCTGGGTTCACACTATTTTGCGGAGAAAGCGAGGCCGAAAATTCAAAAATGTTCAATTGAACCCATAAATTTTTTAGCTCTAATGAGTATCAGTACAAGATTGAGGGGAGAGAGGGTTCAGCTTGGGCAGATGCATTGTAGCCAGTGGCGCACAGTGGATCGAGCCAATTAAGAGAGGTCGGACGTGAAATTACTGACTAAAACTGAAAATTTTACGTTTATATCGCTACATTTTAAACTTTAAGGGGCGCTTCTTGAGGAAAATTTCATGAGAAACCCAATGGAACCACTCATAGAACCTCGGAATTTTATATAAACGGAGTTATGAGCGTTTAAAGTTTCTAAATTGTGTTCGACCTTCCCGATTGACTCGATCCACGGTGTGGCGTGGCGTGCTTTGCTATATATAGATTGTTCTGCCATTTAAACCTATGGTAAATAATCGATTACTAAGGTGTTCGCTGGAGCCCTCTGATTATCGATCCTTTTCCATAGGTTTCATTGGCATAACAATCGATGTATCGCATAGCACGCCACACCACTGATTGTAGAAGCAAGCTGGGGTCACGCCGAGAGATCTGAAACGTTTTGGGTCTTTTTAAGTAAGGAGAAGTTTCTCCACTGAAGTGATACATTGTCGCTTGTTATCAAAAGCTTAAAAGCTTAAGCATTATCTTTCATTCAATCATAATAGTTGTGGTTTTTCTAAAAAATCATTATGTTAATTGACATAAGGATAATAATAATTAAACACATTATTAAAATAACATTTTAAGCTTGTTTCGCTTTTGAGAAAGAGGAAAAACGGTTCTTTTTATCCTATTTTTAATGGACTTCTTCCATGCTAAAAAAGAACACCGTGCAGTAAAATGACGCTCAGAATGGTAAGGAGGGGGGAAAAAATCGACGCGTAAATGGTGCTTTTTTCAAAATATCGGCCTTCAAGTGTCACTCTCCGAATACGAATGGCTTGACAAACTTAACATCTAGCGTGACCTGTAGACGACATCATGTACGAGACATCGATTTTTTGTTGCGAATCACTACGAAGAGATTCTATTTTGAACACTCCTTGAAAACCTTTTAACCTTTAAACTTCTCAGCGACATGAGTTTTTCCATTTTTGAGATTGACCGCTTGCGTGGGTGCATTGGAGGCTGAGAGCGGCATTTCGAAAATGTCACATCGGAATAGATTCATGCTTTGCGGCCGATTTTTCGATCTTGAGTTCGCTCGGGTGGAAAAAAATACACTGCACGGAAAGTTCCACGTTCCGAGAAACAATTCGCTAAAAAAAGTTTGAAAATACGGAGCATGCCATGTCGTTGCCCTTCAACGGTGGATTAGGCAGATGAAGAGAAAGTCAGGAAAATTCTCTGGAAGCAAATTTTAATACTGACGCAGAAAAGCAGTTGGCTTTCGGACATTTCAGCTTTGCATAAAACGAAAACCTGTTATGGCTGACACAGAGTGAGCTCTTCAAGATCATTTCTTCACTGATGAGATCCTATTTTTTATTTTTTCTTTCGACAAATAAACTGGTGGAGAAGATACTGGAATGCCCAAATAAAGTATGAATTCGTCAGGCCCTACATCATTTTGCGCTATAATTCCTCGTTTGAAAGTTTTTCGGGAGCTGAATCATATATGTGAGCTCTGTAACTCTTCAAGTGTTCATATTCAATCATATCTAGGTATCTGCGAGGCCGCTTTTTACATATATCTCCGGCCATTGGCAGGTAATCTGCCGTGCTAAGGAAGAACGCCGTATAAACCTTCGAACGATGGCAAATTTCCTCTGGTAAAATACGAATTTACAAGAAAACTTGTGAAAATTTTCCTCCCAATTTTTCAGACAATTTCCAGGCAATGTGATCTAAATTATCAGAAAATTTCAGATAGGAATATTCATCATATGTCTCAAAATTTAACATTTGAAGAGGGGAAATTGTGCAACTCTCGGATGTTCATACGGCGTTTTCCTTAGCACGGCAGTAATATCCTCTACATAACCCCGTCCCCCTTTTTTTGAATCTTACAAAGATGACCAGCCAGTTCCTGGTGTATTTTCTAGAAAATACACTATTTTTAATTGAACAGTCTAAATTATGAGTTTTTCCAATTTGATCAATTTCCGCGCACTTTCTGCTGGATAACATTTGCTTTAGAGATTGGCAGTATCCATTTCCATGAATTCTCTCAACTATGAATTGCCGACTGTCTTGCTGAGGAAAAACGCCGTATGAGCGTTCGAGTATTGCCAAATTGCCTCTCAGAAAATATTTATTCTGAAGACAGGTATGCACACTTTTCCTTAACATTTTTGAACACATTCGATCAAATTACGATCGAAATTGTTTAAAAATCGAAGAAAAAAATTTACAAATATCCCCAAAAATTGGTGATTTCTCATTCTCTCATTTTCTCTATGGACTAAGAGCGGAAATTATGGACTAACTGTCGGGTTTCTCGTGGGTCACCATTAGTTAGTCTATTACCCTCTGGTTTTGTCCATTGCAACCACTTGCTTCCACCAATAGGCTTCCTCCATATTTTTTTGTCTTCTTTGTCTATAGTATTGTCTATCAATTTCAATAATCAGCCCGCTGGTCACTTCAGCGGGCTGATTATTGAAATTGATAGACAAAGCAATAGACAAAGAAGACTAGAAGGAAATGGAGGGAACCTATTGGTGGAAGCTAGTGGTTGCAATGGACAAAGGACGTAGGTAATAGACTAACTAACGGCAAACTACGAGGGACCGGATAGTTAGTCCATTATTTACCCCTTTAGTCTATAAGAACCACCCATTTCAACCAATAGGATCGCTCCACACTCCTCATGTCTTCTTTGTCGAAAGCCTTGTCTATAAAGTTCAATAATCGACCCGCAGCTTCGGTTACACTCATCCAATACGCGCCATCGGCACTTCCAAACCAACATTCTTTTTCCTCCGCGTAACAAACGATTTACCTCCTCCTTCGAACCGGTATCCCTCCTACGATCCCGAAAGACAATCAAACAAAATCCAAGGTGAGAGGGCCGAAAACCCCTATCGAAGCAAACAGCGAATCTCAACGCGGGGCTCCCAACGGGGTTCCAAAAAGAAAATAGAGCCAGGAATTAAACTGCCAGATGAAAGTAAAACCGGGCGCTCCAACCTGCGAATCTATCATTTTACACGGAGAACCGGCAACCGCACGACGGAGCTCGGCTGGACGACGGAGATTACACCGCTCCATTTGTCTAGCCGAGTGGGGTCATGAAAGGGGGATCCGCGGGGGCGGCGGCGGGGGGGGGGGGGTCATAATGAAAACAGGGCCTGGAAAAGTTAATTGCGGTCAAGTTTAATCCTTCGGCTACCTTTAATTGGAACGGGTGAACGTCGGAGGAGGTTAAGCGGGAGATCGCTTCCGCGGAGCTGGGGCCCGAAACGAGGAGAAAAGTAATGATGATGGGGGCGGGAAGTAATGGTGATGGGACCCGCGAAACTTGCCGCGGTGGGGGAGGGTGGGAATTTAAATGAAGAGTGGACATTTGGGACATTTAAACTGTCCATGAAGAGGAAATTGAAGCGTATCGGATCGAGGGTACAAGTCCATTTTTCCATGAAATATTTATCTGTACACCAAATGGATTGCATTTTGCTAAAAGGAACCAAGAGCATTTCAATATTGCTAAGATTGTGCAACTCTTTTCACCTTGGAAATATAAACTGGACGTATTTCTACCAAACAGACCTATGTGGCGATGAGAAATGTGGGGTGTGCTCTTGGAAGCTGCATAAGAAGCAATGTAAAAGTGGGCGTGGTTCCTTTTGAAGAATTGGCAAAGCGGGATATTGCATTCTATCAAACAGACCTATGTGCAACTGAATGCGGAACTCATGAGCCGCGGGCATGGCAAGAGAGCCTTGTGCACAGGGCTCATGAGTTAATGACCACGACTACCGGAACCACGAGGAACGTGACGCGGCGTCCTCCTCCGTTGACGTCACTGGCGCTTTATTATTCTCATTCACTCTTACGCAAAGAGACTAACGAGCACACCCCATATTTCTCACTTCCACATAGGTCTGTTTGGTAGAACTACGTCCAACTGATAATCTAAACAAGTTATAATTTTACTCCCGATCAACTACAAAGTCAACAGAAAAATTATCTTGGTCAATTTAATTTTTTGCACGATTCCAGTAATTTTATCTCGAAGATTGTAAGTTGCACAATCCTAACAACATTGGAATGCTCTTGGTTCATTTTTGCAAAATGCCATCCAAATAGTCTTCTACAGCCGAATTCAAGTGTAGGAAATACAATTTGGAGGTTTAGGGAGTCGAATGGACCCCCCAAAATGTCGAGGGTTTTCAAAAATTGGCTAAAAGTGATGTGCCTATGGCTCATTAGGATTTTTTGCCAGGATCACAAGAGCACAAGGGCACTCCTTGACGAAAATGAGCTAATATTCCATCATAAAAACGCAGTTACCAATACCGATACCATAACCCTTAGGCCCTTCTATAATGGAAACCGATTCTATTCTCACTGAGTAAACCGGAAGTATCATCAATGCGTTAAGGCATCTCTTGAAAATTGCAGAAACACCGCTCGAAACGAAGGGATTCTCTGATACTTTATGAGAAATTCCTGTCGCATAAAATTTAACATCAGGAGTTCCTCTTGATCCATAGTTCTTTTCCGTGCATTTGTCTTCGATCTCGAAACTTCAACACTGAAAAAAAAATCTCGGTGTATTCACTAAGAAATGGGTAAAATTACCAAGAATTCAGGGTTCTATTTGATCTCAGTTTTTTTCTTGGTAAAATTACCATGTATGGAATTGGTAATTTTACCCAGAAATCTCGGTAAAATTATTAAGCTTTCTCGGTAATTTTACTGGACCTTGGTAAATACGCCAATATTTTTTATCGACTATGGTAGAATTACCGAGAAAAAATGGCAAAGTTACCGGGGATTGATTACCGATAAAAGTGGTGTTCTTACCTGGAAAAAACAGTAAAAATATCGGTTTTTAGGTAAGCTCACCCGTCTGTCTTGGTAAAATTACCGATAATTGGTATAAAAAGTGAGATGGTAAAGGTACCAACGGACCTTGGTAAAAACGCCGATATTTTTTTTTTTCAGTGAAGTTTAAAAAATACTTACAGACAGCTGTAATAAGTAGTTTGAACTCGTTGTGATTAAAAAATACGAGGAACAAGATAAATACGTGGAATTTTCTTTTCGAAAATGTAGATACTTTGAGAATATTATTGTCGTGGCAAGTTCAAATTTGCTCTACGTGTCGACCCTTGAAATTCACCATCTTTTACTTTATGTATTATACCCAAAAATCTATGCCACTCGCATCAAAATTCAAAATTACATCCCGTCAAACACCCAACCTCTAAGGTTTGATAACCCGAAAGAAGCTACCAAAATTTTAAAGGCCTTCGAAGAAGTAAATCTCAGAATTTAGGATAGTTCTCTGGTCCCCAACGTAAAAAGCGCGGTTGCTGATCTTCGCATTTAATCAGCTAGCCCCTAGTAGCACAACCCGTTTCACTAATATTTTAGAAACATCTCATAGGTGTCTAAGTTGTGTCATCTCACTGAAACGTTTTAGAAATATTTTTGAAATATATAATTGACACGAAGCTTTGCAGAGGTTTCATTGATACAAATTTGAACCGTTTTAAAAAGGTTTTTTTTTATATTAAAAAAATTAAAATCAAAATATATTAGAAAGAAATTTGAAATAAATTGCGGCTGTAAAAAATAAAACAAAATAGAAATGTTTCAGAACTATCTTGGAAACATTATTCCGAAACCTACGTCCAAACTGTGTACCTAAAAAATATATTGGAAATAAATTTGAAATGTTTTACTTTCAGTTTTTTGATGCGTGATTACCAAAATTTTGAATTGTTTTGAAAACAAATTTAAAAAAAATTTACGCGATTTTTCAGAAATATTTCTAAAACATATCAGAAATATTTCGTATGAATTTAGAAAAATACCACTTCATCTGAAACATTTTTGAAACAAATTTAAAACATTTTGACCTACTTTGATCTTTGTTACGTTGAACTGAGTCAAAATTATTTTCCAAACATTTCTTCTTCATCTCATTAATCTTTGTTAAAACGTTTCCAAAACAAATTATAAATGTCATCTGAAATGGGTGGTTTTAGTTGAAATATTTGGAACACATTTTGAAAATGTTTCAACAAATCCTTTTCAAAACATTTTCAAAATGTCTCTAAAACCTTTTGGAATATTTTGTTTGAATTTATACGTCACTTAAAAATGTTTTTGACACGTTTTAGAAATGTTTCATTGATTAACATAGAAACATTTCTAGGACCTTTCTAAAACTTTTCCTGGTTCAAACTGAATCCACCAGAGGGCGTTAACGTTTAATTTCTCAATTTTACCAAATTTCAGCTTAATTTTTCGTCTCAAGCTATACTTTTTGGACATTTAATTATGTGGAGGTTATAAACACGTTTAATTCCTTGTATGAATCGAGTTCATCTCCATAAAAGCTCATAAGTTATGGATTATCTAGAATATTGAAACCGTACATCGTGCTTTACGTATACTTTTCTAAAGTGAAGGTGTTCTGATCCCTCTGATAGGTTGATAATGATGAAGTGTAACGATTCAGCCTTCAGGCATAGTTGGTATCAAGAGATTCCTGTTGTGATGGTTCTAATTCCACAGCGACATGAGTTATTAAAACAAATGTCTGAAAATTGTTGATACTTAGCCTCTAGTTAACCCTCGAAGAAATACATTTCTGAAACATGCAAACATTTCTAAAACATTTCATAGTGAACAGTCAGAACCTAATTTTCTCAAACACATGTTACAGAAATGTTCCTGAAACCAATCAGTGAAACTTTGAAACATCCTCAATAGGTTTCAGAAACATCTTCCCACGGTGTAGGCGACACAAGAATTTGGGGTGACATAGAGAAGTGTCTGAAACGTGTTAAAAACTGAATGAACACATTCTGAACGTGTTTAATATGTTTCGATGAAACGTAAGAAATATTTTGGAAACCATCGAAATGTTTTGGAAACGTTTCTGAAACAATTTTGTGAGAGCATCAACCACCTTTCCTTTCAAAAATATGTTTCAGAAATGTTCCTGAAACCAATCAGTGAAACTTTGCTACATCCTCAATAGGTATCAGAAACATCTGCATAGGGTGTCAGTTTGACAAAAATTTGGGGTGACATAGAGAAGTGTCTGAAACGTGTTAATAACTGAATGAAAACATTTTGAACGTGTTTAAAATGTTTCGATGAAATGTGTTGACAATGTTTTTTGATTTCAGTGACACATTTTTGAAACATTTTAAACACTAATTGTGCTACTAGGGGCCATAATGCTCCATAGAACTATTCGTCTTGTGTGACAAAATGACAACACGGCTTCGAGTCAAGCAAACTAGAAAACAAACCAGGACGGAAAAGTCATAAAATTGCAGCGGGCGTAAGTTTTACTTGCTTTCGAATGCGCTCGCAATCCACCGTAACAGTGTTGCCGATTTGTTCTCAGAATTGAAAATTTGTGGTGATATGAATTTTTACAGCACCGTTTTGTTGTTTGCACCACCTGACAACCCCGCGACGGGGCTCCCGCCTGAACGATGATAGGTGCCTCGCTGAATGACAGAATAAACATCGTGATTACCTTGAATAAAAACTTGTGCACCGGTTCCCAGCGACGAAAACACCGACAATTGTTGGACAACAGATCTAATTTGTGGTCGGTAAGGATCAAATTTATGGCTGTTCCGGTCTTGAGCTGAGACCTGCAGTGTCGTCTAATTTGAGGAACCAAAAGGGGGATTTAGACGTGAGAAAATCAAATGTCTCGCCAAGTTTCAGGTGATTCGACGGTTGCCATTTTTTGTGTCAGAGCGACGCGACGTGCGATATACCGCATCAATTAGTTCCATAATTTCAGGTACTTGTAATTTTTTTTCCAATTTTGAGATCGCACTTCTGTTGTCATGAAACTAAAGAATGTATGTACCAAATTTGACAAAAAAATTCAACGTAATGAAGGCAGGGTTTTTTTACATGAAAAATATAGCATTCGATACTGATATCGAAACTGTACTCGAATGCACTATCTTTCCTCTGAAAAACCCCTGCCTTTAATACGTTGAATTTCTTTGTCTTCGGTACTTGAATTCTTAGTCTCATGACAACAGAAGTGCGATCTCAAAATCCGAAAAAAATGACAAGTAGCTGAAAATTAACGATTGATGGAACGAATTGATGCGATATATCCCACGTTGCTCTGATGCAAAAAACGGCAACCGTCGAATCACTTTAAGTTCTTAAAAAGACAAAAGGGATATGGAGGAATCCTATTGGGATGGGGTGGTTGCAATGGACAAAGGAGGTAGGCAATAGACTGTAATAGACTGATTAAAGACAGCCCAAGAGATACCCTATAGTTAGTTAATCATTTTCTCCCTCAGTCTATTGGCACTCCGTGGGATCGCTCCCTACTCCCTATGTCTTCTCTGTCAATTGTTTTGTCTATCAATCTCTACAATCGGCCCGAAGTATCCACAAAAATAATTCTCAACGGTTATTTTTATCCATGTCGCAGTAAAATTTGTCCTAGAATGAAGATTTAGAATCTCTCGACTACAAATTGGATGGGTTGTAGGGCTCATTATAAGCGCCTATTCAAAATTTTAGTCCGCGATAAAAATCAACGGTGTAGTGTCAAAGCATGATAGTAAGCACAATTGATTTACATTCTACAGCGAGGAACTACTGATCCTTGTTCATTTTAGAAATAAAGTATGTGCCATTAGTTTCTCTAGGGGAATAGATATTCTTCGACTGACGCTAGAGTTAGTAATTCCTCAGAGTAGGTTAGAATTTAGTCCGATTGTAAAAACTGTTCCTCTACCTGTGATAAGATAAGCCTGCCTCAGGTTTCAAAAAAACCTACGAATCGGTTCTTTTCGCATCATTTCTGAGAGCGTGATACTATTACCGACACGCGACTGAAATGGAACTTTATGACGAGACAAGCCTTTGCTAAAAATGTCATTTTGAGCTCGCAGAAGGTCATAGTGATACAGCATTACAGTGTGAACATTTTTCAGCATCAAAGAACAACTATTTACATTGTACGTAGAGAGTAAAGTTTTTGGGTGATGTTATTTTTTTTGTACAATAAAACATCATTATTAGACTAAATTTGAGAGCCCGTTGGCAAAATCACCAACACTCCCTTTGAACAACTCGAAGGTCACACCGCTATCTGATTTTTAATACATTGCATCTGTTTAAAATGTAGACTGTGCGTTTATGTAATGCTAAAACCAGATTTACACGCAAGCTATGAGTTATTACGGAAGCTTTTCTCATAAAGGAGTTTCCTCTCCACCACATTCCAATGGATTCCACGAGCTCCCTTCAAAAGAGACAACTTTCAGGTAGACAAAAATTAACTTTTCTATCGTGTTTTTTGGATCGGAAAATTATTTTTTTTCCCGTCCTATGTGACTGCTATGCTACCTCCGCCCTTCCTCCCACTGAAGCCGTTCATATCCGCGGTTTTGCACCGCAGGGCACAAGCAACAAATAACTCGCTTCACGTGTCATTCCTGGTTGCCACATCAGTCAGAGATTACTCGCAGAGAATCAGGCGAAAAACGGATTATTTCGGCAAATGAGGCAGCGATGGTGTAAGTTGCTACTTTATTGCAAGCGGATCCAGTTTGGGCGGAAAGTAAGCAAGCCAAAAACCGCTTGCTACCAACATCCTTGGGACATGTCTTCTCCGAGCACTCTGTCAGAAATGTCGTGGAAACATTCCTCAAAAGTCCCCGTTGCCACATTTTTAAAGGCAATTTTTAACAAAATGTTTGTCAGTTAACGATAATCCTGGCCGCAAATTGATTGAATAGCACGCCGCCGTTGGACCATTCGACAGATTTCGAAATAACGCGATTTTTTAAGACCGGGAAGCCGAAAAAATAATGTAAGAATTATCCAGAAAAATAAAAAAATCAGACCGAAATTTGTACATTCAGCCACGAATTGGACTATTTCTATCAAACGAAACTATATGGATTATAACGTGAGACCTGAGACCCATAAGAGTATATGCCTAACAGGGCTAATCCTCCAAACATCAAAAGAGGACATCTTTGTCTAACGACGCGGGCATCTAACTGCAATCAAATCATAGCAAATCACTTGAGCCGTCGATTCACTGTTATTGCGAGACGGAGACAAGATTTACACCTTAATGAAACTTAATATTAAGGACGAGGTTCGATGGCCCATTTCACGTTCAAATTGTTCCTGCAATTTCGATTTTTGACAAGAAAATATACATGACTAGTTGAATTCAAAATCACTTTAATATTATTTTAAAAAATCTAACTCTGTCTAAGAGTCTAAGCAACAAACATTACAAGTTAGCAAACCAGTTCGCCTTCAACTCAGTGCCTATGCAATTTCGGCTACTCTAGAGTTGAAATCTTTGAACAAAATTTGAACACAAGTTTTGACATGAGAATACGTATGACTAGTTGAATTAAAAATTACAGTACTCGTTATTTTAAAAAATGTGAGTCGGTCCAAGAGTCTCATCGACTGACATTACAAGCGGGCAACGGAGTTCGCCTTCAACTCAGCGCCTATGCAATCTCGGCTACTCGGGAGTTGAAATAGTTGTAGCACACGGCAGGACGGGGGCTTCCGATTTCGGCGGTGGTGACGCGACGGGCGACTGGACGGAAACGCGCCCTGTGGCGAGAATGAATAACTGAGAGTCATTGGGGCCTGGAGGTGAAATTTTTGACACAATTGTTGACAGGAGTTTATTTACGACTAGTTGAATTCAATATTATCTTACTCATCATATATATAGGCTCCGAGGCCTCCTAAATTTGCATAGCTGGTAACGCTTAGTTCCACCGTTCTACCGGGCCGATGTTCTTGATTTTTGCGGCTATCGACAGGCAATTGTCTCCAGATGAGCCCTCTCTATTCAGATTTTGAAGATATGACCCAGGTTTTTTTACATTACGCGGTAAAGTTGCGAATTTTCCCATTTAAACAATGTTAATTTATATTTTTTGTCATAGTTTGTTTGAGCGTTCTACTGGACCGATTTCAATAATGTTTGCGGTTATCGACAGGCGACAGTTCCTAAATGAGCCAACTGTAATCAGATTTTGAAGATAAGACCCAGATTTTTTTTTTGTAATTGAGTATACCTGGAAGCTTAGAAAGGGGGCAAAATTTGAAGTAAAGCGGGAAATGTTGAATCTTGGTCTGTTTTGGTAAGGTAAGTGAATCGCAGGTGTGCTCCTTTACTATAGACTATCCAAAAGTAACGAAACGCCCCGTTCCGTTTCGTTTCAGTCCCGGCGTGAAGTTTGAAATAAATGTCAATTTTTTTCACTCGATTCTTATTGGTCCAATCGCTCCCGGTCAGAGACAAATTGGATAAATGAGACAAATTTCTTCATTTTTTTCGGTCGTTCTTTTGCAAAAGCGAGCCTAAGAGAGAGCGAAGCGCTCTTTGGGGGTTGGGCCGCGTAGCGGCCAGGGGGCATTGCCCCCCAGTTATATTATAAAATTTAACTCAGTCAATCTGCGAGTCGAATCGACTAACATTATGAGCGAGCAACCGAGTTCCCCTTCAACTTAGCGCTTATGCAATTTCGGCCTCTCGGGAGTTGAAATAGTTGTAGCACACGCCAGTGCAGGGGCCTCCACCAGCGGTGGTGACGCGACGGGACGGCAACGCGCCCTGCGGCGAGAATGAATAAACGAGAGTCATTGGGGTCTCTGGCGGCTGTCACTCCTGATAAAGAGGCGGCTATCAATTCGCGCGCCGCTTCATGCAAAACGAGTTGTCAACAAAACGTTTACGCCACGTCAACGCAGCGCCTTATGAGATATCCTTATTGGTACCTCTCCGACCAATATTTACACTTGGGTTTCGTCTGATTGCGCCGAGCAAGGATCCTCGTTCCACCAATCAATCACAGATATATATATCTCTGCTTTTCCCCCGCCCCCCTCCCACAGAGAGGGATCCCTCCGACCACCTCTTCGCCACTCCGGAATATTCTTTTCTGTTTCGCGCACATTTTAACAGCGCTCATTTGGCTCTTCGTTTTTTTTTAGGGGGGGGAGGGGGGCCTCGTTTGCAGAAAATATAACAAGAAACAAACGTACTTAACCCTCTATGGCATGTATTAATGGAGATGTTGCATGTGTGAGGAATTTGCGATTTGGCTGTTGATTCTTACGCAAAAGTTCCCGAGAAACACGATAGTGCCATTGGTTTTCTCTGAAATCAACTCCCAAGCTCAAAAAAAGCTCTCAAGTTGAGGCGAAAATGGAGGAAATATCCCACGCTATCCTGAGAGTCCACATCTACATCAAGACAAACTCTCCATGCAAAGATAGGGAGCAAATACATTAGCAGTGATGCCGTGTTTTCAGTTTTGGAGTCCCCAAATAAAGTGGCAGCCCTGTCAGTGTATTTGCTCCCTATCTTTGCATGGAGAGTTTGTCTTGATGTAGAGGTGGACTCTCAGGATAGCGTGGGATATCCCCTCCATTTTGGCGTCAACTTGAGAGCTTTTTTTGAGCTTGGGAGTTGATTTCAGAGAAAACCAGTGGCACCATCGTGTTTCTCGCGAACTTTTACGTAAGAATCAACAGTCAAATCGCAAAGTCCTCACACATGCAACATCTCAATTTTGGATCTCATATTGTAGGGGTCACTAATTTATTATTTAGCTTGCGTAAAAAAACATGGGGTAAAATTTTTTGTTTAAAAAAATTTAAATTTCAGGGAATCAGATTTACAAAAAAAAAAAAACAAAAAAAAAAAACTGATGAACTAAAATACTAAATTTGCAAAATCACGCCACAGAGGAAAGATTCAATTTTTAAAAAAAAAAACCCAAAAAACGTTGTCACGAATTCATGACGCTAAGCCATAGAGGGTTAACTTAAATAAAAGGACAAACTCGCTAGTTGATCGAACTTGATGCCTGTATCTTTTCCTGCGCCATAACATCAAGAGCCTACATGCAGCTGAGTGAGTTGATAGTCAGAGAAATGAAATTATTATCACATACTTCTAGCTATGGTAAAATGAATTGGAACTTTCGCTGGCAGGATTCGATTGCATGCAAGGGAGAAAGATGATGCCAGTGGCATGGCGTGAATTGCGATATATCGATTGATCTGTCATTTAAACCTATGGAAAAGGATCGATAGACAGGATGTTGGCTAGAAACACCTTAATAATCGATTCTTTACAATGCTTCATATGGGGAAACATCCATGATCGATCATTCACGCCTCGTCACTGGCCCTACGTCACGCGCAAGTTTTTTCATTAGGCTCAGAACTTCTCAAGCAGCTCGGTGTGGTGGTGGGGGGGGGGGGGGGGGGCACGCTCAGCAAAAGAGCGCTGCCACTTGGTGACTTGATTTCAATTTATTCACGTCGCAACAGGAAATATAAGACGGATTGTTCCAAAAAGGGACGACTCTTCTGACGTAAATAGTCATACACTGAAAAATAAATAGTATCGATTTTACCATACTCCGACACAAAGATCCGACCACGGTAACAAATACCAAACTCTATGGTAGAATGTACTATATTGTGGTATTACCAGAGTTCTGATGAATTCTACTATAAGTCTGGTTGATTTACTAAATATTATCACTATGTAAAAAACAAGGAGACTTATAGTGGCTGTAAACATACTTTTTTCAGTGTAGTTGCTGATACGATGATTATAGAGATTTCGTATAACAAGTGGAATATTATTAAATTTAATCCGTGAAAAGTTAATATTAATACTATTCATATTATGAATAAGATTTCTTATAAATTTTAGTCTGATTAATTTTAACAAAAGTTAAAATAAAAATAATTCACATTGTTAAATTAAAAGTTCAAAATGATAGTTCGTCTCCTCACAGAATATCTAATTTTGCCTACTTCTTGTTTCTGCAAATTTAAGAATAATAAATAAAACAATTAAAATAACTATCTTCCAATATATTTTAAAGACCCCGCTTTATTGTCTACTTTTCGTTCCAAAAGTTTTTTTAGAAATTCAACGCTCAGATTTGCCGAATGATAACCGATTACCAAAAAGTTAAGCAATAGGCTCGGCGGACCAAACCTATTTTGCAAAAATCACTACATTTATGGACGTATTCATATCAAAAGGAACTATATAAATTGTTACATGAGCCCTGTCATGCATGCACTCTTATGTTTATCAGTGCCATGTCAGAATAGATATAGTTTCTTTCGATTTAAACTTCCATACGTCCATGTAAGACAAATGAAAAGAAACACAACATGGAAAAAGAGCAAGTTAAAGGACACATGTTGATGACGGCGCAGAGATACAACTATTCGTACTTGATGGATGTCCGTGTAGTATCTGAAAAATTGAAGGCGCGATGGTGTGAGGTGTGATCTCCAATGCTCAGTGACAAGCTAGGTGTCGCACAGATTCGGGAGAGAAGTTAAAACGCGAAGCTCGTATTGAACATATTTATGCTGAAAGGAACTATAGGCATAGGGATTTCGTGTAATATAGTTCCTTTTAGCATAAATACGTCCAATTTGTCTCTCCTAAACGTGAAGATAAAAAAGTTCATCACTCTTTGCTCTTATATCAGCGCCAATGAAGTAACTCATGTCTCTAGACGCATTTAGTGTGACGTCACATCTCGATTTAATTTCAATATCGCGAAAGTCGAAATGTGCCCCAACAAACGAACACAACGTTCGTCCAAAGACTAAGTACTAAGTCACGAGTTATTATATTATCAATTCGTGTGTATGTGGTCTCAAACGTTTTGGAACATAACTAGCTTTTATAATTTTACGGTCTCATGGATTAACGTTTCAGTTTCGGGCTTGTCTTAGCATTCTTTTATCAATTGTTCATTTTGGAGGTTATGTTTGTTTGTTGGGGCACATTTCGACTTTCGAGATACCGAACCAACAATATTGCTCCGTGACGTCACCACTAAATGCGTCTATTTAAGAACCAGTGGCATTGCGTGCTTTGCGATCAGTCGATATTTCCCCATTTGAAGCTGCGGTAAATAATCGATTCTTAAGATTTTTGCTGCGAACACCCTGTTAATCGATACTTTTCCATGGGTTTGAATAGCTGATAAATCGATATATCGCATAGCACGCCACGCCACTGTTAAGAACGGCAACCCCGAGGTGGATTCAACAAGGCGAGCCTGCCTGCACCTAACTCATTTAAATACAACAGTCAAGTTCCAAGTCGCTGAAGCTACCCCTTGAAGTTGCCTCCCACCCCTTCTCAATCCTGATCACGTTCCTGATGAACTTATCGTATCTAATCCAGGATCTACGGCTATGTCCCGCCGCCAAACTCTCGAACTTTGATTCATCAAGTTTGATCAACTTTCGTTGCAAGCTTTGAAAAAAAGGCAAGGGGACGAGTCAATGACATGTATGTTGAAAAAGCTTCTGGAGCAGTTTGGCTCTTGAAAGAAATATGTTTTAAATGCACTGTTAGACATCTTGGAACAAAGTAGGGGTTTTCTAAGGAAATGAGCTGTTAAATTAATTATAGACCTTGATTACGGCATTAGAGAGGAAAGCATAGAGAAAATCTGAAAAAAGTCAAAACTGCTGATTTATATTTCCTGAGTGGATTTAAAACAAGGTGTCAAAAATGCTCATTCCCTGATTTTTACCTGATTTTCAGGAGCTCATTTCTTGAAGAGAGACCAAAGTTTTCTGCTACTTCCACATAAAATTTCTTAAAGAAAACTAAATGGTTCTGCGGAGTTCTAGTTATGAATATCAATTTTTTTTCATTTTTCAGCCAATTATTGGCACACATTCAAATTTTCAGTAGTAGAAGCTTTCCTGATGTTTATATTATCTGGTAATTAAAAGCTGCCTTATCAGTAAGATGATTTGAGGGTTCAAGTATGCCATTCAAGAGGTCAAAAACAGCAACTGAGGTACAATGAACGTGAACCTCAATGAATAGATACTTCAAATTTCTTTAGAATTTGAAAACAAAATGGTCTCTAGGCGGTAGACGTAGAGATTCCCGGTTTCTGGACGAGATTTCATGGTTTTTTTTATTACCCCTGAATTTTCCATTCCTTGGTGAGTTCCGGGGTTTTTTCCGGTTCTAGACACCACAATTTTATAAAAAGACAAGAGAGAGAAAACTTCCCAAAAAAAGTTCCAGGTGTATCCGTAACTTCTCCGGGAGAAATCACCGGAACAATCCGCGTCTAGAAAACACGCTTTTCCAAAGGAATTCTCCGCGAACGAATCGATAACATTGTGTGATGGTGACATTGAGGGGCAGGACGAGAGAACAAAAGCCGAAAAGGCAGCGCAAAAAAGGGAGAGCCAGATAAGAAGTTCCACTTTATGCCGGGATAGAAAAAAGCAGACAGGGCAACGCAAATAACGATAAAGAATCATCTCTGCAATAAACACGAGTCAATCACGTCGTTTCTGCGGTGGGTCCCAGATAGGGGTCTAGGAGAGTTTCAGCTTTCTCCCAACTCATTTTCCCCCGTCAAATAAATAAAATTAGACCTCCACAGAAACACAGGATTTCAAAGTTTGCGGGGTGAAAGTTCCTTTGAGCCCCTCGCTCTTTCCCCGAAAAGTAAATTTATCCGCCACCAGTTTGCGCTTAGGTACCTTCTCTAACTCTCGATTTTCCTCGGAAAGAAGTACAATAGGCAAGAGAATCATTGAAATGAAACCTCGGTGATTCTTCACCACTTAAGGACGATTTGATGGTCAATCAAGCAACTGATGATTTCTGGGTTTTAGGGCATTACTTAAGAATTTACGCGTACATTACTTTACGTCATTAAAATTAATTACATTAATACAATTAAACACATTAAATTTAATTGGAAAATTAAATTTTTTAAATGAAAACGGTTGTGCGAATTTCTCTGCAAATTTCAGTGAATTTTCAGCATAGTGCGAGGCAAATTCCTTAAAATATTCCAACTTATCCATACAATCGTTTTCTTGTAAAAAATTAAACGACCATTTAAATCTGACAATAGCTGATGTGGCTTGGTTCGTTCCTACTAAACACGGTCCATACATGAATATACAAATAAATTAATCCATTTACGCCGAAGGTATGCGTCGTTATTCCTAGCAACGGGGAAGGCTGAAGGCGGAACCAAAGCGAAGGATCACCGCAGCTCCAAAACCACGACTTTGAACTCCAGAATCCGCGTCATATGCACTTTAATCCGGATTTCAGCCCTCCGTTGCCAAGATTAATATTTAAATAGATGTTTTGTACGCACGCTGTGAGTATATTAATGTTCGATCTTCAACATCTTCCTGGTTGCTAGACGCGCATGCGACTGCGAAACGCACCTCAACAAAGTCAAACCGCAGCTGAGCGCGGATGAACCGAATTTAGCCTCCAGTTAAAATGCGACTTATGTATTTTGGATGCAAACTCATATCGGCAGTCTGATCGGGGGCCCGGTTTAAATGGGACGGATGATCCTGTTTTGGGATAAGTACACGCGGGGTCATTTGCGGCAGTCACAAAATCCAGGATTCATTTCATTTTGAATATAGCGTACTCGGAAAAAAATAGATTGCGGATTTAGCTTCTTCAGTCCAGCCGTTTAACCCTGGATCACCCTGTATCCTTGGTAAAACTTGTACTAAACCAAGAACCTCGCCCCTCGATTTGTAACATTGCAGATTTGCTGGGACGTTAAAATTTGTTTTAAAGGATAAATGGACGGCATCAACCAGACACAAGAAGTAAGAGAGCAGAATCAGCATAAAAAAGGCCTACGATGAGAAGAAAATAATGAAGCACTAAACTTTGTGTTTTTTTTATTTAATTTCCTTGTAAAAAATAATACATATTAAGCACTTTCGAGGCGTTGTAATAACTTTTGTCTTTTGCAGTAATTGAATGTACCCGAGTTGAAGGTCTCCGATTGGTCACGCAAAGCTCGGGGACCGATCGCGAAGGAGTCAGGTTGGGTTATGTTAGGTCACGCAACTAAACTAACTCTCGGGCAAAGCGGGAAGTCTCACTCGAATTGAAGGCGCCCAATCCTGAATCTGCGCTCACTACTTCTGCAAATTCAATCGATCTAATTTCCTAAGGTCTTCATATCTTTAATAGTATACTATATAGACAGAGATGCTTTTTAAAAAATACGTCCAACATGTTTCAAATGTACATTTTACAATGGTGGAAAGCTAATTTAACCACGGTGGTTAAATTAGCATTATTGAAACATGTTGGACACTTTTTTCACTACAAAATTGTTTAATCAGCAATTCTATTTTTTTCCGTGTATGTTATGAAACTGGGGTATGAAATTACGTCCCTCCTGTTTTTATAAGTTTTGAAATGAAAAGCTGGAGCATATGCGTTTTTTCTTCTTTTTTCGAAACGAACTTCATACATCGTTCTCCTTAAGGAAGAACGTAACTACATTTCCATGCTGCCAAATTTCCCCTCGCAATTTGGATTTTCGCCAGAAGAATCTTTGGCATTTCTAACCAGAAATCTCACTGATTTTTTCTCTGCTCTCATTCAAAAATCAGACAAATTTTGGGGGGAAATGATACGAGTACATTCTCGTAAAAAATTGAATTGTTTGAGTCAATTCGGCAACCTCGGAATAGAGTTACGT
Source organism: Bemisia tabaci (assembly GCF_918797505.1). NCBI lineage: Eukaryota > Metazoa > Arthropoda > Insecta > Hemiptera > Aleyrodidae > Bemisia > Bemisia tabaci. Next base: position 29,534,607 of record NC_092802.1, read on the forward strand.
TCCGTCGTCCGGAGAACGACCAATGAGGAGAACCCTTAACACTACGCCCTCCCTTGGATTCGGAAATGCCGAATTCCTTAGAGTAACTTATGGTTTCGGTCGATTTGATCAAACATTTGGTCGATCAACCAAGTCCCTTTGAACTTGTTAGGTAGGTGTGTAGCCAAAGTGCTAAAAAATATGCAAGCGTTTACTTAAATAAAATGTTTTATTGATATGATTTTTGGTCAAAGCTTTTCGGCACAATTTGTGGCTTGTCTGACATAAGGGTGTAACTACACTCTGCAATGAACCCTGTCTTCCATACAATGCAATGCTTTCCCGGGCTCATCTCAATGTGTAGTTACGCCTTTATGTCCGCCAAGCGATGAATTGTACACAATTTTATATCAGCCATCGACCGAAAATATATCAATAAGCCATTTTATCTAAGTAAACACTTGCACATTTTTTATCACTTTGGCTACACACCTACCTAACAAGGTAAAGCACAAAAACATAGCCCGGATATACGAATAAAGAAGGAGATTTAATTGAAATATGGGTAAACAAGGCTAGAAAATTATTGAAACACTAAAAGGCAGGACGTTTCGAGCTGTTACCAGCTCATTCTCAGCTGCAAAAACACACAAAAACAAGTAAAAAATTGAGTGGCGACCTCTGACCCCAGCCGTTAGAGTGATTGCGTGATAACGGCTGGGGTCAGGTTGCCACTCAAATTTTTACTTGTTTTTGTGTGTTTTTGCAGCTGAGAATGAGCTGGTAACAGCTCGAAACGTCCTGCCTTTTAGCGTTTCAATAATTTTTTAGCCTTGTTTACCCATATTTTAATTAAATCTCCTTCTTCATTCTACCTAACAAGTTCAACTAAGTGCTACTACCAATATGTTACAAATCAAAAAGTCGTTCTGGTTGATCCGACCAAAAAAAGTAACTCAAAGTAGCCCAAAGTAACCACGAAAATGAAAGTTTTTAACGGTGTGGCGTTTGTTGCAGGTTCAGTTGCGTAGGAGCCACAGGGTGTATTTTCCCAACACGCTGAATTGATTCCAGGGCGAGTGGTCAACCCGGCAACCGCAGGGAGATTTACTCGTCAATTGAGTGCCTCCGTCTGCGGTGCACAGTTAGAGGGGCACTTACGGAAAATTATATTTTTCCTGGATATTCATATGGAAATCACGCCGAGACCTATTCGATACCCGCCCGATAGGGCGCGCTGCCTGCCAGATGGTCCGCGAAACCCGCGAATATCCCGCGCGAACACGAGCACTTCCGCGCGATCTGGCGGCGGCGGTCGGGATTTGGGTTCGCGAGGATGGAGAGCGATTTAGAAGTGCTTTACGACCTGTTGGTGTGCGCGAGATTTACTCCTTGGCCGTTGAGAACAGTGGTGTGTCGTGCTTCGCGATAAAGCGATTGATCTGCCGTTTAATCCAACGGGAAAGAATCGCTTATCGCGAGGATCTCAATAATCGATTCTTTGCCATAGCTTCAAATGGGAGGATATCGATAGTCGATTAATCACGCCTCAGAGCTGGTTGAGAACAAGACGTTGACCTCTCAAGACCGTCGGGTTGAACGGCGTTGGCAGGTTTAGTGCCTCTCCATAAAGTGAGGGTGGGGGGGGGGGGCTATTTTCCCTCCTATTCTCGATCCTGTGGGCGGAGGATGGGGTGGGTAGGTGAGACGAAGAGGAGTGAAAATTCGCTCTGGGGTATCGTTTCATTTTACAATGTGCTTTGAAATGTGTGTGCAACAATGCAAGATACTCGATGACTACTCTTGTGTGTTGAGGCAAGAGAACATTATGATTAAAGGAGGGGTATCGATAAGGGCCGATTTTGGCCCCACTCTAAAAAATCATCTCAACCCATATTTTAAGTACCCTAGGATAGATGCATTCTGGCGCAAATGTGTTTGCGATTGTGCATCGTTTTCTTGCCAAAACAGCTGACTCAATTTTCGGCTAAAAAATGGTTTTAATTTTATGACGAGCCCAAAAAAGCTTAGCTTCATAAATACGGGAGCATCATAAACGTAATTTTTTGCGTACTTTTCAATGAAACAGGCGAAAATTGTATTAACCCACTTTTAGTGGGTCATTCTGGACATTTTCAACGATTTTTGGGCTTTTTTCGCATGTGCATTTTTACAGTTTCAACGTTAGTATGCCCTTTGCAACCACTTGCGTCCACCAATCGGATCGCTCCATTTCCTCTATGTTACATTTGTCTACAGATTTGTCTATCAAATTCAATAACTCGCCCGCTGTCTGCTGTTCCAGCCAAGACCAACTTTTAAATTACTAAAAGGCATGCAGCCTCGCTGAAATCGAACGACCGAAGTCACCCTTGAAAAGTTTCAGAGCCTCGGGGACTTGGGCCGAGACGGAATCCGGGCTCGACAGCCGGAAGTTGGACGTCGATTCCAGCCGCGGCGATTTCCGCGCGGCGCTCGCCCGTGATTGCCCGGCGACGCGACCGGAAACCCCGGCAGACACGGCGCAAATTACGGCCTTTTCGCCTTTTTCAGCCGCGGCCCCGCGCTGCGGCTCATGATTACGTAAATACGTTATCCACTTCAAAGGTTACGCAACGAATCGGAGCCAGCAACGCGGGCGCCTCCCCCGCCTCTTCGGCAGAAACAACGCCGGAGAATTCCGCCGTTGCCGAATTAACGAATTTATTCGGTAAAAACTGTACTGGAAAAAAAAAAAAAAAAAAAAAAAAAAAAAAAAAAAAAACACATTGGATCTAGAGTCCAGACTCTTGAAAACATTGACAAGAAAAAATACGCTTGATTCAATCAGATTTAAGCTTAAATCAAAAGGAAATCCGCTCAAATTAAGAGGCTTGGTTCTTGATTAAAGCTTAAATCTGATTTAATCAAGAGTATTTTTTTCTTGTAAAACATTGACAAGAAAAAATACGCTTGATTCAATCAGCTTTAAGCTTAAATCAAAAGGAAATCCGCTTAAATGAAGAGGTTTGGTTCTTGATTTAAGCTTAAATCTGATTGAATCAAGAGTATTTTTTCTTGTCGATGTTTTTAAGAGTCTGGACTCTAGATCCAATGTGTTTTTTTTCCAGTGGGCCTCCATACTGCAGGCTGATTACTGAAATTGAAAAACAAAGTGAATGACAACAAAGACAAAGGGTCGGTCACCAATGAATCCAGCGCTGTAGGCTCTTGGACACCTAAAATGTTTTTTTTTTTTTTTTGCCGGTTTGCTCTGGAGACTTATAGCGGGCTGATTATTGAAATTGATAGACGGAACGATAGACAATACAAGCCATAAACGCCCGAAAAAAGACGTGGGGGTAAAGTCCTATTTTGAAAATTTCTAATTAATCGTGGTACGGCCCCAACAAAGTCGGTAACTAAACCAAATGTTGCGGCGCTACCCCACTTGCGTTGCGGAACTACCAAATTAATGGGAAATGTTCGCATCATCCAGCACATTGAAGTATTGCCACACTTTTAGGGGATAACCACGAACAACTTTTTTTCTGTGACGATTATATTTTCCCGATTTGAATAAGTCGTTAAGTTTTGACAAAACGCATCTTTAGAAAACTTCTTTGATGAAAAATGTACCACTCTCTCCTCCATAACACGGTCTCGTAATTTAAGTAATAAACTTGGGATATCCATAGAATCTAATTCAATGGCTGCGTTATCTTTCTGATTTTCGACAGAAAACGGAATCATTGTTCCTTTTTCAAAATTTAAAGTAAGAGTAGATTTATATTGTTAAACGCGTCGAAAACTAAGAGTTTCCTCAAAACCAGTTGATTCTTTTCCTTAGAACTGGCGAAAGAATCGTATCCCTAATTTGCTGTAGTGCATCACTGCTCTCATAGTCTCAATTGGGCTGATTATTGAAATTGGCAGAAAAGCGGTAGACCAAGAAAAAAACAAGAAAATGGAGTAAACTTATCGGTGGAGGCAAATGGACAAAATAGGTAAGTAAATAGACTAACCGACAGCAACCCACGAGATTTCCTATATTTATGGTTCGTCATTTCTCCCTTAGTTTAATGAGAACCACCTGTTTCAACCAGTGGGATCGCTTTATTTTTTGTTCATCCTCTTTCTCTATCGCTTTGTCTATAGATTTCAATAATCGGTCTGCAGGACTATCCAAAAGTTTTCTGAGAATTATAAAACTAAATCCGAGGAAATTCGACAACGTAAGAATGCTCATACGGCGTTCTTCCCGGACAAGAATCGGGATCGATTTACGTTCAGGTTGAGCCGAGTAATCTTGTGACGCGCCAGGCCGGGGGCTAGAGGAGGGAAAAAACCTCGCGGAGTCGTGTGGAGGGGGACGGGAGGGAGGAAGTAAGTTGACATTTTCACTCACGTAATAACATTGGAAACTAAGGATTCCATTAAGTAGTGCTTTGACGGTCCTGTTCCTCTATCTACTCTTCCCCCCCGCCCTCCACCACACACCCGGCCCAGCGGTGGTAGTGCATCAAAGTCGTTGCCGATATTTTTCATCAAGGTTCACTTATGGGTTACTCGAAGATTGTGCCCCCGAGTGGGGTCAGTTCTGCGGCAGTAGCGTGGCGTGAATTGCGATATATCGATTGTTATGCCATTTAAACCTATGGTAAAGAATCGATTATTAAGGCGTTCGCTGCGAACACCCTGTCTATCGATCCTTTTCCATAGGTTTAAATGGAATAACAATCGATATATCGCAAAGCACGCCACGCCACTGTCTGAGGCTCCGCCGATGTTTTCTGACTTGAAATTTCTGAGGAGTGGAACTGACACGGGGCACAGTGGATCGAGTCAATGGGTGAGGTCGAACAAAATTTAGGAACTTTCAGAGCTTCTAACTCCATTTTTACAAAACTTTGAGATTTTAAAAGTGTTTCCATTGGTTTTCGGGCGAAATTTTCTTGTAAAGACACCACTTGAAATTGAATTTGTGACAAAATAAATAATAAAATTTGAAATTTCAGCGAAATTAGATCGTGTTTCTCGCGAACTTTTACATAACAATCAACAGTCAAATCGCAAATTTTTCACACATGCAACAATGCAACATCTCCATTGTACTTGGTCGTTTCTCACCTTTCTCTCACGAAAGAATGTAACTGCATTTCAATGCTGAAAAATACCACTCACCGATCGCATTTCCATGAGGAGATTCTTGGCCATTTCTTACTGAAAATTTCACTAACTTTTCACCTGATCTCAATTAAAAATCAGATAACATTTAACAAATAATGAATTGATATATTCTTGTGAGAAATTGAATTTTTACAGTCAATTTTGCAACATTGGAATGTAGTTACGATCATTCGCTCAGAATACGATCATGTTGCAGATAGGATATACGACTACCTTGCCTAATACGGAACGATGTATTCGTTTTTACTAGTTCGATACAAAATTCGTCGATATTCGATTTACGTAACGGTTTCTGAGAGCTTTATGGATACTAATTGAAATTTTCCCGATATCTGGAGTACTTGTTGCTGACAGTTTTACATTTAGAAATTCTAAATTATACCTGACTTTAGTTTTGAAGTTTCTTATCTCTTTAGTGACACATTAGAAAACCACAGAGGAGCTGTCTATCGCACGGAATGATAATCTAATTCAATGGTCAATCCTCATAGATTGGTGAAGAATAAGTAGCAACTTACGCATTACAAAATCTTTAGTAACCCAATGAACGCAATAGTTGCTCAACATTACCTGCTAATGCCTCCATTAATGGAACTTAGCGTACCGTCTAAGTGACCTAGGTTTCCCTACAATATAGAGATATAGTGAGATACAATAAGAATACAAGGCCTGATAGCTTTTAAAGGAACAATTTTGTATGGAAGAATCCTCTGATCTTCGTAAAATTGCCATTAATCATCCGAAATATTCTTAGAAAGTGTTAGAAAGTTTAAAACTCGACGAATGTCGCATTTAACTGTGGGGTAGAACTGTGTTATTTTGATGCTAAACCGGCTTGTTCAATGGCAGGGTCTGGATACAACTATTCGTGCTCTTAGGATGTCCGCGTTGCATACCCGGAAAATTGCAGGCGTTTTGTTTTTCTGAAGCATAACGTATGGCTGCAGTTGTTAGTTCTCAAGGGTTTTCCTTGTTGCATTAACTCTCGTGTTTGTCATGAAATCTTCGACATTTGGGCGAGTCACGTAGCACAATGGCAGCGTTGCCATGTGGTGCATATTTCCGCTAATCATCTCCCGAAAACCTTTTCAGAAAGGAATTGAGAGCGTTAATCCCGCACATCGTGACCAGTGAAATTTCCGCGTTTGGCGCTTTGCGCTGAGAATCCTTTGTGATTAGAACTTTTATCACATATCATGCCAGAAAAAAAAAATCTGAAAAGCCAGGAAAAATTCAGAGATTTTTATGTTCAATGTATCGGAGAAGTCAGGGAATTTTTGACTCTAAGACATTTTGTCACCCTTACAAACAGCAATAATGATCACTATAGGTCATGTTCCCTCTCGTTTATTGTAATATTTATTTGGTTGTGAGATTTTATAAGACTTACATTTGCGTGAACCATAGATTGTTTTGCAGCATCATTTTTGAAAGAGAATAGTTACCCACCTGCAAAGAAAAAAAAAAACAAATTATTAAAAATGACGCTCTCCATACAAACTACAAAAAAAAATATGGTGAAATTAAAGGGATACGGTTTTGGCTGTACTAACGACATTACAGAAAGTGCGCTCCAAAAATGATTAGAAAAAACAATCCCTAAAGTTTAAAATTTGCAAAAATCTCTGATTTAAATAAATATTTGATACACAAAGATTGACACTTGTTTTTTTTTTAAGAAACTTCTTTTTGGTGAAATATTTTTTTTTATCAGATAACTTCTTTTATCGACAAATTTTCTTAATTTCAAGGAAAATTAAATTTTTTATCAATGACATCGTTTCCTTGTGAATTAAAAAGAAAAGCAAAAAGCTCATTTTAATTTAAGATCGTTATTTCACTCAAAAAAATGTTTGTTCTTCGAACAAATTTTCTTTGAATAAAATTGAACTTCGTTTTATACTAGAAAAAAAAAACACATTGGATCTAGAGTCCAGACTCTTGAAAACATTGACAAGAAAAAGGACTCTTAATTCAATCAGATTTAAGCTTAAATTAAAAGGAAATCCGCTCAAATTAAGAGGCTTGGTTCTTGATTTAAGCTTAAATCTGATGGAATCAAGAGTATTTTTTCTTGTCGATGTTTTTAAGAGTCTGGACTCTAGATCCAATGTGTTTTTTTTCCAGTGTAATTCACATGAAATGTTTATTTAGAGGTTAATCAGTGCGATTTTGTGCCCTTTCCACCACACATACTTCAAATACATAACTTGTCTCCTGAATTTGTAGGGAGGAAGTGATCCACTTGGCATCGGTGGGTATTCGTTGCTTTTCCCGTCGCGTTTCAGCTAGCTGTCAATCTCTTGCACTTTCGCTCACCACGTAAAGAAGCCACCAACTGCTGACAGCGTGCTTTTGCCCCCTGTTTCTCATTAAAGCTCCATCTATATTGGATGAGCCACGGTGCTTGGTGCGTTTCTCTGCACTGCGGTCATAATGCTAGGCCTGGAAACTAACCCTTCTCACATGAGATCCTCTCGCACCGGCGAATCATGCCTTTCCTTAGAATGGATTTTCCAGTTCGCGCCATTTACGAGGACTTGTTTGTACTGCCGTTCTGAGGAAAAACTCCGGATGAACAGTCAAGAGTTGCCAGATTTCTCAAGATAAAACATGCATTTTTTATTTATGCTATGCATATTTTTCAGGGTGTCTATATAGTGTTTTTTATTTTTGAAAAATCCTGATATTTTCCTGATATTTTCCTGATATTTTATAAAAAATTCCTGAATTTTTCATTTTCAAAATTCCTGATATTTTCCTAATTTTTCTCGACTCCTGGCACGGTAGGTAAAAGGCAGTAAGACATTCTCCGCTGAGGAGATTCGCGCAAGAAATATTTTTGATAAAACGTCCGATATTTTCGATTTTCCTGATTTTTTCCTGATCCGCCAAAACTCCTGATATTTTCCGATTTTTCCGGTTTTTCCTGATGCTAGACACCCTGTTTCCTTGAAATTTTCAGATATCTTCGATTAAGTTGCGTACAAAATTGTCTGAAAAATATGAATTAAGATGTATAACAGCTTTTTTTGAAAATGTGTATTATATCGGAGAAAAGTTGACAACGCTTGAAGGCTCATACGGCGTCTTTCCGTAGCATGGCTGTATAGCCGTTCGAGAGAAAAGGAACCTCAGGGTGAGAGAGCTGTTACTATGAACTCTAGTCTGACAGACTCAGATTGTACACGTGTTGAATAAGGTTGCAATGGAAATTGGAGGAAAGCGGAAAAGCGAAAGAAAAGGGGCAGGAAAAAGATGAAGTAAATGAAAAGGAAGAAGAGGAAGATAAATAGAAAGAGGATGAAAAGGAAGAAATTAAAAATGATGAAGAAGACGAACGGAAAGAATAAGGATACGATGAAGAAAGAAGAAGGGAAGAAGAGGAAGGAGGAGGAAGAGAATAAATAGAAAGAGGAAGATAATTAGGAATTGGAAGGAGAAGAAGATAATGAATACAAGAATAAGAACAAGAAGACAATATATGGACGTAAAGAGAAGAAGAAGGAGGAGGAAAATGAAAATTCAGAAAAGAGGAATAGGAATGAGAAGAATGTGCATAGGAGTAGAGAGACGGATAAGAATACGAATACAGGTGGGAAAAAAAAGAAAAGGATAAAAAATGTGTGGGTATTATCAGTTCTGAGTTAAGCCTTAGCGTCTGATATATTATTCATAAGGTACCAGGTGTGGAGACTGGACTCTGTTGCGAGCATAGTGCGCATGCCATTTTTCTTTAGGCAACACGCTCATCCATAAAGTACGAATAGTTGTATGCAAGCGCCTGCTGAGAATTGACGCTTTCTATATTGAAACGATTGACGTTTTGAGAGGAATACTCTGCTCATCGAAAATATTCAGGGGTGGCTTCGGGTAGAGGAATGAGAGAGAAAAATAAGATGAATAGAAATCAGAAGAAGAAATAAAAGGGAACAAAAAACTTGTATTTTAGTATTAAGCGCTCAGCCGATAGGCGGCGCTTTTTGATTTCGATTTGCCACTAGAGCTCTAGTATAGTAGGGCGCTCAAGCGATCAAATGGCGCACCAACTCATCGATGCACGAAACGCCATTTTTACTTTTTTTTTTTTTGATTACCTCATTATGCCTCTGTGAATACGATTAAATGCAAATTAGCGTAAGAAATAAATAACAGTCCTAAAACTCTCTTTGCTATGCGGTTTATAGTTATCCTATAATTACTTCTGAAAGTTCAAGATTCGCGTTCTGTTTTCCGAAAACTTTTCCACCGGTGATAACCTTATTCGGAGACCTTAGTAGAATTCGCCTACATCTAGGTTATGTGTCTTTGACCTAGGTACTGGAGAGTATTGCCATCCTTTTGCCCTTCTCTGATTGGTTCATGAGTTTTGGCGTCTTTGGCCCTCTTCTGGCTTAATAAGATCAATGTTCATTTTCTGTAGGTACATAGCCGCGATTCAGATTCAGATGACACTACTCTCCCGTATTTGCTTCTCGCGTCTCGCTTACTCCTTTGTGTTTTCATATTTCGTCCATCTCCCTCCATCCATAATTAATTCCATAATCCATCCGCCTCGTTTAAGATTGTGTTGTGAAATTTAAGATTGTGAAATTGTCTGAAATTTGAAGCATAATATTTTGGAATTATTCAAAGTATGTCGTGTCTTGTCTTCAGACTCGTTCTGCCCACCTCGTGAAGTTTGTGAAAGTTTCTGAAGTATAATGCTGTGAAATTATTTGACCAATTATCATGCTACCTCAGAGACTGTTTTAGTGTTTTTGGGTTAATTAAAGTATGTCAGGTAGGAGATCTGCCATTTGCGATACATGCAAAATGCTTCATTATACTAGTGTACCACAGTTGTTCTCAAGCACCAATTACAACACGGTTTGCATTTTTATGCTGAATAGCATAGATAAACGACTGGAGCATTTTGCGCAGCTCAAGCGCAGGGATTTGTACCTTCGTAATTGTCACCACCTCATCGCTGCAAATTATGAAAAGGACCGCTCGAGTGTATCCTTGATCATAGAATATCTGTTATTCTCAAAGCGATGTCGTCATCACATCCCTGTCAGTTCACAACTTCTAATTATTGAGTTTAACTAGGTGTCAAAAAATCTGAGATATCTGAAGTAGCAGAAAATTGTGTACTTTCAAAGTCTAAGATTTTTTGCGGCACCGACAGTTTCATAAATCTTCCTTATAACACTCTACTCTGAAACCGCTACATTCTACCTCTCACATTGCTCCATAACAAAGGTATGTGTTAGCCTCTTATTTGTACTAAAAATTCTAGGTTTCATGACTCATTTACTCATTCACTCTCTGGTGAATTTGGTTCCGTCAGATTCATTGCAAGACACCTTATGTGTTATCTCCGCAGACCTAACACAGACATTTGAACGCTCAATGAGAGCAAAATTTCAACTGGCCTGTTGTCTACTTTTCAGTAAAGAGGGTAAATAACCTTCCTTAAGGACTCGCTTTGAGACGATAAAACAAGGTTTCTCCATTACTTACCGTAAGACGATAATAAGTGTTCCACCAGACTATGTAGGAGATGAGGTTGAAAGTTACATCACCTCCATGTGTGAGGAAGTTTTCTTACCTACAACCTGATTTTATGACTTACAATAACAAAAGATACTGCTTTCGCCTGGCATTTTTTCATGCGTCGCATCGTCTAATAAACGGGGACCTACATTTACTTGATTCCATGAATAGGTAAAATGGCAGAGAGAATTTCGTCGAATGATCACTACGGCCATCTCTCATCCAGTTGGAGAACTTTTACTTACCTTTGATTAAAAAATTCATGAACCATAGAGTTTTTGGAAATTGAGTACACAATATTATTGTGAAAGATTTTTGAGGTTGAGTCTTTGTTTACATTCTCAAAGTATCAAAAGTTCTACAGTTTCATCGTGTTTCCTCCTAACTTTGTCAGCTTATGAGCAATGGCTCCTAATTTACTCAACTCCTCAGCAGGCCAAAACTCTATACCTCTACAGATACATATGAGAATCATGCGTTTCAACGAAACCTACGAGTCCTCTTATCATCACTCAGGAACCACCGATCTTTTCTGCAGGTGTCATGGACCATTCATGACAAATACTGTTGCAACCACCCTTATCCTAGGTACATATCTATGCATAGTAATTCTAGTGATCAGCTCCATACTCACAATGTAATTTCTGTAAAATACAGTTGGACGGTGGAATTACCAGACCCCGTATCTCGGTTTGCGACGTTGTAGACTTCCTTTCATACTTTCTTCTTTACACGGAAAACCAACCAACATCAATTTATAAAAACTTCTGCAATTTTTCTTCTCTGTGCAAAGAAAACTCTGTGAAAACCAAGGAGGAAAAATGATTTGTTCTCTGTCAAAAGAATAAAATGGGAGCGGAGATTTTTAAGCACCGCAAACGAGATACATGGTCTGCTAGTTTCACTGTTGACTTGTTACGATATACCTATACCTACAATATCCCTATAGATTACATTGAAGATATTACTGTCCCTGTAACAGTGACTGATTCGAATGTTATCACAGTAGAGGGTTTCAGATATTTGGGCCAGCATGGTTTATTAATTACACAGAACGTAAGTTACCTTTATAAATTAAGGCGTAGAGGCAACTTCTGCCTTTGGTTGGCCAGAAATTTCTGTAAACGCATTTAAATTCCTAAAATTTATGAGAAATTCCGAATCTACTAAATGAAAGCAAGGATTTCAGGAGAACATGATTAACAATTTGCTGTCAGAAGGAAAACTGCGGAAGGAAAGTGGGAAAGATTTTTCACTAAGGCTCAACATAATATGAGGAGGAAAAAATGAATGTAATTTCCGTTTACCCTGGTTATAATTCTGGTATTGCAAGAATTCTCTTTCTCTATTTACGTAATTACGTATTAGATTATTGTATTGTATGAAATCCTGTTATCACGAAGACAGAGTATCATAGAGCATAAACAATAAACATAGGAAAGGTTGTGTCTGATCATGAGTCATTAGAAGGTTTTAGCGTAGTGTGCTGCAACCTAGCGGACACATGGTGCCTTCGATTCGCGAAAAGTTACCTTCAGTACTCACAATCAGTTGCAGTTGATTGATTTCGTTTATTGTCTCATCATTTACCTATTAATATTTATATTTCGTTCATTTATTTACCTATAATATTTTTTACGTGTCCAATTAGGGCATCATTAAAACAATTAATTTGGCCTCGTTAAGTGATACGTTCATCTTTGATACATTTTCTTCAAATGATCTAGAAAAGTTATTTTTTTGGAGCCGTAATAGTTTTCTCTGTTTTTATGAGAAATCGAGGATTTTTTATGTATTAATATTTCGGTACTTAAGTAATGGATCATTATTTTTCTTATGGATCTTGGATTTTTTTCGGGGGGGGGGGGAGGAAGCACAATTTTAGATGTTTTAATTATTGCAAATTTTAACATACTCAGTTAATAGGTAGTAAATTAAATCTGGGACTCATTAAAATTGCGCTCACCGCTGAGCGCTTCTCTAATACCCACGTATTAGAACTTTCCCGCTTGTTTTTCTCTTTCTTTCACTTCTTCCGCTTATGCTTTCCTGCCTCTCCTTCCCCCTTTTCTCGCCTTTTCTGCGTCGTATGTTGTTTTCGCAAATTCTTCTTCCTGTCTACCATAAATCATGACTGAGCAATGCAAGATTGTTGCATATTTTATCACACATTATAAAGAAAAATTACATTGGATAATATTCTTGCAAAAAATAAATACATCGGGAAAGAAACCCCGAACTTCGGCAAAATGCTTTCATGCAATAGAGAGACGCTGCATGAATATTAAATGTTGCCAAACCTCCTCCAATACATATATTTTTGACGGTAGTTTTGAATACCTTTCCTTGGAATTTTCAGATATTTTAGATTACATTGCGGCTCAAATTGTGTGAACAATTCTAAGAGAAATTTTTAGAGGTTCCTCTGAAATTATTTGTTTTATCGAGGAAAATTTTACGATTTTTGGAGGTTTTTATGACATTAGTTCTTCTCAGCGCGGCAGTATAGTTGGAAATTTTTTTATTTGATCCTAATTTGTTGACGGCGACCAAGGAATCACTTTTATTTTGCATTTATCAGGCTTGGAGAAATGCAGTTTCGCGTTAACTGATCGAAGATTGTCGCCACTAATTTATCTTCAAGAAAATGCACGTAAATTAGGCAACTTCCGCGTTGTATTAATCGCATCGATTAATAATTTGGTTAATTGTACAGCAAGAATGAGCGGCTCACCGGGTCTTTGTTTCGGGCACCGCAGGCGACGTTGTCAAAATCCGCCAAAAACACCCATTTCCCGGACTCCGCAAAAGTCAGCTTCCACGAAACGTGGCAGGCGATAAGTTCGACTATTCCGTAATGAGTTCGAATTATGGAATCTCCCGCGCACCGCCTCAAGATCTCCGCGAGAATCCTAAGTATCAATTGAGGCTTTCCAGGAAGTTGGCACGAGGTGGCAATCGCGCCTTCGAGCCCTGAGCTCGCTACAAAGGGAGCCGCAGGGGTAGTCAGGGACATGAATCACGATAAAGGAATTTATAAATTAATTTTCATCCCTTTTGCGGCGTTGATGCTTCGTTGGCGGCCGGGCTGCTTTGCCGGTGGCCTATCGCGCCGGGCGCTCCCTGATTAGGTTCTGTTGTTCCTCGCTCGGTGTTTGTTTAGCGCCGCCGATCGGCTGATATTAGCCGATTATTGGAGTCATTGTCGGCGTTGTGGGAAAACGCGCGGCATGTTGCCCCTTCTGGTTTGCGGGTATGCAACCGCAGCGCTTCCTGGCATCCCTTCGGAAGGCAACCGCGCGCTGCTATAAATATTGACAGTCGAGAGTGTATGTGCGGGGACGGGGCTGAACGTACCTTTGGTTTACCCGAGTAGATTAAGGCTTTTACAAGGCAAATTTTTTCAATCAAATAAGTTTTTCCTATTCAACAGTTGATCATTTTTGCCGCCATCATTTTGACTTTTTCGGAAGACTCGTCTAAAACACTTGAACTCTTACAATTGAAAGTTTCGAGTTGATCCATGGGGATGAATTAAATGATTCGAATTAATGTAACAGTTGGCATGAACGCCATCAAAAGGCCTGTTGCAAACCATAGATAGATCAAAAGAGAGAGTGGTCTCCTATAGATAATAGCTCAAAAATTACAATGAGCACATAAGGATGGTCGGAAACACACTTCTAACTTCACAAGCTGCGTAAGAAATACGCGTTTTTTAAGCTTCCCGCTTCAAAAACGACCCTACGGCACAGGTAAACATTTTGTAAGAGGAGTCGTTCCATCCGAACCTTGCGCACAAGAATGCTACTCAACATTCAACAAGACCGACTCCGACCCGCCAAAACACACTTGACGAGGCGGTATTTTATCAACCAGTGTGTTTAAATCCAAAAATGCCTTGCGTTGATAAAGAGCATGGTCCTTCCTCACGATTTAGGCGCGGAAACGTCAGATGTGTTGAATATCGTGTGGCATCCTAGTGTGCAAGGGTTGGATGGAACAAATCCTCTTACGAAGTGTTCACCTGTGCCGTAGTATCGTTTTTGAAGCGGAGAGTTTAAAAATGCAAATATATCAAACAAATTTTTAAGTCAGGAGTGTATTTCACTCACGGAAAAAAATAGGGTAGTCGACGCACAACCAGCGGCTGGTTAAAAATGCACCAGCTACCGTGCGGTAGTCACGATAACTACCGCGGTGGAGGTCACAACTAACCCGGTGGTTACATCAACATCCATGATTGTTGATGTTGATGTTGATCTCTCCTCCGCCGTGATAGCGAAGAGAGCAGTGGCAGCAAACATGAAGTTCTGAGAAAACGGGCTCAGAAGCTTCTGACCGGAAAGAAGAGAGTTATTGGAAGAGGTGTCCATTCTCTGTCATATTGCCACGAATCGTCCGAAAGACTCCTAAAAATTGTTTGGATGATTAAAAATCGACTGTTTTATTTCAATTACATACAGAAGGTATTTTTCATTTCCATAGTAGGTTGATGTTAGACAAGACAGCCAAAATTCCTATCTTTTGCATGGTTTGTGGTTGCATTTTGGACATATGTACAACAAACACATTTTCGGGTTAAATATTGGCAGATGACGGCGGCACTTTACTTGAAAGCACGATGATTTGCGCACTAACGGCTCTCTCATACGTCTCGTTTTTTTATACACTTAAAATGAATTTTGATGTTTCAGCTACTTCAGTGATTTAATCTAAAAGGATCAGACCAATTTCGAAGAAAATTCGATTTTGAAAATTTGACACTTACTGCTCTCTTCGCTATCACGGCAGAATGGAGGGCCTCTCCTTGTCTCTGTCTCGGACGAGGAGGAAGAGGCGTCACGGAAAGGAATCGTAAAACTCGGGAACTCGGGAGCTCGGGAGCTTTGGAGTGACCCCTCGCTGGCTTTGCCGGACTTGTTGCGCGGCGGCGAACCTGTTGCCGGGCGGGCGCGCAGCCCCGCGCCGCGTCACGCCTCGACCTTATCTCGCATTCAAGGAATCGATCGACAGCCCAGAATCCGTCGGTAAATAATTTCGGTGTCAAAACTTCGCCCGGCCCCCGGGGCCCCCGCTAATGATGTTTGTCTTGAATCAACATTCAACACTCCAAGCACTTTTCCCGCCTTCCGCTCCGAGCCCCGCCCGCCGCCGCCACGCAAATTCGGGGAACGTTGCCGCGCGATAGCCAAGGGCAGTTCCCAGGGACTTACGTCCATATTCAAGGTCGTCCCTTAAGGACTTAACACGGACATAAAGACTTAGGACAAAAGACTATCCCAGAGAGGGGAATAGTTAGCTGCGGGCTGATTGTTGAAATTGATGGACAAAGAAGACATAACGTCGCTTGGCCGATATTAGGGCGTAACTACACATTGAGATGAGCCCGGAAAAGCATTGAGTTGTAGGGGCGACTCTAACTAAACTCTACATTAATAAAGATAAATATCTTCGACAAGGTTTTTTCCCACGTACCATCCAGAATTTCTGGTGGGAGGGCGGCGGATGATACTATTACCAATACGCAATACCCCCGTACGCGCATAAGACAAGAAGGACGAAGGGGAAAATGAGCTTAGTTGGTGGAAGCGAGTGGTTGCAATTGACAAAAGAGGTAATTAATATACTGTAACCAACAAAACCAACAAGAGACCCTATAATTAGTCCATCATTTTCCTCCTTTCCTCCTTTCGATAAATTAAAACCACCCAATTCAATTAACAGGATAGCTCCATTTTCCCTCATTGCTTCCTTCGTATATCTATTTGTCTACCAATCTCAACAATTATCTCGCTAATAACTAAGGACGTTATCCGAATTAACAGAAATATTTGACCATGGAAACTGAACCTGAATGTTGGTAACCGAAGTTTTGTTAGCCAAATTAAAATTCTCTCTCTTTACAAAATCCTTTGGTCATCAGAACTGGAGTAAGGTTCCTACAAATAAAAACTATGGTTGATGGAAGTTGATTAAGTGGACGGAAAACTTTATTGTTCCATATGAACTGAGGTTCAGTCTATGTAACCAGTCTTCCTTTCAATATCATGAATGCAGCTTTAAGAATAATTCTTCTCAAAAAAACTCAAATAGGATCGCTACGTATTCGCTGCTTAGTCTATGCTTTGCCTATCAATCTCAATAATCAGCCGTAGTCGACACAGCAAATCCCTGATCCGGCAAGGGTGGAAAATTGGGAGCAGTGGGCGTGAAGGGCTAATGGCAGCCGTAAATGATGAATCGGCTTCGATTTTCCTGTCAATTATCGTCGTCCATCAGACGTAAGGGCGTATTTCAATTTCCATTTGAACCTCGGAATCCGTGTAGCTATATGGAAAACAGGGCTCACGTGAAATTGCACATTTGCCCTTACGTCTGGAGAGCAACGTTATTTCTCACGCTCGCCGGTTGTCCCTGCGACGAACCGAAACCCGCAGTCTTTTGTACTAAGAAAAAACGCCTTTAAAACGTCCGAACGTTGCCAAACCTTTTTCGACAAAAAACTAATTCCTTGGATAAATATGGATGTTTACTTGTAAATTTTCCATCGAATTTTTCTCACAATTTAATCTGACGTTCATGAAATTATAAAGGAAAAAAAACTCAGAATTTTTTTTTTTTTTTTAAAAAAAAATCAGGTTTCACAGAGGAAAATCTGGCATAAATTGATTGCTCCCTTGTCGTTTTGTTTTTACTGCCATGCTAAAGAAAAACGCCGTATGAGCCTTCAAACGTTGCCAAATTTCCTTGGATAAAAACCGAATTCACAGGGAAAATTGTGAATATTTTTTCCCAGATTTTTCAGTCAATATCGTGAGAAATTTAATCTAAAATATCTGAAAATTTCAAAGAAAAATGTGCATAAATGTCGTCACAGATACATCTTTTATCAAGGGAAATTTGGCAACTCTCGAATGTTCATACGGCGTTCTTCTTTAGCACGGCAGTTTAGCAAACAGCGTCTCGATGATCGGCAACTCTGGGTAGTTTCGGCCGCGTCGCCGCCTTCGAGTAAATAATGTGCATGTAAGGTGAACATGTTTCAATTGGTCGTGCTGCGAGCGACTGTCACCGAATAGCACTTGTTTTCTTTTCTTATCTTGTGTCTTCCTCCATTTCGTCCCTGTTTAAGGCAAGAAAGCGCCCTTGAGACCGATTCGGACCGCTACGGTATTTGGACGTATTTCTATCAAACGGAACTATGTGCATTACGACGTGAGCCCTGTTATGCACATATTCTCATGGGTCTCAGGGCTCGTGTCTTAATGCACATAGTTCCGTTTGATAGAAATACGTCCATTTCTGGCGGACGGTCATGCTGCAATGTTAAGCGAGAACGCCGTGTAAACACGCAAATGGGCCAAGTTTGGCGGAAACGTACGAAGTCGCATTTTGGGGGGAAAAGGGGCTAAGAGCATTTTTGTATTCAACAACTCGAAAATTTACCCCTCACAAATATTAGAAAAAAAAAATCAAAGTAGATTGAAAATATTTTAAAGCTGGAAAAAGTTTTAAAGTTTTGTCCTTATTAGTAAATCTTGTGAACGCGTAAATCTTCAAACCCGCTTTTCTCAGTTCAAACTCGATGCATTCATGTCAAACTCGGTCACTGAGTTAGTAGCTGATGGACCAGAACGTTTGATACAATTATTTCAACCTCCGAGTGGTCTAAATTGCATATTGAAAATTTCGGAAAATAATATTCACAATTTTCCCAGTGAATTCGGTTTTCATCGGAGGAAACTTGGCAACGTTCAAAGGCTCATACGGCGTTCTTCCTTAGAACGGCAGTATGAAGGCCCACAATCTTGGGGCGTTCCTACTTTCACCGAACGCTCGAAGTTTATGTTTCCGATTCGTTAGCGGGAACGTGGGGCACAAAAATTTTATTATTCATCCCCAATCCTCTCGAATGAAAAAGCGGTGTCGTAAAAATGTATGGGCAGTGAGCATCACATGTTCCTGGCGCTCTGGAGCGCTTTGCGGCGCGTTCTGTCCTTGATACAACCCGCGTTTCCGGACGATCCATTCGCTACGTCCGCTTCCTGTTCGAAAGCTCACGGTTTTGCTCCCATGCCAAGTTGAATTAGAGAAATACAGCTATTGAAAATGTAAAATTAAATTGGTTCATATTATGAATCCGCGTTTTTTGAGCGTTCACCACGTTACATTGGAAGAAAAAAAAAACACATTGGATCTAGAGTCTATAGACTCTTGAAAATATTGACAAGAAAAAATACTCTTGATTCAATCGGATTTTTGCTTGAATCCGTTTAAATTAAGAGGCTTGGCTCTTGATATAAGCTAGATTCTGATTGAATCAAGAGTACTTTTTCTTGTCGATGTTTTTAAGAGTCTGGACTCTAGATCCAATTTTTCTCCCCCAATGTATTTCCCATATCAGAAAAAAATTATAAAAAATACTGTGAAATCAGCTCTTCAAGCACTTTCTGATGAATCATAATGAATAATTTGCATGCAAATTCTCCATTCGAGTAATGTCTTACACCCTCAGTTCGGTAATGTAGCATCGCGTCCATGATATTGGACTCCATGATCACCTATATAATGTTCGGTTGCTCATCACGTCCAAGATATTGGATTCCATGCTCACTTTAATGAGGGATAATTTTTTTAGAAAAATCGGAATGAGCATAGCGTCCAAAATTGTGGGATGCAGGTATTCTCTGACCGCACGAGCATATGGTCCAAAAATTTAGTAAGACAATTTTTTGTGAAATAAATACGAAAAAATGTATTTCGTATTGGACTCCATGCTTAAGCAAAGAAGTGAGAAGTTTAGCGATGAGCATGGAGTCCAAGATCTTGGACGCGATGAGCAGGCAAGTATATTAAGAGTGAGTATGAAGTCCAATATCATGGACGTGATGCTACATAATCTTCAGCAGTTACCTCCAGGAAATTAGAGTCCCTTCATACTGAGAGTCAAGACAATGTGAATCCATATCTGATTGGTTCCCGTATTTTAGGCCGCCACAGTGTCACAAACGGGAATAAAGATTACATTTTCACCGATTGCAAAGATTATAATCTGAAATGGACCACGGAATTACGAGTTCGGCAAGGAACAAACGGAATGAGAGAAGGAACGGAGAAAGGAATTTAAGAATGGGCCGATCAAAGATTACAAAAAACGTTCAATTTCTGTATTCTTTATTCCCGTTTGTGACTCCATGAGGGGTGTTGTCTTGACTCTCAGTATAAAGGGTCTCTCCAGGAAATCAACCAGTTTATTTGTGCCCCTTTTGTGCAACAGCGCAACAGTCCCATTGACAAACAGCGCTGTTTGACTTAAACTCGAACGGTCAAGGCTGCAACTGTGCATCGAACATCGCGATTGAAAGAGTGCACCCGATCGGACGATTCCGAAAGCGTCAAAAAAATAAATACGCGGCGGAAGGGGGGTGGAGGGGGTTGGAGGGGTGGGGGGGGGGGGTTAAAAAGCGCGCTCGAGTGGGCCGTGAATAGCGCTCCGTGCTCATGTTCCGCGAATTCAAAACCGTGTTTTTCGCATCCTGTTCGCGGTCGGGGGGGGGGGAGGGTGTGGGGGTGTGAAACGCGGGGGGGAGGGGGTTGGGGGACGCGATGAGCAAGCAACAAGGGCCGGAGCGGAGATAGAACAAGGGAACTGATGGGCCGGGTGGTAATGGGTGTGTGTGTGAAGGGGGGGGGGGGGTGGAGTGGGCGAGGGAGGCTGTTCATTTTTGTAGGCTCTCACCTGTGAAAGCGTTACGTGCGTCGATGGGAAGTGCCGAGCCAGCCGACAGATTTGTTCCGGCCGTTGGTGGACCGAGTTGCAAAATCGTGTCGGGTTTTTTCGATTTCAAGCCGAGGGGCTGTTCGAAAAATATGAAGCGATCCAGGGAGAGGGGCACTTAAAAGGGTCTGAATTTTCGCACACTGGAAAAAAAAAACACATTGGATCTAGAGTATAGACTCTTGAAAACATTGACAAGAAAAAATACTCTTGATTCGATCAGATTTAAGCTTAAATCAAAATGAAATCCGCTCAAATTAAGAGGCTGGGTTCTTGATTTAAGTTAAATCCGATTAAATCAAGAGTATTTTTTCTTGTCGATGTTTTTTAGAGTCTGGACTGTAGATCCAATTTGTTTTTTTTCCAGTGCAGTTTTGAAGCCTACGGCTGCGTTTCGCAATGTAACAAATTTGAGGAGTGCGTCGATATTAAGGTTTAAGTTGGCCGAGGGTACATCGATTTTGAAACTGGACAGGAAAAGAATATGCAAATCAATTGCAAAGTTGGATAGTTCCGAAGGTGCCGTTTTAGGTAGACATCACCATCGTGGATTTTTGAATTTTGGAAGTTTGACTAAAAATTTGACTTTGACGAAAAATTTGACTGTGGCGAAAAATTTGACTTTGACTAAAAATTTGACTTTGACGTCAAAAATACCTCCTGATTTCAAATCTCAAAACAGTCGAAAGAACAGAAGCATGGAGAGCGTTTTAGACCAAATCCACGATCTTGGATTTTCGAAATTTGAAAATTTGAGTTGAAATTCAAGTTTCCCGTCAAGACAAGGAATCTGGTGTCAAGTTCCACAAAAATCGACCGATAGAGAACCGTATACCGTAAGCTTGGTAGGACCTTCTACACAGTGGTACACGATACCAGTCAATTTACAAACGCTAGTCCGCCTTCAATCTCGTCTGATACTGTGCAATACTTCCACGCTGGAATAGTTGCTCAAGCGCCTTCAAGAGTTTCGCTTTGGAGTTTGGCCTGACGGCAGAAGATCACGATTGCCGTTGATATAATTACTCTCTAGCTCGCGCAGATTGCACATTAACTCATCACTGATGATGAAGTAAAAAACATTCACACCTCAATTCGCGACGTTGCAAGTTTTTCAATGCCAATCTCATGCGGGTGAACCAATCACAGGAATCAAAAAGTGTTCGATTAATAGAATTCATCAATAGAAATAGGCATCAAAAATCAGTAGCTCTATTCACATTAAGCCCATTGAGAAAATCAATTATATCTGTTTCCATTTTCACCGGAAAATTTACACTAGCTCATTTTCATATAATTATATATGCAGCATTTAAATCGCTTATTTTTGTAAGCAAAAGAACATATATCCTGTATCCCGATGAAAAAACAATCAAGATTCACACAGAAGTTCTAAAACCAGAATAAACCTAAAAGTGGCAAAAATGCATTTAACACAGCAAATAAGGGTGTATACGTAGCGTTCCTTTCTTATCAAGACTTTTATCAAACAAATTATATTAGAGATGATAGTAATTTTAGGTCCTTTAACACGATAGTAATGTATACCTTCATTACATTATATGTTTATAACTTATTATGTAAGTTCATGCTGGAATTCGTGTTACTCCTGCAAGAATCGAGTAAAATAAAATAATAACATGGGCCGATACTGCTTAATTTTATTTATTTGTAACCAAGTATAATAAATGAATCAGTGAGTTCGAAAATATACACCAACTCGGAAAAAATAATTATTCAGGAAACACCTAAAACTGTGCAGCGGGCGAAGAAGTTCGTTTAAGAAAAACCTTTTTGGTGCCAAAGGGCAAGCACTTAGAGACTTTGCGTGAAGCACCAAGTTGAAATCGATACACCATGTTTGATGACAGAGAATCAAGCGTTTAAAAATTTCCGAGTTGGTGTGTTTTCGTTCTCACCGACTTTCAGATACTGATTTTTCATAGTCCGCCCTGAAAAATGTATATTTTTTGACCTGAATAACGCTTGAATATTTATATAACTTGTTGGTACAAAGTATACTGAACCGAAAAAAGAAAACCGCAAAATCGGATGGTCACCCGTTTCCCTTGAAATGAACAAAAGTTGGTATTTCCAATTTGATTTTTCCCTTTTCCCGTCGCTGTTTCGAGCACTTCCGATTGCAATTTCGAAATTTCCTTTTGCGTACAGATGCTTCTATTCATGAGTGTTTCTAAACCGTAAAAAAGTGAAAATCGAAAAAAACCCAAGTTGATGTGTTTTCGAGTTCACGACTGATTCAAGTAAAACACAGTTAAGGACGCACGTCTATGACGGCGCAGACATACAACTATTCGTGCTTGATGGATGTCAGTGTTGCGTCTGTGAAATTGAAGGCGCGAGGCGTGAGCTCGCAGCTCCGCTCTACGCTGCAAACGATGTGCCACTCAGATTCGGGTGAAAAGTTAAAAAGGAGGCCTTCAGTATTATGCTTTACAAATTTAAGCTATTAAAACAAATAAAAATAACTATAAAAATAAATATAATAAAAAATTGCAGTTTCCAGATGAATTTGGTTTGTTTTAGATAAAAGCTATGTTCCTGTATAGATAGACCTAATTAATAGATTTGTCTGTTTAATGTTTGAATAACGTCTCGCCGATCTTTGGCTCTGTCGATACTAGATTTATTTCCTTTTTTCTCAACTCTGCGTTGGAAAAACTCGAGTTGGTGTGTTTTCAAACTCACCGATTCAAATGTTCATGATATTTTCCAGAACTGCAAAAAATCCACCCTTCCAGCACAATCCCGATTGTAGGAGCAATTGCACGTCTACCCATCCTCGCTCCTCACTTATAAGACCCTTAGCAAGGGAGGGAGGGGGAGGGGGGTGAGGGCGTATAATTCCTCGGCGAACATCCCTCCCCGCGGTGGAAGTCGGAAAAGGCGCTAGAGGGACGGTTGTCCCGTCGGAATCGCGGGCTGATAATTGGATTATGAGCTTGAAAGTAACGGGGCCGCTATCGACAGACTTATCGAGTCAAGCAACAGTCTCCGTCCGTCACAACGCAGCACCTACTTGTTGGCCGATAATTCAGTTAGCCCGTTAGCCAGTTAGCGCACTCCGCATTACGCTAAGGAGAAACGCCGTACAAGCATTCGAATGTTGCCAAATTCTCTCTCGAAAAATACTCTTTCTCACGGAAAGTTATGAATATTGAGCGCATAGTTGATAGGGTGCGCTTCTCGGTTTCAGCCTGCCTCTAGAATTGAATCAGTGAGAACGAGAACACACCAACTCGGAAAAATGAAAAGAAACAAGACACACACAAAACCGAACAGTAAATGAAGAAATTCGTCTGAAAAGAGACTTTTAGTGCCGAACTACGAGCACTTAAGGGCATTTAAAAGGTCCAAGTTGGAACAGATGCGCTAACTTCAATGACTTTTATAAAAATTGACCGTCTCTTATGAAAATTGAGCAATTTTGAATTACCGGGTTGGTGTGTTTTTGAACTCACTGATTCAATTATATAGAGTACTTGTGTAGGGATACTACGGACCAGTCAAAATATGGAGCTCTTGGGGTACAATAGGGCAGCCAGCCTCCCAACACCAAAAATGTCACTGCCGATCTTCAGATTCCAATATCAAACCAAGACGGCCAACAATGTTCATAGATATGCATTCTCTTGTAAAAATTATAGTGAATTTATACAAAAACTAAGTCAAATACTTGCCTCACAAATGACGGGTCTTAACGATTGTAATATTGAATCACTCTCGATGGTTTGAATTCACAGATTGGCTGCCCTATACTAAGAGCCCCATGACCTAACCTCAGAAGTAACGACATGTCTATACACTTCCTGCATACGCCGGAAAAAAGTGACGTTGATTTAACATTTCGGGTGAAAAAAAAAAAAAAGAAGAAGTGTACGAGAATTTATAAAATATATATGCCGAATTATACGTTACAGCAGTTACTATAGCAATGCCAAGATGTAAAACTAACTGCTGTGGCGGGTAATTTAGAATTTTATAAGTTCTCACAATTAAGCGCTCAGCCGATAGGCGGCGCTTTTTGATTTCGATTTGCCACTAGAGCTCTAGTATAGTAGGGCGCTCAAGCGATCAAATGGCGCACCAACTCATCGATGCACGAAACGCCATTTTTACTTTTTTTTTTTTGACTACCTCATTATGCCTCTGTGAATACGATTAAATGCAAATTAGCGTAAGAAATAAATAACAGTCCTAAAACTCTCTTTGCGATGCGGTTTATAGTTATCCTATAATTACTTCTGAAAGTTCAAGATTCGCGTTCTGTTTTCCGAAAACTTTTCCACCGGTGATAACCTTATTCGGAGACCTTAGTAGAATTCGCCTACATCTAGGTTATGTGTCTTTGACCTAGGTACTGGAGAGTATTGCCATCCTTTTGCCCTTCTCTGATTGGTTCATGAGTTTTGGCGTCTTTGGCCCTCTTCTGGCTTAATAAGATCAATGTTCATTTTCTGTAGGTACATAGCCGCGATTCAGATTCAGATGACACTACTCTCCCGTATTTGCTTCTCGCGTCTCGCTTACTCCTTTGTGTTTTCATATTTCGTCCATCTCCCTCCATCCATAATTAATTCCATAATCCATCCGCCTCGTTTAAGATTGTGTTGTGAAATTTAAGATTGTGAAATTGTCTGAAATTTGAAGCATAATATTTTGGAATTATTCAACGTATGTCGTGTCTTGTCTTCAGACTCGTTCTGCCCACCTCGTGAAGTTTGTGAAAGTTTCTGAAGTATAATGCTGTGAAATTATTTGACCAATTATCATGCTACCTCAGAGACTGTTTTAGTGTTTTTGGGTTAATTAAAGTATGTCAGGTAGGAGATCTGCCATTTGCGATACATGCAAAATGCTTCATTATACTAGTGTACCACAGTTGTTCTCAAGCACCAATTACAACACGGTTTGCATTTTTATGCTGAATAGCATAGATAAACGACTGGAGCATTTTGCGCAGCTCAAGCGCAGGGATTTGTACCTTCGTAATTGTCACCACCTCATCGCTGCAAATTATGAAAAGGACCGCTCGAGTGTATCCTTGATCATAGAATATCTGTTATTCTCAAAGCGATGTCGTCATCACATCCCTGTCAGTTCACAACTTCTAATTATTGAGTTTAACTAGGTGTCAAAAAATCTGAGATATCTGAAGTAGCAGAAAATTGTGTACTTTCAAAGTCTAAGATTTTTTGCGGCACTGACAGTTTCATAAATCTTCCTTATAACACTCTACTCTGAAACCGCTACATTCTACCTCTCACATTGCTCCATAACAAAGGTATGTGTTAGCCTCTTATTTGTACTAAAAATTCTAGGTTTCATGACTCATTTACTCATTCACTCTCTGGTGAATTTGGTTCCGTCAGATTCATTGCAAGACACCTTATGTGTTATCTCCGCAGACCTAACACAGACATTTGAACGCTCAATGAGAGCAAAATTTCAACTGGCCTGTTGTCTACTTTTCAGTAAAGAGGGTAAATAACCTTCCTTAAGGACTCGCTTTGAGACGATAAAACAAGGTTTCTCCATTACTTACCGTAAGACGATAATAAGTGTTCCACCAGACTATGTAGGAGATGAGGTTGAAAGTTACATCACCTCCATGTGTGAGGAAGTTTTCTTACCTACAACCTGATTTTATGACTTACAATAACAAAAGATACTGCTTTCGCCTGGCATTTTTTCATGCGTCACATCGTCTAATAAACGGGGACCTACATTTGATTCCATGAATAGGTAAAATGGCTCAGAGAGAATTTCGTCGAATGATCACTACGGCCATCTCTCATCCAGTTGGAGAACTTTTACTTACCTTTGATTAAAAAATTCATGAACCATAGAGTTTTTGGAAATTGAGTACACAATATTATTGTGAAAGATTTTTGAGGTTGAGTCTTTGTTTACATTCTCAAAGTATCAAAAGTTCTACAGTTTCATCGTGTTTCCTCCTAACTTTATCAGCTTATGAGCAATGGCTCCTAATTTACTCAACTCCTCAGCAGGCCAAAACTCTATACCTCTACAGATACATATGAGAATCATGCGTTTCAACGAAACCTACGAGTCCTCTTATCATCACTCAGGAACCACCGATCTTTTCTGCAGGTGTCATGGACCATTCATGACAAATACTGTTGCAACCACCCTTATCCTAGGTACATATCTATGCATAGTAATTCTAGTGATCAGCTCCATACTCACAATGTAATTTCTGTAAAATACAGTTGGACGGTGGAATTACCAGACCCCGTATCTCGGTTTGCGACGTTGTAGACTTCCTTTCATACTTTCTTCTTTACACGGAAAACCAACCAACATCAATTTATAAAAACTTCTGCAATTTTTCTTCTCTGTGCAAAGAAAACTCTGTGAAAACCAAGGAGGAGAAATGATTTGTTCTCTGTCAAAAGAATAAAATGGGAGCGGAGATTTTTAAGCACCGCAAACGAGATACATGGTCTGCTAGTTTCACTGTTGACTTGTTACGATATACCTATACCTACAATATCCCTATAGATTATATTGAAGATATTACTGTCCCTGTAACAGTGACTGATTCGAATGTTATCACAGTATAGAGGGTTTCAGATAATTGGGCCAGCATGGTTTATTAATTACACAGAACGTAAGTTACCTTTATAAATTAAGGCGTAGAGGCAACTTCTGCCTTTGGTTGGCCAGAAATTTCTGTAAACGCATTTAAATTCCTGAAATTTATGAGAAATTCCGAATCTACTAAATGAAAGCAAGGATTTCAGGAGAACATGATTAACAATTTGCTGTCAGAAGGAAAACTGCGGAAGGAAAGTGGGAAAGATTTTTCACTAAGGCTCAACATAATATGAGGAGGAAAAAATGAATGTAATTTCCGTTTACCCTGGTTATAATTCTGGTATTGCAAGAATTCTCTTTCTCTATTTACGCAATTACGTATTAGATTATTGTATTGTATGAAATCCTGTTATCACGAAGACAGAGTATCATAGAGCATAAACAATAAACATAGGAAAGGTTGTGTCTGATCATGAGTCATTAGAAGGTTTTAGCGTAGTGTGCTGCAACCTAGCGGACACATGGTGCCTTCGATTCGCGAAAAGTTACCTTCAGTACTCACAATCAGTTGCAGTTGATCGATTTCGTTTATTGTCTCATCATTTACCTATTAATATTTATATTTCGTTCATTTATTTACCTATAATATTTTTTACGTGTCCAATTAGGGCATCATTAAAACAATTAATTTGGCCTCGTTAAGTGATACGTTCATCTTTGATACATTTTCTTCAAATGATCTAGAAAAGTTATTTTTTTGGAGCCGTAATAGTTTTCTCTGTTTTTATGAGAAATCGAGGATTTTTTATGTATTAATATTTCGGTACTTAAGTAATGGATCATTATTTTTCTTATGGATCTTGGATTTTTTTTCGGGGGGTGGGGGAGGAAGCACAATTTTAGATGTTTTAATTATTGCAAATTTTAAAATACTCAGTTAATAGGTAGTAAATTAAATCTGGGACTCATTAAAATTGCGCTCACCGCTGAGCGCTTCTCTAATACCCACGTATTAGAGCTTTCCCGCTTGTTTTTTACTCTCAGAATGTTAAGCCAACTCCTCTTTAATTTTGGTGTAGGTGCTTTACTTTGTTTATTTATGAAATCGTCCATTAGTAACACCATTTTGAAATATGACCTAAGAGTAAAGAGTAGCCAAGGTGTTATATAAGGATTCACATATTTATTTATTTAAAAAATTTTGTTATGTGTTTTTTTGACCTTTCTAACTTAAGCTCTGATGATGGCCGCAAGCAGAAAAGCTTTAGCGCATATTTTATTAAATAAATAAATAAGTGAATACACATATAACACCTTGGCTACTCTTTTCTCTACAATCATAATGTTTTACTTTGGATCAAACTACAAGCAAAATTCTACGAAAATTGGAAGAAAAATAGTCAAGAACGTTCCCAAAACTTAGTGATTTATGGGGAGGAACTTTGGCAGCGCCAGGGAGTTCATACGACTTTCTTTCTGAGGACGGCAGTGGCGCTTTTAGGTCACTCGTACGCTGCTCCGCGAATCGCGCAAACAAGCGATCCCGAGTTAATTGTCTGACGTTACGGTGATTCCTTTCAATCCCCCGATACTTAACGAGCGATGTCACAAATCAGAGTTCGATTTAAGTCCCTCCGCTTCGCTCGGGAGCGGAGGCAATTGGGCGTGTGAGTCGTTAAGACGGCGCTGGTGTGTTTCCCGCCATGCGTTAAGTTTAGAGTAAAACTCCAAATGGAGATGTTGCATGTGTGAGGAATTTGCGATTTGACTGTTGATTCTTACGTAAATGTTTGCGAGAAACACGATGGTGCCACTGGTTTTCTCTGAAATCAACTCACAAGCTCAAAAAAAGCTCTCAAGTTGAGGCCGAAATGGAGGGGATATCCCACGCTATCCTGAGAATCCACCTCTACATCAAGACAAACTCTCCGTGCAAAGATAGGGAGGAAATACATTGACAGCGGTGCCACTTTATTTGGGGACTCCAAAATTGAAAACACGGCAACACTGCTAATGTATTTGCTCTCTATCTTTGCATTGAGAGCTTGTCTTGATGTAGAGGTGGACTCTCAGGATAGCGTGAGATATCCCCTCCATTTTGGCCTCAACTTTAGAGATTTTTTTGAGCTTGGGAGTTGATTTCAGAGAAAATCAGTGGCACCATCGTGTTTCTCGCGAACTTTTACATATGAATAGATAGTCAAATCGCAAATTCCTCACACATGCAACATCTCTATTCTCACGATAATACTACCTTTTCATGGTTCGGGCAGAGATGCAATAGTGGATTGGATTTTTATGTAATTTCGATTGAGATGGGTTTGTTCTGGAAAATGAATTTTTTTTTCCCATAAAATCTCAACAATTTTTCAGGGGCTAGGAATGCAACCCGTAACAATTCGTCATCTCCCGCCAAAGTATCACAAGAGCCATACGACGTTTCAAAATTTCCGCCTCCATTTTATTTTTTTACAGAGTTGAATCTTAATACCTTGGTTAAAATCGGAGTTAATTTTAGTGGTTCTTGTAGCGCAAATCGTGTCTCATGTAAAATTCTGACGAATAGGCATACACCAGACGAAACTGACATTGAATTCCAAACTAGTGTTGCACCAAACAGCGTATCTCTTTGACGGAAAATTGGACCGCCTTAATCGGAAAGGGACCTGCGGGGCGATTATTGAAATGTCATCGACTCTATGTCGCCGCTTACGACAAGACATAGCCCTATCTTAACCGTGCAATATATCGCAATTCGATGTCTTATCGGGCTGGTTTAAATTTCAATAATCGGCCCGCAGCCACATTAGTCATAGCCAAATTTAACTGGGCGATTTGATTTTTTACGAGGAAACGGTGGTGCCGATTTTTATGCAAGTTTCAGTGACTTTTCTGCGTAATACGGAACAAACTTTAAAATTCAAAGGAATCCGCACAAACGCTCCCACACAAAAATTTAATACCTCGGTAAAATTTGGCAATATCTGGTGTGGCTTGGTTCTTTTCTGCTAAACGCGGTCCAATTTTGCTTGGATGAGCTTTTCCCCCTGTATTGAGATTCTCAGTCTTCAAAAATGTAACTCAGGTTGTCTATACTCTCAACTTACTGTCTACACATCAGAATGTTTAAATTCGTACATTGTCCAGAGGTCCATTTATTATAAACTAGATCCGTCTCCAGATATTTTTATGGGCAAAATGATAGATGCAGCGGCACGTTAAATGAAGCGCGATTCCCGGCCTGATTAAATCCGAGGGGTTAATCATTTCTGAGTCGCTGGGCGTGAACTTGAAACAAACTCTCCCCGGGCGGGGAGGGGGAGGGGGCGAAGGAATGAGACTCGGAATATAAAATCGAATAAACGTAACTCGGTGGCGCCTCAACTCGGATTGATATTGTGATCGGAGCCCCGGAGCCACAAAAGTGGAATGAGCCTGTCATTTGCAGCCAGAGGCGCGCGCGGAAGTAGTAACTTCCCGGTTAAGATTAACGCGGAATTTAAAGGGAACATGAAACAATCTGAGGGCCTTTGTATTGACGGCTCCAGCCTCACTCCGGCATACTTTTGATAAACGGTTTTGGCTCCGGCATGCCTCACGTGTTGTATTCATAGTCGTTCCTCAAACGGAGCCCTCCCCGCGCCCGGCTCATATGGTTTGCTGTGATAAGAGAGGCTTAAGTCGACCTTCAATTAGAACTGAGAAAAAGGAGAACGGCTACTTATAACGTTGTTGAAGTAAAATTTAACTTACGAATTTTAAAAATAATTCTTTCAGCACTGGAAAAAAACACATTGGATCTAGAGTCCAGACTCTTGAAAACATCGACAAGAAAAAATACTCTTGATTCAACAAGATTTAAGCTTAAATCAAAAGGATTTCCGTTCAAATTAAGAGGCTTGGTTCTTGACTTAAGATTAGATCTGATTGAATCAAGAGTATTTTTTCTTGTCGATGTTTTTAAGAATCTGGACTCTAGATCCGATGTGTTTTTTTTTTTTTTTTTTTTTTTTTCCAATGTATCCAACGTTACCCTGTAAATTTAACGCAATTTGATTAGTTTTAGTTTAAAACCATGTAGCTACAAGAAAATACTTGTATATGTTATATTTAAATAAAATGTCATCAAAACAAAAAAAAAAAGAAAGAAAAAAAAGCTTTTGCGGAATGCACTCAGGGTACGATCGATGTATTTCAAATTTTAATCTTTAGGTAGGTGAATTATATTGGGAAAATCTAAATTTTAGTCTGCAGATAAATTACTGATGAATTTTCATGCTGAAAAATCATCCTTTGAAATCTTAATATAAAGTCAAAAGTGCGGTTTCCATTTTGCAAGTAATTTCAATGTATTGATATCGGTGGTTAATTGAACATAGTACTTATAATTCTATTTTAAGATTGTGGAAAATGATTTTCGGCACAAACATTCTTCAATGATTCATCTACAGAATAAATTTTAGATTTTCCCAAAATACTCGTAATTCATCCACTTAAAGGTTAAAATTTGAGAAGCGTACCCAGATTGTATTCCGCAAAAGCTGAAGATCCACCTTAAGATTCTACTCGGCCTTAATCCCTGAAAATTTGAGAACCCTGTAGCACAGACCTACCAACTCTTAAA
Organism: Bemisia tabaci; assembly: GCF_918797505.1. NCBI lineage: Eukaryota > Metazoa > Arthropoda > Insecta > Hemiptera > Aleyrodidae > Bemisia > Bemisia tabaci. The sequence goes on from NC_092802.1 coordinate 29,566,280, forward strand.
TACCATTCACACATGTTATATATACTCCTAATCTAATTGATAAAGGAATAAAAGCTAAAAAATATTCCTCTTGGCATAGGTTCACTTCCAACCGCACGACCGACCCTTAAAACCCTAAATATTGTACGTCATCAGCGGCACGGCGTGTTTTGCGATTTATCGATTGATCTGCTAGTTCAATCTATGGAAAAGGATCGATCAACAGGGTGTTAGCAACGAAACCTTCACGATCGATTTTTTACCATAGCTTAAAATGGAAAAATATCGATAATCGATCATTCACGCTTCGCCATTGCACGTCATGTCCGATCTCTCCCACTGACTCACTCAACTGCGCGCCACTTGTAGCAATCTTTCTAGGGTTTCTCCTACAAAACCGTAAAAACGGCAAAGCATTATTCCGTAATATTTGACCTATGAATATTATTTTGATAAAATATCAGTGTCCAATAACTCGCGGCATAATTTCTACTCAAAAATAGTTCGAACGCTTCGATTGCATCGCAAGGGCGAACAACGCAATTTACAAGCAAATCGTCTAATCCTCCGTTCCGACTCGATGCTTGGCCTCCAACCTACCCAGCCAAGGAAAAGCGCCGTATGAACATTCCGATGTTGCCAAATTTCCCGGAAAAAATTCATTTCCAAGGGGACATTGAGCAGGGTGTCTAGTATTTTTTAATGTTGAAAAATCCTGATAATTACCTGATTTTTCCTAATATATTATAAAAATTCCTGATTTTTTTCAGTTTGAAAATTCCTGATATTTTCCTGATTTTTCTTGTAAAAACTATATTTATTGCATGAATGAATGCGGAAACTAAATTTTCTGACAAAAAGAGAAAAGTTCCTGATAAAACGTCCGATTTTTCCGATTTTCCTGATTTTTTATCGGCCAAAATGCCTGATATTTCCCAGTTTTTCCGGTTTTTCCTGATGCTTGTCCTGATGCTAGTTGAGGTATTATTACTTCTAATTTTTGGATCTTTCAGATGGAAATGCGAATAAAATTCTCTGTAAAATTAGAAACAAATTATCCAAAAGTTTCCCTAGAAATTCGTCGAATATCGGCGGAAATTTGGCAGCGCCTGGAGGTTCTTACGGCGCTCTTCCTTAGCACGGCTGTGAAGTGCCCGGAATATACATGAACCGGCGCGGGAACGGCCGTCGAGGGAGAGAGAGGGCGGAAAAAAATCAAACCGGAGGGCCTCAAAAATGAAGCCCATAAAATGGGGCGAATTATATTCGGAGTATAGGTAAGCTGCTCGTAAAAAGTTATGATTTCGTTCACTCATTTTCGTTCCGATTCCGATTCAGAGTTTCAGAACCCCTCACGGGCCCCCGCCCCCCCTTCCCTCGCCCACGACGGTCGGGAACCAATGGCGATGCGTGAAATATCGATTATCAATATACCCCCATTTGACGCTATGATAAAGAATCGATTATTAAGGCGAGCCCTGTTTATCGATTCTTTTCCTTGGGTTTAAACGGCAGGTAAATCGATATATCGGAAAGCACCCCCCGAGTGTCCACGCCAGCCCCGCGTCGCCCTTTCTTTATGGGCGCCGCGGAATTGATCGGGCCCACTCAATTCGTCGCGCCTCTGACGTCAGAGCGTATCTTCATTTCAACTAGAGATGCGAAAAGTGTGAGGTTATACGGACAACATGGCCCGCGCGGGAATCGAGTTACGTCTTTACGCCGGAGGAACAACGAAGTGCCAGAAACTGGTATGCGCCACGCATTTATGGGGGTCAATGTTATCATTTTATGGATTTGATTATCACCGCAACGGGTTCCCGAGGCCTTGGATGTTGTCGGATGAGGGCAGTGGTTGGCAAGTTGGCAACACGTTTTTTTCTCAATTTAAATGTATGTTAGACAATCGAGTTGATGTGAGATAGCCTTTCCCAAGAAGAATCGATATGTTAAATGGATTCAAATGGAGTATTAACAGTATTGCCAACACGCTGGAAACGCCATTTGATGTGAGCAGGGTGGAAATATGTCATGAAAGATAAAAGCTTGAAATTTCAAGTGAAGTACATATATTTCATGAAATTTCAGAAATTTATGCTAGATATTGAAAAATCCGGTTCTTTTCATGTTTCGCGAAATTAAAGATTTGTGACTTTCTTCTATTTTGTGTGTTTGAGTGCGGGTTGCATACTTCAGCCCCTGAAAATATGAAATATTTCAAAGCTCCGTGAAATTTCATGAAATATTTCACTAACATTTTCTATCTTGCATTTCTTTCTTACGTTTCATGCCACCCTAGATGAGAGATTTGTCAACTCGCAGAGTGGAGCCCTTGAGGCCCGGAGGAGTCAAGGTTCTGTCGCCCGTTTTTTTCTGCGAAGAATAAGAAAAGCATGGCCGAAGTGCGTTTTTGCGATTACTCGATTGATCTGCCCTTTAAATCTGTAAAAAATTATCGATAAACAGGGGTGTTCGTAACGAACACCCTGATATAGGGAGGAAATAGGGAGGAAATAATGATAATCGATCCTTCACGCCTCGCCACTGTGGAAAAAAACTACGCCTCCTTGCCGCAAGGAGGTTCAATCTTCATAGGATGCTTTGGTGGGTCATTTTTCGAATATTCTATGTAAGTGGACTAATCTAGCTATTATTATCCGCCTATAACCATAAAAACCATGAAATTGGCCTTAGTATGAATATGTTTGCGTTAAAAATAAAAAAAAATAAAATATAACAATCACCTTTTAAGGAGCTCGGCGAAGGAGAGTGCTAATTTGTATAAGACAGCAATGACATTACTTTTTAGTCAGGGAACTTGGATTAATCCGTATCATGTTGAAAATTGACACAACCAGATTTTCCCAACGATGTTAGTTTTAAAGCTTTCGCTCCGAACGACAAAAATATAGAGTCTCACCAACTGACATTAAGAGCAAGCAACTGGGTTCGCCTTCAATTTAGTGCCTATGCAATCTCGGCTACTTAGAGGTTTAAAAAGTTGTATCACACAATACAGCCTATGAATGCAGGCGTCTATCAACCTTCCTTAGCCTTTCCTTCCTTATATGGCTCTCGATTCCACAACTGATCCGTTTCGTCGACCGATGAGCGTCTTCTAACTAGAAACGTATTAAATTACTATCACTTCAAAAATCTAAGTTTTATCAGTTTGAATTTTAAAAAAATCAAATTTTGCGGTCATCCGGCAACGTGACCTTCATAAAATAACCTCAAAATCGATTTGTCGGCTCCGGAAAGTCGACAAACTTTGACGAGCAAAGGCGGCCACGAAAATTACTAATGGGCCTTTTCCAAATGAAAACATCAATAGCGTTATTAGGCCGGCGGGAGCAAAAGAGTCTGCAATCGCCGCGTCGAACGACGTATCGAACTCGGAGCGAGGAGGCGTGCCTTTGCGGCTTTGGAAATAATCGAAGTTGGATCGATCAATCGATGAAATCGACGTCTTTTCTTCGGAGATGGGTGGCCACGCCCTGGCTGTCGGGAATCGGCCGACACCTTGCTGTTCCCCTAATGGACTCTATTTTTAACGCGCGGTGAGTCTTATTGCTGCGTGATCAATTATAGGGCCCCCCCTCCCCCCTCATCGAGGAGAGCCGGCCTTTGTGCATCTTCGTCAGGACCTGGTGGGAAAATTGGCTGTGGCTTCGATTCCTTCTTGTGTCTCACTGCAGTGAGATAGGAAGAATCATTTTAATCCGACTGAAAATCAAGCTGAGTTCAGTATTTTAACTGGCATTGCCATTGGAAAAAATATACTTTGATCCAGAGTCTAGACTCTTAAAAATATTAAGAAAAAAATAATCCTGATTCAATCGGATTTTTGCTTGAATCGAGAGCCAAGCCTCTTAATCCAAACGGATTTTCGTTTGATTTAAGCACAAATCCGATTTAATCAAAAGTATTTTCCTTGTCAAATTTTTCAAGAGTCTGGGAGGAGGAGTGGGAGGAGTTATCCAAGAGTGGATCCAAAAGACTTTTTTCTAGTGTGTGCTTAAAAATTTACAATAAATAAACTTAAAAAACACTTGTGGAGAGATCTCTATCTTAAATTTGAAACATTATAAAGTAAAATAAAAAAAGTAAAAATAATACACTAGCAGAAAAACCATAGACGTGCAGTTATGAATGAAATGCCAGCAGGATATGAGGCATTTTGAAGCAAAGCGACCAAAGTGGACTAGGCCCCGATACACGAGGAGAAAAAAATGCTCAAAACCCCCCAAAATATGTTTTGGCTAAAAACTAAGGTCGAGTCTTTGAACAAAACGTATTTTAAAGAGTAACATTTTCTTTTCTTCCTCCAAGAAGGCTAAAAAAACTCAGATAAGCAAAAACTTCTGTTGAATAGAGTCTAATGAAAAGACTTTCACCAAAAACGTTCGAAAACTTCCTCCTACGTAAAACAAATTAAAAAATAAATAATATAAACATTCAAATATACAAATAAATGAAAATTCCCATTAGTTTTTCAATGATTTTGCGGGTAAGTTAGAAACAGTAGCTCTCAATTGCAAAATGTAGTCCATTGACACCTCATCTCACTATCTGCTTTAAAAAAATTGCTCCCGAAAAGTATATACCACGAAAAGGCAGGGGTGCAAATCGCTACCATCTTGTGATCTTAGTATTGCAGAGTCGTGGTGTATTTTAGTCGGAGATGATGTACACCGCAGTAGGTCCGACCGTCCGATACTGAGAAATTACGAATTGTTGACAAGTGAAGCACGGTAGCGCACCGTGATATACACGCGATGCGCGAAGTATTCGCGCCGTCTTGCAGGCGCTAACATGCGAGTCTCGCCGGCCGCACTGCGTCGAGCGATCGCGATCATTCAAACTCGCGCAGTCAGCATTTTTTAACTTGTGTTTTTACAGTTTTTCGCACAAGTACCCTTTGGAAAGACCATTGTCATCTAATAAGACACAAAATTTAAAAAAAAAAGCCCTTACAAAATCCAACCAATTTTCCTTATTCACATATCGATTTGATTTCGAACAATTTACTCAATTTTAGCTTTTCCTTCTTAAATCCAAAAATTATTTTCTGAGGTTATGTTCTTTTGTTTTAGGTCGAACGATACATCGAACCAGTATCGAATACGATCGATAGTCCGTAATTACGGCTCCTGAAGCCGGAGATTTTTTTCCGTTAAGAAAAAGTAAAATAGGAGCGGACATGTTGACACATGGCAATGGAGATACGTGATTTCGCACTTTCGCCGTCGATGTTATTGTTCGACGGCGATCCTCGTGGCAACAGCGCAGGGGCGTCCACGCCCATTCATTTGAGGAAGCGAAGCTTAAAATCGACATCCCGACGTTGACTAGACTTCTTTCTCGGCCATTTCAGCCTGCACGCGGCGATGGGAGGGGAAGAGGGGGAGGCGGAAAATTTAGTGGCTTTCGAGGAACAGGAAGCGACAGGTGCCTTTTAAATACCTCTGACGAAACACCTGATGCTCCTCGCTCTGATGTGAGCCTAAATGCCTCGCCGTCGGGGCCGTGTTGCTTCGGCCGTCGAGCTCAGGAATGATGGAAAATTCTTGAAATAACTTTGATGGGATCCCAAGAACCGAATTTTCGCCATTGGAAGGGGTTTTCTTTGAGAATAGACGGATTCAGTGGCTATGTCATGTTTCCGATCACGGTGAGAAAAAGTGGCAGACGTTGTGTCCTAATAGATCGTATTTGATAGTGGTTCGATGTATCGTTTGGTTTAAAACAATAGAACATAACCTCAGACAAAAGTTTTGGGGTTCAAGTAGGAAAAGCTGAAAATGAGGAAATTCCTAACAATTTCACTTTACTTTACCATTTTATACTCATAAGAATAAAAAAAACTAACACAAGAAACCCGGTCCCTCAAATTACTCGACTGACTTTTGAGGCTATCAGTGGCGTGGCATGCTGTGCGATTTATCGATTGATCGGCGATTTAAACCTATAGAAAAGTATCGATAAACAGGGTGTTCGCAGCGAACACCTTAATAATCGATTATTTACCACAGCCTCAAATGGGGAAATATCGATAGATCGAAAAGCACGCCACGCCACTGTATCGCACGGAGGCTTTATAATTTTTTCCTTCAGAGGGATCCACATATCGTTGAAGTCAACGAGGAATGTTCTATCTCTTACCCAAACTTTAAATCCTTTTTTTTAAATGAAGGGAGCTTTTTCTAAGGTAAAAAAGTGATTTCGCGAAAAAGTTTACATTGCGAGCGGTCCAAACGGACGTTTTTAAGCTCAAAAAAACTTTGTTCAAATGAATTAGATCAAAAGCAGGTATGGACACAGGACTCGTGTGATTCCTAGTTTCTTTTATTTTGATTCATTTGCAGTTCTTTTCAGCATAAATCCGGCCACATGAAGGCAACTTCAGGGATATTCAACAGCCGCATTTTAATGAAACATCTACACTTCAAACTTTTAATCCAGATTGACTTTTAAAACTTACTCTGTGCCCATTGTTCTGATCAATTTTTGCAGAGCGCAGTGACTCTGTTTTCATCATGTCCGATGTATTAATAACTTGACATGATCCCCTCTAGAGTGAGGGAGACTTTCGTAACTTAGCTCATATCATTCCTAACTTTAGTAATTCTGTAATAACCTTCTGTTAGAGTTTACTCTATTTGCATTAGCCAGAAAATGGTTTTAATCCGATAAATTTGCTGCAGATAGATTTTGACCCCTCGCTTTTTTTTTGGGGGGGGGGGGGTAGAAAACAGACTTCCGAAAATGTATTTGTCGTAGTTTAATAATTTGCACACAAAAATGAAAAACCTCTGAAAATATGGCTCAAACGGTGCGTAATTAAGACGGTGATTTAGCACTGATACTCGTTAGAGTTCAAACTTTTTTACCTAACGAAATTTTTGGAGTTTTTGGCCTTGATTTCCGCACAGAATAGTATGAACTCAACACTGCTTTTACCTCTTATAAAAATATAAAATAGTAATTGATTAAAAAATCGAGCTACAAGTCTAAATAAACAAGTAATATTTCAAACTACATGTAGATGAGAAATAACATGAAACTTACAAGAAACAAAGCAAACTTTAATTTCTTGTAAGTTTTATATTATTTCTCAGCTACATGTAGTTTAAAATATTTCTTGTTTATTTTGGCTTGTAGCTAGATTTTTTAATAAATTCCGATACGACAGTTTCCCCCACAGTACCTCCAAAGACACGTTCTCTATCACAAAATAAAATGAGTAGCAAAAAGAGCAAGACAGTACTGCCATGCGTAGGAAGACTGCTGTATGAACATTCGGAAGTTGCCAACTTTTCTTGGATAAAGGTGTATTTCTTAAGGAATTTATACATATTTTTCCTTGAAATTTTCAGATAATTTTCTAGGATAAAGGTGTATTTCTTAAGGAATTTATGCATATTTTTCCTTGAAATTTTCAGATAATCAGTTTAAATTGCATGCAAAATAGTCGGGAAAATTTGAAGACAAAATATTCAAAGTGTTCCCCGTAAATTCAGTTTTTATTGAGGAAAATATGGCAACGTCTGGAGGCTTATACGACGTTCTTCCTTAGCACGGCAGAGCACGCCATCGAATCTTGACTCCGTCGGGTCGAGCCGTAAAATCACGAGCCTTTTTGCACGGATATTGAGCTGCTCAAAAAACAAGGAAAATGTGTGAGAGTTAGTATCACCCCCTTAATCCTCCCTCCATCCCCCGGGGGGAGGGGGGGGGGAAGACACGATAAAATGCGCCCCGGTTCCCCGGTTGGCGATGCTCAAAGCACGCACGTACCCCGAGCGGATAAAGCGCGGAGCATCAATATTTCGCGAGCTTTGCGAAATTATTAAATTAGAAGGCCGCTCGAGCCGAAGTCTATCGTTTCAAATTTAATTTTTTCCCGGGCCGCCGTATGAAAAACGCGCAATTTCCAGCTGAAAATTGATATTTTTGAGCCGTCGCTTCATGAGAGCATCGGGAGGTGCGAGCGAGAGGAGGGTGAACAGGAACGAGGATGAAGTGTGGATCCCCATGTTCCGTTGCCGGATTAGGAACGGATTTCCATGTTCCTACAGACGAAAACTTCTCCAGGAACGTTTCCTGGAATGGACTAGAATCCCTTTGTACTAGAAAAAAAGACAATACGAATCCATTTCTGATTGGTTTCCGTGTTATAGGCCCCCACAGTGTCACAAAAGGGAATGAAGATTAAATTTCACCAATTGCAAAGTTCAACTGGAGCTCATGTTCCGTTGTCAGAGTAAGAACGGTTTTCCTAGAGACGATAAGATTGTGCAAAAAGCTCTTATTGATTTTATTTCTTTCTAAATAGTTCCTTCCAGCATGAATATGTCGATTTATGCTATATTAACTGATTTGAAAATTCAATGATTAGGCCGAAGTGGTCGATTTTGAAAAGCCACAGGATAGATTTTTAATACTTTATTAATATCGTCATATCCTTAATATCATTAATTGCAAAAAATTGTTCAAAAATTGCTCTAAAAAGATCTTCCAGAACTTTTCAAAACTTCATTGTATGTCTCATTCTGATAAAAACAGCGAAGCAAGGACCTTCAGACCTCTGCGAGAGCTTCATGCAAAGGCAGCAGCTGATTGGCCAATCCATCTCCCATACCATCGACAAAGGGTTCGAGCCCAGAATGTGACCTCTGTCAACATCACCTACTCTGTGCAAGCGCTAGAAGTTAATTGACTATCGCCTAAACACATAGACGCCCTCAGGGCCCCCGCTATCTTGCGGTCGGTTGTCCCTTGATTTCATTGAGAGGTCTCGACAAGTCGTGACCACCACGTTTCCCTAGAAACATTCCCTTCTATGTGAAAGGGATGTCACGTGAAATCATCCAGAGATTTCACGTCCTTCCGATTTTTTTAAATAAAATTTATGACACTCATAATTCAAAAATATGCTTTAATTTTACAGCTCTTTTGGGGCTCGATAGAAAACTCGAAGTTCAAATACCCTTGATTCAAAGAGCGACTCGAAAAGTATTAACGGTGCGGATCTAAACTGAAAAAAATCTTGGCGTTTTATTATTGAGAAACTACAGTAAAAAAAACCTGGGTTTTCACGAAAAAGTTGACAGGAAGACGATATAATAGCCGGTATAGTTACAGGATTCAGTTTTAATCCTGTAAAATTACTGGTTTTAGTCCTGTATAATTACCGGTTTTAGTCCGGTATTATTACCGATTTATGTCCGGTATAAGTAACATAGCTCCATAGAATGATCAGAAAAGTTCGGTTATTTTATCGAGATATTCCGGTTAAATCACCAATTAAAAAAATGGTAAAACTATCAGAATCAAATACGACCGGAAATTCTTGGTAATATTTATCGATTTCTTGGTAAAAACGCCTATAATTTTTGTTTTTTTCATTTATGTTTCACAACGCGACGATACCTGCATCAACCGCAACAGATACCCTCGCCTCCCCGCGAACCGATCGACAGCAACGGGGCACCCCCCACCCAACCGAGATAGAAACGATTCACATTCCCGTCTGGTTCCTCAACCCCCCGCCCCCTCCATCTCCCCCCACCCCTTTCGCGACCATTCTCCTCCGCAGCGCGAGCCGGGATCGACTGATAAAACAAACTCGGGAGTCTTAAGTCGCATTAATTGCAATTGAATTTAATTTGTCGCTAATTAAACTCAACGCAGACAATGGCAGTCCTGGCGCCAGAGCGGAGGGGGGGGGAGGGCCGGGGGGCTCAGATTATCACGCTAGAATGACCCGTTATCCTCGTCACGCACTTGGGAAGGGGGCGAGGGTGTGGGAGGGGGAGGAATTTCATAAGTCACTGACTCAAGGCGCGGCGCGGCGGACTCAATTTCTGCAGGCGCAGTTTCTCGGCCCGGAAAATAAATATCCGAACGAGGCTCAAAATGCAGTCCGGGTGCGGGTGGGGGAAGCGGGGGGGGGAGGGGGCTTTAAAACGGAGCATTATTTGCACGTAACGGAGCTTCCGTAAATAAAGCCCGGTAAGTTCATTAGGGAGTTTCCGGAGGAGCGATCATTCTTGGACGCTGCGCCGCACGGTGGATCGAGTCAATAGGAGAGGTCGGACAGAATTTGGAAACTTAAAAAGCTTATAATTCCATTTATACAAAACTTTGAGGTTTTAAAAATGGTTCCATTGGTTTCCTCGTGAAATTTTCTTCCAGAAAAACGGCTTGAAATTCAAAATTTCACGAAATAAACGGCAAAATTTGCAGTTTTAGTCAAAAATCTTATGTCCGACCTCTTTAATTGACTCGATCCACTGTGCGCCGAGCGACGCCGGGGGTTTTTTCGGGCTTTTCTCAATTTGACTCCGGCCGACGCCGACACTTCCCAGCGGCGCGGGCGGCGGGGGGGGGGTGTTTTGAGGGGGGGGGGATGAAATCGCGTTATATTCAGATAGGCGGAGGTTAGCGTCAGACTGAGGCTAGTTTCAGACGGTTATGAAATTGTGGCGGCGCTGCCACCGTGCATAAAAATCTGTCGATTTCTTTTTCTTTAATTTTTTGCTTTAGCTCCTGATTTGTGACGCTAAGGTATCGTTTTAGGAAGGGAAGTTCTTACCCCCCCCCCCCTCCTGAAGGGTTTTTTATCTTTGCGGAGTCTTATAAATGTTATTGCCTCTGATTCGACGAACCGAAAAAAGATGCTGACTTGAGGCAACGCACATCTCGTTAGGTATAATGGAGATGTTGCATGTGTGAGGAATTTGCGATTTGACTGTTGAAACTTCTGTAAAAGTTCGCGAGAAACACGATGGTGCCACTGGTTTTTTCTAAAATCAACTCCCAAGCTCAAGAAAAGCTCTCAAATTGAGGCCAAAATGGAGGGGATATCCCACCTTACCCTGAGAGTCCATGTCTACATCAAGACAAACTCTCCATGCAAATATAGGGAGCAAATACATTGACAGAGCTGTCACTTTATTTGGGGACTCCAAAACTGAAAACACGGCAACCCTGCTGATGTATTTGCTCCCTATCTTTGCATGGAGAGTTTGTCTTGATGTAGACGTGGACTCTCAGGGTAGGGTGGGATATCCCCTCCATTTTAGCCTCAATTTGAGAGCTTTTTTTGAGCTTGGGAGTGGATTTTAGAGAAAACCAGTGGCACCATCGTTTTTCTCACGAACTTTTACATAAGAATCAACAGTCAAATCGCAAATTCCTTACACATGCAACAACCCCATTGGGCGACCAAGTAATATTACTTGCATTTTTATATTGACATTTAGTAAATTGGATCCCGCACATGAAACTGGACGTTACAAAGCGTGCAAATCTAAGCGTTTTCCGAGTAAAACGCGGAAGCATTTATTGGTGCAGAACCCTTCAGATTCGACGAGAAAAAAAAATCCCCGGGAACAGCAACTGTGAACTGTTTTGCCGCAGCCACCAAGCAAAGGGCCAAACGGCTGTCCGACCACGGTGACGTGGCGAGGGGGGTATATTCCAGCGTTGCCATATTGCGCTCACCGGGGTGGAAAGGACGACCGTCCCCGCTAAAAACGACAACGGGGGCGGAGTTTAAATTATTCAGAGCACGTAAATCACGTTCGGGTACAATCGACAGGTTGCAGAATTAACAATGCGGCCGACTGCAAATTAGCGGTGTCAGATCGCGCGGGAATTCGTCGCATTTTGCCTTGCTCGGGGGCGCGGAAATTATGATTTGGGGGTACCACGTGGGAGGGGGCCGCAAATCCCGGCCACGCTCGGCCGGTCATCGGTTAGGGCCGTCGGAGATGGGAATAATTAACGGTCACTACTTTTGTCCCCTCGTTATTATTGGATTGACGTTCTCCAAGTCGCCCCCGCCTCCCGCGTTCGCGCGAGGAGAAGTGCGCACCCGGGTTTTTTAATCGGAATCTCTGCGAACTGCGGACACTTTCGCATCCTCTGCAGATAGAACAGGTTCTCTCGGGAAAATCGGATTCCTTGTGGTTAAAAAATGAAAAGAGAGCGATGATTCCTTCTCGATTTCCTGCGGGCTGATTTTTGACATTGATAGACGAAGCGATAGACATAGAAGACAAGGAGAAAATTGAGCGATCTTATTGGTCTTAGTTTAGGAGCTAAAGATCTTTACAGATACCGTTGTGTGATGCACATTTTATAGTGAATTTTTTCCAACACAAGTCAACTATTCATTCTAAGACCAGCAAAAGAACCAAAATTTTAATTCAAGTGAGATTATTTTACTATCTGTCTGTCTAGGCATTTGACAAAATGCCTGATTTGACTATTTGCCTTCGACGTATTCACTTATCCCTTTCAATCCCAGAAATTGGAACATTCATTAATTAACAATAGTCGTTGATATAAGAGTGTTTTGATCTAATAGCATGTTATCAATTGTTACCATCGATGAAATCTGTTACCTTGTTTGAAATTTAAATTATGGCCTTTGTGATATCGATTTGGTGACCCTGACGATGAAGCGTTTGCTTCGAAAAGCTTCGGTCTAAGTTTGTTAATAAAATGTAAGTTTTTTTAAAGAGGTGTTACATTATTTCTAGCACTCGGCTACACTCCAAATTCCAATATATTCAGTGCTACTACCTGTCAGAAATTGTGTTACAATGTTCGCTGATTTTGGTTTTTTTTTTCAGTGTACGAAAAATCCTTTTATACTGAGAATAACGACACAAGGAAGCCATTTCTGATTTGCTCCGGTATTTTAGGCCTGCGCAGTGCTACAAACCGGAAAAAACTCGGACATGAACCCACAAAGAGCGGAGCACGCCCCACTGTTCGTCGGGAAGTGGGGATGGAGAGCTAAGTGGGTCAGAAATGACTTGAATTGGTGGACGAGCCATTGAAATTGCTGGCATTCGCACGCGCGTCATTTCAGTCGAAATAAACAAATTGAATTATGATTTGTTAGAAGCGCCACTTTGGTATCTCGCATTCCCTCTCTCGTTAATTGCAGCCCAACTCGCCGCCCCTCGGAAAATTATGTTTTTATTTCGATCGAAGCAACAGCAATGTTTCACTCCGATGTCATATTGGCCATTTGGCATAGGCACTAGCCTGTTTTTCTCCGTTTTGGAGTAGAAACCCCCATTATATCAACGACTATTGTTAATTAATGAATGTTCCAATTTCTGGGATTGAAATCGATAAGTGAATACGTCGAAGGCAAATAGTCAAATCAGGCATTTTGTCAAATGCCTAGACAGACAGATAGTAAAATAATCTCACTTGAATTAAAATTTTGGTTCTTTTGCTGGTTTTAGAATGAATAGTTGACTTGTGTTGGAAAAAATTCACTATAAAAATGTGCATCACACAACGGTATTTGTAATAAGATCTTAGGCTCCTGAACTAAGATTCATCTCAAAATGTACAAAATCCCATCAAATATAATTTTTTTTAAAGTTTTACAATTAAAACTCACGACGAGCATTTAGAAAGGTAAATTGTAAAAAATGTTGTGACTTTGTTGGATTTTTACTCTGAAAACGCTGAAACCTTGCGAGCCCTTTGTCAAAAACATAAGAACTTCGAAAATGGCCAAAATTTGACTACTTTGATAAAATGCCTGATTTGACTAATTGTCTTCGACAAATACATTACCTAGGATCGTGTGCGGCAAAAATTAGATTATAATTAACTGTTTCCCTTGAGGTTAGGGCTGTATTCATAGTCGTCTCCTAACCAGCTCCTTTCCTTAAGGCAACGTTACATGTTTTACAAATTGTTATTGAGTATTATCTTCAGATAAAAT